>NC_083446.1:13676759-14005509 GCF_020745735.1 Hemiscyllium ocellatum
TGTCTTCCAACAACAAGTGCGAAGAGTTCATGGACTTCTTTGACACTAAGATTGAGACAACCCACCAGCTGCTTCTGCTGCTTTCCATCCTTCCACTTGCCCATCAGGCAAAAGTGTCTCCAAAGCTCCCCCTGAAGTGGCATCTTTTTTTTTTAGACTTACAGTGTGGAAACAGGCCCTTCGGCCCAACAAGTCCACACCGACCCGCCGAAGCGAAACCCACCCATACCCCTACCCCTACATTACCCCTTACCTAACACTACGGGCAATTTAGCATGGCCAATTCACCTGACCCGCACATCTTTGGACTGTGGGAGGAAACCGGAGCACCCGGAGGAAACCCACGCAGACACGGGGAGAACGTGCAAACTCCACACAGTCAGTCGCCTGAGTCGGGAATTGAACCCGGGTCTTCAGGCGCTGTGAGGCAGCAGTGCTAACCACTGTGCCACCGTGCCGCCCACCAATTTCTCCAGTGTCAGTTTCTCTTCCATCTCCCTCACACCTTTCCTATCTACCTTCAATGTAAAAGACATGAGTAATGTTCCAAGAATAAGAGAAAAATAGGGGGCAAAAGAGAGAAAGGAACATAAAACAAGGACGGTCACTAGAGGAAAATGGTTTCAGGGTGAATGGATAATTGTTATTTTCTCAATTCCTTTGGTTCTGGGAAGGTCCCAGTGAGTCAGAAACCACAAATATAACACTTCCGTTCAAGAAAGCAGAGACATAGGAAGGCAGTTAGTGTCCCAAGTGTCTTGGGGAAAATGCTACTTTTCATTATTAAGGAGGTAATAATAAAACAGTTGAAAACACAATACAACCAAGCAGGGTCAACATAGTTTGTGGATGTAATATGCAGGGGAGATAAAGGAGTACTGTACCTCTATGTGAAGCATGTGGACTATTTGATAAGGCAACACATAAAAGGTTACGCACAAGTTAAGAGTCCATGGTGTCAAGATGACATATTGGCATGGATGGTGGACCGGTTAACCAATAGGAAACAGAATCAGGAAAAATGGATCATTTTCAGATTGTATGGAATACCAAGGAAACTGTGCAAGGATCTCTGTTATTTACAATATATATTGATGTCTTGGATGAAGAGACTGGGTCATTAAATATATTTGAAGCTGAATTGGATAGGTTCTTGACTGACAAAAGAGAGCAGACATGAACATGAAGTTAGAGCTGCAATCAAATCAGCTGTAATCTTACTTAATATCTGATGAGCTAAATGGCCTAGTCCTGCTCCTATTTCTTACTTTTTAAAAAAAAGCTACAGTGTCTGTCAAGTTTTATTGATGCGCTAACTGATCTCCCAGTTAACATGACTGCTGTTGGTTCTACCTCATTGCTGCTGTAAGAGGAACTCTCAATTTTCATGATATCTCATTCTCCACCTTTGTGTCAAATGCTGTCCATCGACTTAGGTTTGTGTACAGGTTGGTACTAAATTTTATTGATTGTGCCTCTAACTCCAGTTTTCACACTACCATAGCAAAGAAAATAATAAATTTTTTTGCTGAAATGTAACATTTCATTGAACACATCATAGATTTGCTAACAATTGGTTATGGTTTTCTATGCGTCACACCTTATTTGTTCAGACAGGGAAACCAGGAGGCCAGATAAAGGGCATGATCGAACCACATAGGTTTTTAAACAACAATCGACAGTGTGTTTTTATTCCAAATTTTTCTTGAATTCAAATTTCACCTTCTCCCATGGTGGATATTGAACTTGAACAAAATCGTGTGTCTCAAAATTACTGGTCCGGTGTAATTACCAGTGCTCCACCACTTACATGGAAATGATGCAGTGGAATTTACCATCATGTCACTGGGTGGAATTATTGGTAATATTTGAAAACATATGTGAGTTTTGATTTTAACATTGGAAATCCCATTAGACATGCTTATACAGCGGATTTCAGTACAGTATGAGAGACTTTACTTTGATTCAAATCCACAAAGGTAGGAGGAGCAATTGCACATATGCCTTTAGTCGCTGTCTCAGCCATACTTGGCATTGCAGGGGTTGCAGAGGAGGTTCATTAAATTGATCTTGGAAGGGTTTGGCTTATGAAGAGAGATTGAGTTGACTGGACTGTACTCTTTGGAATTCAGTAGACTGAGGGGGATTTATAGAAACATATAAAGTTATAAAGGGAATAGATAAGATAGAAGCTGGGAGGTTGTTTCCACTGGTGGGTGAAACTAGAACTGGGGGTGTAGCCTCAAAATAAGGGATAGCAGATTTAGGACTGAGTTGAGGAGTAATCTCTTCAACCAAAGGATTGTGAATTTTTGGAATTCCCAGTCTAGAGAAACAGCTGAGGTTACCACGTTGAATATTTTTAAGGCAAAGATAGAAATATTTTTGAACAATAAAGGAATTAAAGGTTATGGTGACTGGACGGGTAAGTGAGTGGACACTCACCCGATGAAGGAGCAGCACTCTGAAAGCTTGTGATTTCAAATAAACCTATTGGGCTATAATGTGATTTCATGTGACTTCTGACTTTGTACACCCCAGTCCAACATCAGCATCTTCACATCACGACTAGATCAGCCATGATCTTATTGAATGTGGAGCAGATTAGAGGGGCCAGATAGCCTACTCCTGCTCCTATTTCTTACATTCTTATGTTCTTTCCAGTCAAAGGCAGGAAACATTTTTTTAAAAACCAAAAAATACCATACCCCTCAGATAGCTCTTTTCACCACTTCCAGAGATCCACACTCAGTCTCTCTCTCTCTCCCCCCATCAGCACGTAAAGCTATCCTAGTGTTGTTAACTGGGACATCCTAGGACAAGCCAAACAGTGCCATGCACAAGAAATCCTAGAAGCATGGCATTTCAACCAGAACTCTATCAACAAATACATTGACTTAGACCAAAGTTACCACCTCCTGAGAAAAAGAACAGGAAATTACATCATCAACCCAAGGAAACCTAAACACAAATAGAAAGCGGGCTATGCCACCAGTGCTTCATCTGGAAGCTCACTGATGATATCATCTACTATGGTGACAAAACATCTGAAAATGAACCTTCCAGCTCAGGAGCAAACCCACATCCACATTTTCCCCTCTCTTGTCAGCACTACACAGGGAGTGATCCCGCAAGGACACCCTGGTCCATTCCTCCCTCACTCTCAATACCCCTACAGCACCTTCCCACACCACCACCGAAGATGCAACACCTTTCTGTTCATCCCCTCCCTATCTAAGGCCACAGGCACACCTTCCAGGTGAAGCAGCAATTTACCTGCACTTCACTCAGTCTAGTATACTGTATTCACTGCTCTCAATGTGGTCTTCTTCACATTTAGAAAGATGAAATGTAGACTGGGTGATTGCTTTGCAGAACACCTATGGTCTGGCTGTAAAGGTAACACCAAGCTTCCAGTTTCAGTCCACTCCAACTGTGTTCCCTGACCAATGTTTCGGTCTTAAGCCTGCTATGGTACTCTAGTGAGACTTGAGTCGGAAGAGGATAATATAGCCTTCAGAACTCAAGATCAAATTTAATTTGACACATCAAGTGCAGTGACTCTTCATCAGAACTGCTTTTCATTCTTGGTTGTCTCGCTTTGCTTGCCTTACTTGTTTTTCTCTCTCTGGGCTTCCCATCTACCTATCTGCTCACTCCTTCCCCTTCCCTGCCATTTTCATAAGTACCACTTTTTCCAGGCTACTATCAACTTCGAAAGGTAACTAGACTCACAACGTTAACTCCGTTTGCTCTTCAAAGATTCTACCAAGATTGACTGAGTATCCCAGCAATTTTTGTTTGTGGGTATGTTTCAGGTCTTCAGCACCTGCAGATTTTTGGCCCTGCCACTGTGAATGGTGGGTCTTTTACCCAGCAACTCCCGCGGCAGAGAATGTCCCTCATCGAGTCAGCAGGACCGTGTGCGCAAGCGCAGAGCCACAGTCTTCCGAGTGACGGCGCAGGGGAGATTCTCGTTTGGTGCTCGGCAGCCGGTAAGAGGCGACGGCAACAAAGAAGCGGAGTGGAACCAGTTAGCGTGCGGGGAACGTTCGTGAACGTTTATTATTGGGTATGGCACCAAATAAATACCTGTAGGTCCTGCTATTGCAGCTCGGAGGCTTTTTCGGTGCTTCGGAGCAGCAGACATTTTGTTTTCATGGGGCTGTGAGTGAGTGCGTGCGCAGCGTTCGAGCAACATGGCCGAATGGGCGGGGTTTAATTTGGACACGTGACTAGATGATTGACACTTGGTCTGATAGTGTCTGGCGAAAGGAGCTGGGAAGCTGAGACAAGAGGAGAAAAAACTTCGACTCATTCAGCACGGAAACAGATACTTAGCTCCAACTCATCCATGCCGACCAGACATCCTAATCTAATCTAGTCCCATGTTGCAGCACTTGGCCCATATCCCTCCAAACTCTTACAATTCATATGCCCATCCAGATGCCTTTTAAATGTTGTAATTGTACCAGGATCCACGACTTCCTCTGGTAGCCTAGACACACGCCGATGTCCAAAGATGTTTCAACTCAAACAGCGAAGGCAGTAACTGTGCAGATTCACTGCTGTGTCAAACAACAACACAGGTTTCTTTCTCCGATCGTGTGGTCGCTGCCTTTATTATTCTTTCACCTTTTTAAAGTGCCGTTGTTTTGATCTTTTCTCCCCCCCCCAAACATCCAAAGAATACAACACCACATAAAATTGTAATTGCTGCTCCGGGAATTTGAGGAAATCACCTCCAACACCTAAAATGCCTCAAAAAAGGAGCAGCTCTTACAGCCACAATTTTTTCCTATCCTCCATCCTGGATTACCGTGGAGAGAAAAAATTGTGAGGGTGAGGGTTTGGATTTCAACCTAGGAATGAGAGGCAGTGTGTAGGACTTTTGGGGATACAAGAAAGGAAAAATGGAATCACAGGAACTGGAATAATCTATTTTGAATTTCCATCTTATACTGACAGTGAATTACTTTTGCAAACTCCTTTTACAGGATAATAAAGGGGAAATTTGCTCAAAAACCTCAAAACAAACTTTACATCAAGATCTGACAGAGTCCTTTGATCCATAAGGATCTGAATACTACTGGCCTTTAAACGTGGGCGAAGAGATGTTCATCTGATCTGTCTCAAAGAGATTTTAAACATTAGTGTGACTGGAAAAGTACTGACATGTCTAAGTGAGAGTACCCCAGTAAATTAACTAAGGAAAGAACTTTAACCAGTTAGGTAGTCTGAAAAAAATATTGCACTATTCAAGCAGGGAGAAACCTCACACACATTCTGTATGTGGGAGAGGCTTGCACTCATCATTCAACCTGGAGAAACACAAGGATATTAGCACCATGGAGAAACCATGGAAATGTGAGGACTGTGGTAAAAGATTCAATTACCCATCCCTGCTAGAAATCCACCGACGTAGTCATGCTGGGCCTGGGTCCATGGAAAGACCATGGAAATGTGGAGACTGTGGTAAAGGATTCTATTATCCATCTCTATTAGAAATTCATCGACGAAGTCACACTGGGGAGAGACCTTTCACTTGTTCTGTGTGTGGTAAAGGTTTTACAAAGTCAGCGTGTCTCCTGTCACACCAGCGAACTCACACTGAGGAGAGGCCATTCATCTGCACTTGCTGTGGAAAGGGATTCAGGCAGTCATCCCACCTCACTGCACACCAGCAAGTTCACTCTGAAGAGAGGCCATTCAGCTGTACCTATTGTGGGAAAAAGTTCAGACTGCCATCTGGCCTGACTGAACACCAGCGAATCCACACTGGTGAGAGGCCATTCACCTGCTCAGTGTGCGGGAAGAGATTCACTTGGTCATCCAGTCTTAGATCACACCAGCAAGCGCACACTGAGAAGAAGCCTTTCAGCTGCACTTACTGTCGAAAGACATTTACACGTTCCTCCAGTCTCACTGAACACCAGCGAATTCACACTGGGGAGAGACCATTTACATGCTCTGTGTGTGGGAAGGGATTCACTGGGTCATCCAGTTTCCAGAGACACCAGCGAATTCACACTGAGGAGAGGCCGTTCAGTTGCAGCTCCTGTGGAAAGAGGTTTAGGCAGTCTTCTGACCTCAGTGCGCACCAACGAGTTCACACAGGTGACAGACCATTCAGCTGCTCAGTGTGTGGGAAGAGGTTCACAAAATCTTTCACTCTACTAATACACCAACGCACTCACACTGGAGAAAGGCCATTCACCTGCACAGGGTGTGGGAAGGGATTCACTCAGCAGTCCAACCTGCAGACACATCAGAAAGTTCATAAGTGTCTGCTGCCTTTGGATGGTGCAGTTACTGCTTCTGTTGAGCACGTTCAGGATTGATTAGAAATCATTCTGTTCATGATAAACTCTGTGTGAGTATTGAGTTCAAAGTTCATGTGTGTTCAAATATAACTTTTAATTTTGGGATTAAAGTTTTAAATATATCTCCCAGTGTCTGTATGGATTACTCCTCTCCATTAATGTGGACAAGGAAACCTCGTCCCTTAAAAATCCCATTGATTAACAAGCAGGAAGGTGGGAATTTCAGCTGAGAAAGCCCCATCTATGGCTACATCCTCTTGACCTCCTTTTCTTTTGGCAGGTAACATCCATTCCACAGGGCATGCAAAATTCCGCATGTCATACAAAAATAAAACTTGCGACAGAGGAGATTGCAAAGGCTATAGAGGCATTTCACACCATATTAAAGTCAATGGCAAGGCCTTTGCTTGAGTTATGGTTAAAATAGTTAATCTGCTTGTAGACTGTGCGCGTGTGTGTTTGCTCAGAAGTGCAGTGCAGTTTCCGTGCTGGCAGACCAACAGTGGACATGATCCTTACCGTAATCCAACTACAAGAGAAATGTCCAATTGGTTAAATGCTGGAAAAAAAGTGAAATGTTATGCTTACTGAGTGCAAGTAAATCTTTACATATGAATTAAAATTTACTTTTACAGAGGCAAAAAGCACCAGACCCTAAAGATGAACTTCAGCTGTGGATTAGCATAATTCCAGGAACGTGGAAACTTTTGTTTACCTGTGAAAGTGAACTTTTTTTTAGTTCTGTTGTTCTTCAGAAACATTACAGTAATTTGGAAAGAAAGAATAAGGAAACTTGGGTAAATTTGAAAGAAATACCAAAAGGATTAAGAAAACAAAGATTTGATTTGAAAACTAAACTGACATGAGGTCAATTATCACGACTGACCTTTGCTAAATTTTCTTCACCTTTTTGTAAACAACGAGGAAAACATAACCCTTTTTCTGCTGAAAAGATGGTGCTGCTTTGAACTGAACATTTTGCATTTTAAAAAATTTGGATTTATCAAGTTTTTACCTTTCAATACAAAGTACTTGAGAACAGGATATACGTCTCTTTATCCGCTTAACATGTTTTCGAGTCATTCGGCACGGAAACAGACCATCAGTCCAATCAGTCCGTGCTAATGATGTTCCCAAACTAAACTAGTCTCACCTGTTTGCACTTGGCCCACAACCCTTTCCAATTCATGAACTGGGGTGGCACAGTGGCTCAGTGGTTAGCACTGCTGCCTCACAGCAGCAGGGACCTGGGTTTGATTCTAGCCTCGGGTGACTGTCTGTGTGGAGTTTGCACATTCTCCCCGTGTCTGCGTGAGTTTCCTCCGGGTGCTCCGCTTTTCTCTCACAATCCAAAAATGTGCAGGTCGGGTGAATTGACCATGCTAAAGTTACCCATAATGTTAGATGCATTAGTTAGGGGTAAATGTGGAGAATGGGTCTAGGGTGGGTTACTCTTCAGAAGATTGGTGTGGACTTGTTGGGCCGAAGGGCCTGTTTCCATACTGTAGGGAATCTAATTTAAAAATCTTATCCAAATGTCCTTTAAACATTGTAACTGTACCTGCATCCACCACTTCCTCTGACAGTTCACTCCAAACACAAACCGTTCCCTGTCTAAAACGGTTACCCCTCACATCTCTTTTAAATATTTCGCCCTTCACCTGAAAACTATCCCCCCCATTTTGAACTCCCCCTCTAAAGACGAGACCCTTGTCATTCACCTTATCCATATCCTTTGATTTTATAAACCTCATTTACGTCATCCCTCAACTTTTCACACTCCAGTGAAAAAAACTCCCAGTCTTTCCAGTCTATTTTTATACCTCAAATCCTCCATCCTGACAACATCCTGATTAGTCTTTTCTGAACCCTCTCCAGTTTAATAATATGCTTCCTGTAGCAGGGTGACCAGAACTGCACACAGTACTCCAGAAGAAGCCTCACTAATGTTCTGTACAACCTTGACATAACATGCGATTTTTGAGAAGATCTGTAGCTCAGGTTGAGGTTCAGACTGTAAGTTTGCTCATTGAGCTGGCAGGTCTGTTTTTAGACGTTTCTTCGCCATGCTAGGTAACATCATCAGTAAGCTGGGAGAAAGTGAGCACTGCAGATGGTGGAGATCAGAGTCGAATACTGTGGAGATGGAAAAGCACAACCAGTCAGGCAACATCTGAGGAGCAGGAGAATCGACGATTCGAGCATAAGCTCTTTGTCAATCCTCCTGCTCCTCAGATGCTGCCTGACTGGCTGTCCTTTTCCAGCACCACAACCTTTGACACTGACATCATCAGTGAGCCTCCAGTGAAGCGCTGGTGTCTGTCCCACTTCTATTTGTGTGTCTTGGTCTGTTATGGTGGGTGATATCCTTTCCGGTTCTTTGTCTCAGAGGTTGGTAAATGGACTCTGAATTGATGTGTTTATTGATGGAGTTCCGGTTTGAATGCTAGGCCTCTAAGGAGTTCTTGTGTGTGTCTCTGTTTAGCCTGTCCTCAGATGGATCTGTTGTCCTGGTCAAAGTGGTGTCCTCCTTCATTTGTGTGTAAGGATACTAGTGATAGTGGGTCATGTCTTTTTGTGGCTAGTTGGTGTTTGTGCATCCTGGTGCCTAGTTTTCTGACTGTCCGATGTAGTATTTGTTACAGTCCTTGCAGGGTATTTTGTAAATGACATTAATTTGGCTGATTAGGTTCATCAGTCTCTGTTTCACTGTGTTGGCGAGTTTGTGGGCTACCATGATGCCAAAGTGTCAGAGCAGTCTGATAGTTATCTCTGAAATGTCTTTGATGTATGGTAGCATGGCTAGAGTTCCTGGGTGTGTCTTGTGTCTACTTGTTTGGGTTTGTTGTTTTAAGAATCGGAGGACTGTGTCTGTGTGGGTTTCCTCTGGTTTCCTCCCACAATCCAAAGATGTGCAGGTTAGGGTGAATTGGCCATGCTAAATTGTCCCATAGTATTCAGGGATGTGTGAGTTAGGTGCATTAGTCAGGGGTAAATATAGGGAAGGGGCCTGGCTGGGTTACTCTCCAGAGGGTCAGTGTGGATTTGTTGGGCTGAAGGGCCTGTTTTTTTTAATAAATTAAATTATTTTATTGAAAAAAATATTTTAGGGTTTTTACAAAACCAATACAAAATAGTATGACAACTTTATAATATAATAACAATAATAGAAAATAAACTACTAGTCTACTTCACAGACTACAGAAACACAAAAAAACCTTATAAAAACTACAGTTCAATAAATAACCAAGGAGAAAGAAGAACAAATAAATAAACAGATGAAATAAAATTAAACCAAGTTATAACAAGGCAATTAAATGATATTCAATTAAATTACTACACTCAGTGCAATGTCATCACAGCTCCCCACCACTGGGAGCAATGGTGAATAGACCCATATTTGTTCGGGATTCTTCCTCCTAGGGGCCCCCAAACTGACAGACATAGACCCCACGGCTAAACAAAGGCCCTGGATAACCTAGCCGATATATTTACATCAACATTATTCAAAAAGAGCCACCATGTTCTGTAAAACAATTCCATTTTCTGGTGCACTATATTCGTAAGGAGGTCCAGGAGGGTGTGTTCTATAACTATCCTACGCCAATTCGAGAGTCCTGGGGGACACTCCGACACTCAGCTCACTAGAATGTTCTTCCTCACGCAGAAAAAAAGAATATTAAACAATTTCTTCCCATGCGCATCCAGGAAGGGAAGATTTGGGAAACCCAAAAGGAGGGATACTGGATCCAAGCTAACCTCAGTTCCCAAAACCTTTACCAAAGCACTCACTATGTCATCCCAATACCTGCGGATCTTGTGGCATGACCACAAGCAATGAGTAAGAGTACCAACCTCCATTTTACACTTGGGGCACATTGGGGACACTACTGTCTTGAATTTTGCGAGCCATTCTCGTGCTAGGTGAGGCCCTATGGAGTACCTTCAGTTGAATAGCTGGGTCCTATTACAAATCGAGAACTTCCTAACATTTTCCCAGATATCCTCCCACATCTCTGAGGAGATTTCCACCCCTGATTCTTGAGTCCAGGTTTTACATAGTCGTTCAATGTCCTTCAAAACATTACTACCTAACAAGTGATAGAGAGTGCTAACCGAGAGGGCGCCTGTAGACTGGAGTACTCTTCTCTCCATGTCCGATTTGTAAGGATTAACCATCAATGTAGTCTTTTTTTTTGTACGAAGTCTCTAACCTGGAAGTTAAAAAAGAGATCCTTCCTAGGTAGCTCGAACTTCTGACTCAGCTGTTCGAAGGACATTGTGACCGCCCTGTCAAATAGATCTTCCCAAACAGGAGATTCCACTGGACTCCCTGAGCTTAAAGCCAGAGTCCATTGACCGGGCTGGAATCCCAACATTCCCACATTGGGAGTGAAAGGAGAAGTTTTTAGTAAATTGCCCTCGCCCTGCCGCATCATTCTCCACACTTTAATTGTGTTTAGGACAATCGGGTTTTTACAGTGATCCATAACAGTTCTCATTTTGTCCATAAACAACAAATTCATGAGGGGGCATTTTGTCTGGGAGGCCTCGATGTCTAGCCAGATTGATCGCGGATCGTGACCGGCCCATTCAGCGACATAGGATAACAAGGAACTCAATTGGTACCTCCTAAATCCCGGAAAATCTAGACCCACCCTTACTTGCGGAAGCTGCAATTTATCCAGCTTAATGAGAGATTGCCTATGATGCCAAATAAAAGATCTGAGCCAGCTGCAAAGCCTGTGCAGTGTTTGCCTTGGCAACATCAAAGGGAGCATTTCATGGATGTAATAGACGAGAAAGAACCTTCATCTTTACCAGAGCTATCCTGCCCAACGAGGGCATCGGAAGATCTTCTTAACACCGAAGGTCCTGCCTAATTTTCTCCAGCAGCTGCTCATAATTGGCTTTATATAATTGATCGAAACCTTCCTGAGGGGAAACAGGTTCCATCCCCGAAGTTGGATATACTAGTAAGATCCCCCACAGGGATGGCCTCTGATTTCATGGAATTAATTTTATACCCTGAAAACAAACCAAATAGATTAATCATTTGTATTAAGTGGGGCACAGGTGTCATTAGATCAGTTAAAAAGAGAAGGATGTCATCCGCATAGAGGGTAATTTTATGCCTGCCTAATCCTACCTCCAGGACCGTTATATTGGGATCTGTGCGAATGACTTCCGCCAGCAGCTCGATTACCATTGTAAATAATAGTAGCGAGAGAGGGAATCCTTGATGGCAGCCCCTTATGACACTAAAATTATCTGACTTTATAATATTAGTGAGAACCACTACTTTTGGGTCACTATACAACACTGCCACCCATTTGGCAAAAACCCCTTCGAGACCAAACCGTTCCACGACATAAAAGAGGTACAGCCACTCCACTGGATCAAATGTTCTCTCTGCATCCAGGGAGACTACCAAACCCGGAATCACTCTTTGCTGACATATTTGGACCATATTTAATACTCTTCTAATATTATTGGTAGACCTATGACCCTTAATAAAACCCATCTGCTCCTCCTTTACAATAAACAGCAATACACTCTCCAGTCTTAATGCTAGCATTTTTGACAGGATTGTAAAATCCACATTCAATAATTATATGGGCCTGCATGAAGTGCAATCTTCTGGGGCTTTTTCTTTCTTAAGAAAAAGAGAAATATTTGCTTCTCTCAAAGAAGATGGGAGGCAGCCCTGACTGAATGAGTAATTGTACGTATCCAAGAATGGCCCGGTCAGTTTGTCTGTAAATTCTTTGTACAACTCACTTTGAAATCCATCTGGTCCAGGCACTTTACTACTCTAGAGCAGCCTCATCGCTTCCTGAACTTCTTGAATTGTCAAGTAGGGCACTCAAAAAGGATGCCTGCTCGGAGGCTACACCCAAAGGATCTAAGGTCTTAAAAAACAACTCCATCTTCGTCATTCTATCCTCACAGTTCTTTAACTGATACAGCTCAAAATAAAACTTTCTAAATGCTACATTAATCTTTATGGCATTGCAAGTCAGAGTACCAGCACTCTCTCTGATGGACATAATAGATTGGGGGGCATTCTTCTTTCTGGCCAAGTATGCTAGATATCTAGGAGAAAGTGAGGACTGCAAGATGCTGGCGATCAGAGCTGAAAAATGTGTTGCTGGAAAAGCGCAGCAGGTCAGGCAGCATCCAAGGAGCAAGAGAATCGACGTTTCGGGCATAAGCCTGAAGAAGGGTTTATGCTCGAAACGTCGATTCTTCTGCTCCTTGGATGCTGCCTGACCTGCTGTGCTTTCCCAGCAATACATTTTTCAGCTATGCTAGATATCTACCTGGTTTATCAAATAACCTCTGTTTTGCAGAAGAGATTTCCCTCTTTGCTGTTTGGGTTATTGCAGCATTCAAAGTAGGGGTGCAGTGTTGGACAGGTTTGGAGGTGGGGGAAAGGGGGTGTGGGCAGGGTGCAGTGTTGGACAGGGCTGGAGGTGGGGGACGGGGGTGTGGGCAGGTTGCAGTGTTGGACAAGGTTGGGGTTAGGGTGTGTGGGGTTGGGGAGGGTGGTCAGGGTGCAGTGTTGGACCGGGTTGGGGGGTGAGCAGGGTGCAGTGCTGAATGGGATTGGGGGTGTGGGCGGGGTGCAGTGTTGGACGGGGTTGCTGGGCGGGGGGGGCGATGTTGGACAGGATTGGGGGGGTACACAGGGCGCAGTGTTGGTTGGGGTGTGGGCGAGATGGCGTATTGGACAGGGTTGGGGGGTGAGGGTGTGGGCAGGGTGCAGTATTGGACAGCGTTGGGGGGGTGGGCAGGGTGCAGTATTGGACGGTGTTGGGGGTGGGCGGGGTTGGGGGCGGGCGGAGGTCAGGGTCCTGGGTTCGATTCTAGCCACGGTCAACTGTCTGACTGTAGTTTGCACATTCTCCCTGTGTTTGCGTGGATTCCTCCCACAATCCAAAGATGTGCAGGTTGGGTGAATTGGCTATGCAAAAATTACCCATATAGTGTTCAGGCATGTGTAGGTTAGGTGTATTAGTCAGGGGTAAATCTAGAGTAATAAGGGTAGGGGATGAGTCTGGGTGGGTTACACTTTGGAGGATCGGTGTGGATTTGTTGGGCCAAATGGCCAGTTTCCACACTGTAGGTATTCTATGAAAAGGTATGGCGAAAAGAAGAAATAGTTCAGATGGCATGATGGCTTGGTGATAAGCACTGCTGCCTCACAGCACCAGGGATTCTGGTTCAATCCCAGCCTTGGGCAACTGGCTGTGTGGAGTTTGCACCTTCTCCCTGTGTCTGTGTGGGTTCCCTCTGGGTGCTCTGGTTTCCTCCCACAGTCCAAAGACGTGCCGGTTGGGTGAATTGGTCATGCTAAAATGCCCATAGTGTCCAGGGATGTGTAGGTTAGATGCATTGTCTGGGGTAAATGTAGAGTAATGGGGGAATGGGCTGGGTGGGTTAGTCTTTGGAGGGTCAGTGTGGACTTGTAGGGCCAAAGGGCCTGTTGCCACACTGTCTGGATTCTATGAGTTGGATGGAAGAGAGAAATAGTCTACTCCTGCTCCTATTTTCTACAGGGGCCAACATCAGCTGCAGGAGCTGGGCAGGGGGTAAAGCTGCTGATCATTGCCACTTGTTCAGCTTTCTGCATCTCCCAGCACTGGGGAGGCGTTGCCTGACGTCACAAGCAGGGAGCGCGCATGCGCTCGCCGTCCCGGGCCAGCGGCAAGATGGCGGCTGTGCAGCCGGAGTTCGAGCCGCCCCCGTTCTCGGTGAAGAGGCTGAGAGCTGCGAACCCGGCCCCTGCAGGTCAGTGTGCCGTTTCAGTGCCTTCCCGAGGTGTCCACAAGCGTGGCCTGTCACTCCCGTTCCACTATTTCGCTCCTTACCGGCTATATCTACCACCAAGAGGCCCTGGCCACAGCCTTACAGTCTCTTGCCCGCACCATGATGTGGAGGGCCGGTGTTGGACTGGGGTGGGAAAAGTTTTAAATCGCAATTCCATGTTATAGTGCAACAGGTTGATTTGGAAGCAGTAACTTTCAGAGCGCTGCTCCTTCAGGTGACTGTAACCTGATGAAGGAGCAGTGCACTGAAAGCTAGTGCTTCTAAATAAACCTGTTGGACTATAACCTGGTGTTGTGTGATTTTTAACTCCCTTTCAACAGCCAGAGGGTGGCTAAAGGAGGAGCTGGACCCATCAGTGACACGTGGGGGTGTTAAATGAACACCTTTGCACCCGTCTTTACCAAAGAGGGAGATGCTGCCCAGGTCACAGTGATAGAGGAAGAGAGCTCGTCACGCGAAGGAGATCGAAATAACTCTGGGTAGATTGATGGCACTTAAAGTTGACCAGGGGCTGATGTGATGATTTTGAAGGGAGGGAGGTTGGAAATTGCAGGGACACTGGCCCAAATATTTCAGTTTTCCCTGGTCATTCGGGACGTACCAGAAGACAGGAATTGACAACATTTTTAAAGAAGGGTGAGGATAATCCTGCTGTAAAGATACTCCCAGAAATCATTGGTGGCAGAGAAGCTTCTAGAAACGACTATTTAGGTTGGAATTTGTGAGCATGTGGAAAAATGTGGGTCGATTAGGAAGAGATTTCTAAAGGGGAAATCATGTTTAATTAACTTGCTGGTGTTTCTTTTGAAGTGGTAACAGAAAGTCTTGATGAAGATAATACTATTGATGTGGTGTGTATGAATTTTCAGAATTTGTTTGATATTGTGCTTTGCAGCAGACTTGTGAGGAACACAATAGATCATAGAATAAAGGAGACAGTAGCTATGTGGATCCAGAATTGACTGAGCAACAGGAAGAGAATGGTCAACAGATGTTTTTTCAGGTTTGTGATGAAGATATCCAGGGCATCAGTATTGGGACTCTTGCTTTTCCTGATACATGTTAATGATTTAGATCTTGGGGTGTCGGGGACAATTTTAAAACTTGCAGATGACATGAAACCTGGAAGAATAATAAACTGTGGCAACTGTGTAGAACAGCATTAGGCCACTGACAAATTTGGGGTGCAGGCAAAAGTTTCAATGCAGAAAAATGTGAAGTGATTTTGTTTAAGAGAGTACATGGAAAGACAGTATAAAATAGGCGGTACAATTTTGAGAGATGCAGGTGCAGAGGGACCAGCATAAATATGTGAACAGATCATTGAAAGTGGCAAGACAGGCAGAGAGGGCAGCAAATAAAGAATAATTTCTCCAAGACTTCATTAGTAGAAGGATATAGTGAGGACTGCAGATGCCACAGAGTCAGAGTTGATAAAGTGTGATGCTGGAAAAAGCACAGCAGGTCAAGCAGCATCTGAGCAGCAGCAGGGTCAACATTTCGGGCATAAGCCCTTCATCAGGACTGAGAAAGGGGGCTGAGAAATAAATGAGAGGGGGAAGGGCCGGGGAAAGGTAAGTGGGATGGCAAAAGTTGAGTGCAGGTAAGAGGTGATTGTGGAGCGGATAGATGGACAGGACAACAGACAGGTCAGGTCAAGAGTCTGGTGCTGAGTTGAAGGGCTAGATCTGGAACAGGGTGGGGAGGTTTAAAAACTGGTGAATTCACTGTTGAGGCCATGTGATTGTAGGCTCCCGAGGCAGAAGACCGTGTTCTTCCTCCAGTTTGCAGGTGGCACTCATCTAGTTGCAGGTCGGCATCCTGAAAATAACCCCCTTTCCTTAATCCTGAGTCATCTATTAGTTAATTATTGCTAATATCCTACCTCCAGCATGATGGGCTCTTACCTTATTAAGTAGCCTAACATGTGGCACCTTATCAAGCGCCTTCGGGGGCGAAGAGCCCCAAGATGAAATGAATGAGACTCATTGTTGACTTTCGGCATGGTGGCTCAGTGGTTAGTACTGCTACCACACCAGGGATCCGGTTCGATTCCAGCCATGGTAACTGTCTGTGTGAAGTTTACACATTCTCCCCGTGTCTGCATGGATTTCCTCCGTGTACTCTGGTTTCCTCCCACAATCCAAAGATGTGCAGGTCAGGTGAATTGGCCATGCTAAGTTGCCCATAGTGTCCAGGAGTGGATATTGGGTAGGGAAGTGGATCTGGGTGGGTTACTGTTCGGAGGGTTGGTGTGGACTTGTTGGGCCGAAAGGCCTGTTTCCACTCTAGGGAATCTAATCTTCTCTGAAAGTACTTAATATTTCATTCTGTGATACAACAGATCAAATACCTTCTGGAAATCCAAATATATTACATCCACTCCACTTTTTCCTAGCTTGCTTGTTTCCACCTCAAGGTATTCAAGCAAACCTTTCTGGCATGATTTCTCTTTCATGAAGCTGTGCTGACACTGCTTGATCATATTATGTAATTCTGAATGCTCTGCTGTTAGATGCTTTATAATAGACTCTAACCTTTTCCACTAACAAACATTAAGGGTAAAAAATGAGGTCTGCAGATGCTGGAGATCACAGCTGCAAATGTGTTGCTGGTCAAAGCACAGCAGGTTAGGCAGCATCTCAGGAATAGAGAATTCGACGTTTCGAGCATAAGCCCTTCATCAGGAATAAGAGAGAGAGAGCCAAGCCGGCTGAGATAAAAGGTAGGGAGGAGGGACTAGGGGGAGGGGCGATGGAGGTGGGATAGGTGGAAGGAGGTCAAGGTGAGGGTGATAGGCCGGAGTGGGGTGGGGGCGGAGAGGTCAGGAAGAGGATTGCAGGTTAGGAGGGCGGTGCTGAGTTGAGGGAACCGACTGAGACAAGGTGGGGGGAGGGGAAATGAGGAAGCTGGAGAAATCTGAATTCATACCTTGTGGTTGGAGGGTTCCCAGGCGGAAGATGAGGCGCTCCTCCTCCAGCCGTCGTGTAGTTGTGTTCTGCCGGTGGAGGAGTCCAAGGACCTGCATGTCCTCGGTGGAGTGGGAGGGGGAGTTAAAGTGTTGAGCCACGGGGTGATTGGGTTGGTTGGTTCGGGCGGCCCAGAGGTGTTCTCTGAAGCGTTCCGCAAGTAAGCGGCCTGTCTCACCAATATAGAGGAGGCCACATCGGGTGCAGCGGATGCAATAGATGATGTGTGTGGAGGTACAGGTGAACTTGTGGCGGATATGGAAGGATCCCTTGGGGCCTTGGAGGGAAGTGAGTGTGGAGGTGTGGGCGCAAGTTTTACATTTCCTGCGGTTGCAGGGGAAGGTGCCGGGGGTGGAGGTTGGGTTGGTGGGGGGTGTGGATCTGACGAGGGAGTCACGAAGGGAGTGGTCCTTGCGGAACGCTGATAGGGGAGGGGAGGGAAATATATCCTTGGTGGTGGGGTCCGTTTGGAGGTGGCGGAAATGGCGGCGGATGATACGTTGTATGCGCAGGTTGGTGGGGTGGTAGGTGAGAACCAGTGGGGTTCTGTCTTGGTGGCGGTTGGAGGAGCGGGGCTCAAGGGCGGAGGAGCGGGAAGTGGAGGAGATGCGGTGGAGGGCATCGTCGATCACGTCTGGGGGGAATCTGCGGTCCTTGAAGAAGGAGGCCATCTGGGTTGTGTGGTGTTGGAATTGGTCCTCCTGGGAGCAGATGCGGCGGAGACGAAGGAATTGGGAATATGGGATGGCGTTTTTACAGGGGGCAGGGTGGGAGGAGGTGTAGTCCAGGTAGCTGTGGGAGTCAGTCGGTTTATAATAGATGTCTGTGTTGAGTCGGTCGCCCGAGATAGAAATGGAAAGGTCTAGGAAGGGGAGGGAGGAGTCTGAGACAGTCCAGGTGAATTTCAGGTCGGGATGGAAGGTGTTAGTAAAGTTGATGAACTGTTCAACCTCCTCGTGGGAGCACGAGGCAGCGCCGATACAGTCATCGATGTAGCGGAGGAAAAGGTGGGGGGCCTCCTCTATATTGGTGAGACAGGCCGCTTACTTGCGGAACGCTTCAGAGAACACCTCTGGGCCGCCCGAACCAACCAACCCAATCACCCCGTGGCTCAACACTTTAACTCCCCCTCCCACTCCACCGAGGACATGCAGGTCCTTGGACTCCTCCACCGGCAGAACACAACTACACGACGGCTGGAGGAGGAGCGCCTCATCTTCCGCCTGGGAACCCTCCAACCACAAGGTATGAATTCAGATTTCTCCAGCTTCCTCATTTCCCCTCCCCCCACCTTGTCTCAGTCGGTTCCCTCAACTCAGCACCGCCCTCCTAACCTGCAATCCTCTTCCTGACCTCTCCGCCCCCACCCCACTCCGGCCTATCACCCTCACCTTGACCTCCTTCCACCTATCCCACCTCCATCGCCCCTCCTCCCTACCTTTTATCTCAGCCGGCTTGGCTCTCTCTCTCTTATTCCTGATGAAGGGCTTATGCTCGAAACGTCGAATTCTCTATTCCTGAGATGCTGCCTAACCTGCTGTGCTTTGACCAGCAACACATTTGCAGCACTAACAAACATTAAGCTACCTGACCTTTAGATACCTGCTTTCTGTCTCCTTTCATTTTCAAATAAACATATTACGTTGGCAGTTTTTCAAACCTCTGGGACTTTTCCAGAATCTAAGAATACTTGAAAACTGCACCAGCTATCTCTGTGACTACTTCCTTTCTTAGCCAAGGATGTATCCCATCAAGCCCAGGGGTTTTATCAGTCTTTAGCCCTGTTAGTTTAACAAGCACTTTTTTTCAAGCGATGGTTATTGTAATTTGCTTTTTTGCTCCTTGATTATTCAGACATTTCAGAATGCCATCTGACCTTTTTATTTTGTACAGTTTGCACTGATTTCAATGATAACATAGGAACAGGAGGAGGCCATTCAGCCCCTTGAGCTTGTTCTGCCATTTAATGAGATCATGGCTGACCTGTGGCCTAACTTCATATATCTGCCTTGCCCCATTCCCTTAATACTTTTGCTGAACAAAAAAATGATCTATCTCCGATTTAAAACTTGAGCTCGCATCAACTACATTTTTTGTAAGAGCGTTCAAAATCTCTGCATCCTTTGTGTGTAGAAATGCTTCCTCACATCTCTCTTGAATAGCCTAACCCTAATTCTCAGGCTAGTTCTAGTTCTAAAATCTCCAACTAGTGAACATAGTTTATCTACTCTGTCTTTTCCAGTTAATATCTTGAAGCCTTAAATCAGATTGCCCCCTTAACCTTCTAAATTCTATAGAAAACATACCTAATCTGTATAATTTCTCCTCCTACTATAATATCTGAAGTCTCGTTATAATTCTTGTAAACGTATGCTGTACTCTGTCCAATATGTCCTACCTTAAGTACAGTGCACAGATCTGCAAGTAGACTGTAACAGGGGTTTTGTACAGCTACAGATACTGGATTCCCTTTCCTCATTTCTCAATAGTCAACATGAGATTTGTTTCCTCCCAATTCAATTGAAAATGTTTTTAACTTCAAAGCCCCTTTCCCAAAAAAGCATTGAATGGGTAACATTGGTGTGGTCCTCCCTAAAGGCTGTGGCTGTGAAAATTCACCATCTTTTCAGTTGCTGGTAGCAGGGAGGATTGCTGAGGTTTGTTGAGTATTATGGTCATGAGTCTGACAAGTAACAAGTCGCCCCTGCTGCTGACGTACCTTCATCTTATAAATAGCCATTTGTCTTGAGCGCTTGCGAGAACAGGGTGGAATGTGTTTGGCACATTCTGGATTGGTCGATATGTCATGAGCTGAAGGAGGCTATGACCGGGTACTGAATGGGAGGGAATTGAATGGTCCTTAATTGGTCCTGAGTAGATCATCAGTTTCTTCCAAGACAGGTTTTTTTTAGTGCTGTTCTGATTGTGATTGAAGTGCTCAATCATCCCTGGTCTCTGGGTGGTTGAGATTGTGGAATGGTGTTTAGCATAAGGCTTTACTGAATTACTTCTCCTGTGGAATATGAACTCTTATGTTTTTCAGAAAACCCCATCTGGTGAAGGTCTGTTTCCAACAGATGTTATCTGTCATGACTGCATCATTTCTTCAGAATGGGAAAGCTTCAATCCACCAGGTAAACCAGTGTATCAGTACTAGGATATACCTGTCCCCTCTTTTTACTGTGGGACAGCAGGTCCATCTAATTCCTTCAGGTAGTGGGTTGGAATAATCAGTTTGCAATGAATCTTGTGAGCACAATGGATTGTATCTGTGAAAGTTGTTCTTTCACGGGGCTGAATTAGTTTGGACACAGATGAGGCACATATCCAAGTGCTGATGGGCATCCTGGTATGCCCTCAGTCACCAATAACAATGATTATCAGATCATGGACTTGAGAAATTAAGTGACCCCTATTTGATGCATAATCAAAATTAATTAATTTCTAATACATGGAGCTGTGAGCCAAGTTATATTTGAGACATCTTTGTGATGGTAAACCTGCTTGCGTAGGACAAGTGAGTTCTTACTTGCTCTGAGAGACGGGGAAAGGCTTTTTAATGCTGTACGGACTGTTTGAGGACAGTCACATCAGGGACAGAGTCAGACTTTTGGCTGGAGTCTATTGATTTGGTGATAATGTTTGTGATTTGAATTAACCCTTAGAATCCCTGTAGTGCAGCTTTCCTGGTGAGTCTTAGTGATGTACAACACAGAAACAGACCCTTCGATGCAACTCGTCCATGCCGACCAGAAATCCCAACCCAATCTAGTCCCACCTGCCAGCAGCTGGCCCATCATTCTCCTCACTTGCCCTTGCAGTGGATGTACCTTCGCTTACAAATAATCGTTTGACTGGAGCACTTACGAGAACAGGATTGGATGTGTTTGGAGACAGGGTTTCCCAGTTCTCCACCCTGGGATTCTCAGTGTGAACAGGGTGAGTTGCGATTGGAGTCATTGTGTGATTATGTGTGAACAGGGTGGAATTTATTTGTACACAGGATGTCCCAAACCTGCACCAGAGAATTCTCAGTGTGGGAAATATTTGGAGACAGGATGTCCCAGTCTTTGCACCTTTAAAAGAAAAGGATAGGACCAGCTTCTGAGGTGCCAATCTGGTGTAGCAACAACAGAGGAGTACTTGCATACCCGACTGCAAAAGCACAGAGTCATAAAGGTTCACAGCACATAAAAAGGTCCTTCAGTATATTGGGTACATGCTGGTTTAAAACTAACACCTAACCATTTTAATTCCATTTTCCAGCACTTGGCCCGTTGCCTTGTATGGATTTGCATCACAAGTGTTCATCTAAACACTTCTTAAAGTTATGAAGATTTCTGCTTCTACCACACTAACAGGTCACTGAGTGAAAACATTTTCCCTCAAATCTCGCCTAAACCTTCTGCCCCTTAAGTCTATGCACCATAGTCATTGATTACTCTATCGAGAGGAAACGTTCCTTCCTGTCTACGCCCCCCTCAATCTCTTCTATGTGGTGAAACCAACCACAATCTGTCCAATCTCTCTGTATAACTGAAACTCTCCAGCCAGGCAACTTTCTTGTAAGTCTCCTCTGCACCCTCTCCAGTACGATAACATCTCTTCTGTAATGTGCACTAAACAAGATCAAGTGATCCCTGAACCTTAGACAGCATCTAAGCTCTGCTATCCTGCTGCATCCAGTTGTGACTGGCACTGGAGGTGAAGAGGCACTCAAATGATCTCAATTCTAGAATGGAGGGGTGGAAATATCAGTACATCAATGCAGAGGCATTCTCATCCATCTTCAGGTCAGAAGTGGGTATGTTTGCTGACGATTGTGCGATGTTCAATACTGTTCATGACTCTTCAGACACTCGAGCAATCTATCCAATTGCTACATGACTTGGATAATAAGTGGCAACATTTGCACTGCACGCATGCCAGGGAAAATCCTTTTCCAAAAGGAGCGAATCTAACTATTGTGTTGATGTGGCTCAGGTTGGAAGCTGCAAGGGGCAGACAGTGAGGCTGGAGAATGTTCATTGTTTCAGATTTGGCTCCACTTCACTTTTAAACCTCCACTCTGGCTTCTGTTGCTCACTTCATAGTATGGCGTGGCTGATAGATGGCAGGGTGCATGCAAGGATGTTATCTTTATAGTAGACAATGCTGAGCAAGCTGCATGTTTAATTGTACTGAAACAGCTGGAGACAGTGGGGAGGGCTTTTCAAAGCCAGACCATTCAGGTTCTATCGCTGTGGGGCTAGATTCTGGAGATCTTTCCGGCTCACCAGTGAGTTTTTCCAGTGCACTGAGTGTGCTCTCGCTGAGGAGAACCCATTCACCTGAGTGTGGGAAGATGTTCACTCAGTAATTCAACCTGCTGAAACACCAGTTTGTCCCAGAAATCGACTAATTGTCTTAAATGGCATATTTCTTCAACTGTTTGCGACAAACTAGGCACTGACTATGCCCAACCACTGCACGCTTACGAAACTCACAAGACGTTATCTAATATTAGATGTGCACTTAGTGTTTTCTGGATAATACTAGCTGTGTGAAGATTTACATTGACAATAAATTTAGGATTGTCAATTAGGCTTGCAATCGGACACACTTGTGAGGACTGGTAACATAACAAGGTCCTGTTCTTTGCAGGCAGAAAGCACATGGGCATGCGCTGTGTGCCTGTTTCAACTCAACAAAATACGTGACAGCCATTTTTTCCCTGCAGTTCACAGTCAATCATCATTAATTGTTGCATTCTACCTAGCAACGTGACTACCGCAGTTCACTTGCCAATCAATCAATGTTTTTCCCCTCATATTAGTAGAAGTGTTGGATCTGTCCCTTTATTGATATTTTGTAAATGATTCTGATGAGTACAAGGTTAAAAAGCTTGGACAAAATGTGTGTCTTTTAAGAAATAGTAGTCCAAAACTGTGCAGGTCAGGCGAATTGGCCATGCTAAATTGCCCACAGTGATAGATTAGATTAGATTACTTACAGTGTGGAAACAGGCCCTTCGGCCTAATAACTTCACACTGACCCTCCAAGAGCAACCCACCCATACCCATTCCTCTACATTTACTGCTTTTACCATGGCAATTTACCATTTTTTTGGACTGTGGGAGGAAACCGGAGCACCTGGAGGAAACCCACGCAGATACGGGGAGAATGTGCAAACTTCACATAGACAGCTGTCTGAGGCGGGAATTGAACCCTGGTCTCTGGCGCTGTGAGGCAGCAGTGCTAACCACTGTGCCACTGTGCCGCCCATGATAGGTGCATTAGTCAGAGGGAAGCGGGTCTGGATGGGTTACTCTTCGGAGGGTCAGTGTGGACTGGTTGGGCCAAAGGGCCTGTTTCCACACTGTAGGGAATCTAATTAAATATAAGTGTTTGGATTTTGTTAATTCAGTTAATGAGTACAGAGGAGCACTGGGATAGGTTTTCTAAGTCATTAATAAGGCAATTATCCCAAAATTGTGAGTTGGAATGTGTGCACTGTGCAAGAAATGGCAGTGGAAGAGGCCTGTTTGTTCCATGCGGAGGCAATGAGGATGCATTGAAATGGAGGCAATGTCCAGGGCAGTGGAATGCTTCTTGAACACCCAGATCTTAGACCCTGAATAAGAAAGTGTGGAATAGCAGATGTACTTCTTTTCAGGAAAGGCAGTGATAAATGGCTTCTACCTTCACTGGAGGCAATGTTCAGCAAACTGTGGCCATCCTTGGTCAGGAAATGGTGAGGAGAATTTCTGTCCTGGACCATTTTGATAATGCCCTTTACAGGAGTGAAGAAAAGGTTTTTAGACATAACAAATTCAAATAAGAAATTGTTTGGATTTCTGTTGTGTGCTGACGGAACTGGCTTTTGTTTTGTAGATTAAATGGGAGTAACTGCAAATGGGAAACTCAAACCAAACATCACATTGTGGTGAAGGGATACAGTAACCATTACTATAGTTTGGAAATGTGCATTTTAAAAAGCAGCTGGGGTTTTGCTTTCAGTTCTATGAAGGTTGGTCTTTATTGAGAGCACAGAAATTAATTTGAAAATGTGACCTAAATAACTTCCAAGAAAGTTTCCTGCTTAGCGATTGAGACATTTACACTGCTGATTTTATAACATACAGAAATAAACATGATTAGGAAACACTGGTAGTTTAGCTTGAGTTCAGTTCAGAAGAATCAAGTGTTTAGTCCAGCAGAGCAGTTTTCATCACAGCAACAGGGTTTCAATTTGTGAAGTCTCCAAGTTGTATAGAAATGTTGAAAGTATCAGAACTGAAAATGGATTTAGGCCATCGGACCGAGAAGATGTCTAAAAAACGGCAATGATATTTCTCCTGGATTGATCTCTGAAAAAAATGATGTTGGGGAAAAAAGATTGAATGCTAAGGTTTAGTAAAATTGACTTAGATGTGTAAAATGAGCTTTTTTCCCTCTCTTTTATATAATGTTCTTGTTTTAAAAATGCATTGTCAGCTTCGTGTGAATAGGGACGAACCATTATGGTAACCAACTAAAAACATAAAATTTATGCTCTATTAAGCCAGGTTTCATTCTGGGATCTAACTTGTCTGGGATCTTACTGTCAGCTGGATTCCGAACAACATCAAGATCTAACAGACTCACTCAAATCACCAGGACCTGAATATCATTGGGCTTCAACTGTGAAAGGAAAAGGTTTGTCCATTCTGTTCGTGGGAAAATAGTTCAGATATTGGAGTGTGCAGAAAATCACCAGAAGCACTTTGTTCAGGTCTGGGCACCCCACCTTGGAAGGGTAGGCTGCACAGATTGACTGACTCACACCTCTAACCCCACATCCCACTCCCACCCCACAGTTAGTGTTCCTTCTCTTCCCCCACCCACAAGTCTTTGAGGATGTGAAGTGCAGATTTACCTGAATGATACCTGGACTTCAAATGTAGGCCATTTAGGACTGAGATGAGGAGAAATTCTGTCACCCAGAGAGTGGTGTCGTGAGCCTGTTCGAATTATTTGGGATAGTTGAGGATGAAACATTGATTGTTTTCAGGAATGAGATTGGTACAGTTCTGAGATGAAACGATATGACGAGAATGTGGGAACAGAACACTGAGATGAATGATCAGCCATGATCATATTGAACGTTTCCGCAGACTTGAAGGGCTGAATGATCTACTCTGCTCCTATTTTCTATATTTCTACACCGAGACTAATTGTGGTCAGAGGGTGAACAAACTTAAGCATGCAAGAAGCCACAGCGAGTCTATGCCAGTTCTGTGTAGGGCAGTTAGGTGTGTCTCAGTCCCCTGTTGTATTTCCAAAGCCAAACAAGTTTATTTCCCTTGAGTGTAGTTCCAATTGTGTTCTTAAATCATAGATCATTGCAGCTTCCACCAATGTCTTGGGAAAGAGTTCTGGATATTACCACTCGCCGCAACAAAAAAAGCCTTCCTTTGCATTCCCTCTAATTCTTGCCCAAATCTTGAACTGTGTGTTCCTTTATCTTTGTGCTATCACCAAAACAGGCTTTTTTTTCTTGTTTTCATACCTCAGGCCTTCCCAAAGTGAGGCTGGAACACGAACATTGAAGTTGTGAGCTCTAATGCAGTGATGGCAACTCCACCTCTGAGCTATCAGCTGTGAGGTCACTTCAAACTCATAGTTTTTGGAATAATGAATGTGGCCAACTGTCTGATTTCTAAGACCTGATTGTGATCCTGAAAACTTAGTAAAAAGGTAGGTTTTTTATTTACAAGTAAACCTTAGCATCAAAACCCAACCGCTTTTCCTTCTCACAGCTCATTTCTCCCGCACCTCGCTCAATATCCCTCTAAAATAACACCCACTGCTGTACCCTCAGACTCGAACTCTCTTAGCTCTATCCCTCTACCCTGAGCTTCCCGGCTCTGCCGGCTCCGGCCCGGGCCTCCCGGCTCTGCCGGCTCCGGCCCGGGCCTCCCGGCTCTGCCGGCTCCGGCCCGGGCCTCCCGGCTCTGCCGGCTCCGGCCCGGGCCTCCCGGCTCTGCCGGCTCCGGCCCGGGCCTCCCGGCTCTGCCGGCTCCGGCCCGGGCCTCCCGGCTCTGCCGGCTCCGGCCCGGGCCTCCCGGCTCTGCCGGCTCCGGCCCGGGCCTCCCGGCTCTGCCGGCTCCGGCCCGGGCCTCCCGGCTCTGCCGGCTCCGGCCCGGGCCTCCCGGCTCTGCCGGCTCCGGCCCGGGCCTCCCGGCTCTGCCGGCTCCGGCCCGGGCCTCCCGGCTCTGCCGGCTCCGGCCCGGGCCTCCCGGCTCTGCCGGCTCCGGCCCGGGCCTCCCGGCTCTGCCGGCTCCGGCCCGGGCCTGCCGGGTCTGCCGGCTCCGGCCCGGGCCTCCCGGCTCTGCCGGCTCCGGCCCGGGCCTCCCGGCTCTGCCGGCTCCGGCCCGGGCCTCCCGGCTCTGCCGGCTCCGGCCCGGGCCTTTATTTCTTTCCCCCACCAACTCTTTTAACCCTCCTTCCCCAACCTAAATCTCAAATTCTTCCCTAATCCAAAATCCTCTTCTATTCTTCCCCCATCTTGAATCTCTACGCTCTCACCAGCCCCAACACTTACCCCACCCCACCAAACCCTCGGGCTTCCCCTGTTCAAACTCTCACAGTTCTTCCCACTACCCACCCACCAAAACTCTCGTCGACTATCCGAGGCTCTCACAACACCTAAATTGCCTTAGCCCTTCCCTTCAAATCAATGTCTAACCTCTTACCATTACCCCAAACCCTTACACTTCATCCCACCCTCCGTCCCAATTCTCTCAGCCCATCTCTCCCACGGAGCCCAACTCTGAGCTATGTCCTTCCAGTCGAACGCTCATATATCTTCCCATTCTCGAAGGTGGAGCAGGTGAACAGTCTTTCCCCAATATCAACTCACTGATGGAAGTCTTGGAGGTGAGGGTTCTCCCCTGCACCAGACTGCTGTTCTCCTTCGAGAAGTTGGGCATTGTGGATTGGGGAATTCTCTCAACACACTGGTTGAGTCATAGATGTACAAAAAACATTTTGTTTCCCTTTTGCTCAGTCTCTCTCACTCATCACGTCAAGGCCAGAGTCTTGCATCAGTCCTTATGGGTGGCAGATTTCTTCTGTGAAGGACATTGGTGAACCAGTTGGGTTTCTAAACCAATCCTGGGGCTGCTTTCACTCTCACATTTTTATGGTGCTCCCTACAAATGATCAGATTCCATCAGTTCAGTTCCACAACCTATTCAATTAATCATGGATTGAAAGGTTATGGAGAGAGTTAGCAGGGAGGTGGAGTTGAGGACAAGGTGAGACCAGCCATTATCATTTCAAATGGTGCAGCAGACTTCGGGGCTTAATTTGCCTACTCCAGCTCTGAATTTTTTATGTTCTTTGTGTTCTTTTTTGGATCTCTATCAGTTGCTTTCTCTTATTTTAAATTAATTTTGCAGGCTTTTGGAAAGGCAGGTGGTAACCTGAAACCACATGTAGCATCAAGACCTGACAGATGCACAATATTCATCAGGAGCAGAATATCACAGGCCTTTGAACATGGAAGGACAAAGCACTGTACACAATGGCGAGAAACCATTCACGTGTTCTGTGTGTGCACGAGGGTTCAGCCAGTCATCTGGCTTGTCAAAACATAAATGCAGCCATACTGGGGAGAAACCGTGGAAATGCGGTGACTGTGGGAAAGGATTCATTTCCCCATCGAAACTGGAAACTCATCGACGCAGACACACCGGTGAGAGGCCATTCACCTGCTCCATTTGTGGGAGGGGATTCACGCAGTCAGCGAACTTACTGACCCACCGGCAAGTTCACACTGGGGAGAGGCCATTCACTTGTTCCGAGTGTGGGAAGGGATTCGCTGATTCATCCAGCTTCCTGAGGCACCGGCAGGTTCACAGTGGGGAGAGGCCATTCAACTGTTCTGAGTGTGGCAAGAGATTCATTCAGTCATCCGACCTGCTGAGACACCAGCGAGTTCACACTGGGGAGAGACCTTTCAAATGTCCAGACTGCGCAAAGTGCTTTAAAAGTTCCAGGGAACTGACATGTCATCTACGTGTTCACACTGAGGAGAGACCTTTTAAATGTCCCGACTGTGAGAAGTGCTTTAAAGGCTCCAGGGAACTGATGCTCCATCAACGCATTCATACTGATGAGAGACCATTCAGGTGCTCTCACTGTGGGACTGGGTTCAAGCGGTCATCACACCTCACTGAACATCAGCGAGTTCATACTGGAGAGAGGCCATTCACCTGCCTTGCATGTGGGAAGGGATTCACTCAGTCATCCAACCTGCTGACACACCAGCGAGTTCACAAATAACTGCAATGATTGAATGTTGCAGTTTGTCACATCCAGAACTGAACTGTCTTCAATGGGACCTATTTTTATTAAACGTCAGGCCACTTTTAGGTTTTAATATCCTGGATAAAGGTAAATAAATTACCTTTGTCTTCAATGCAGTGTATTTTCCTAACTTAAAAGTTATTTCCTTGTGAAGAATTTGTCCTTTCCTTTGTCCCCTCCATCTTCACTTCCATCAAAAATGTGAGGAGCACATGAAGCTTCTTTGGTTATTAAGATTGAAACAATAAGATCAACTTCCTTCTCTTCCGTTAGCCACTGACCAAATTGCTTCAGAATTTCCTCCTTCCCTGAGTCCTGAGATGACATCTTCCTTTTGTTCCTCCTCCATTTTCATTCATCACCTTTCACCTTATCCATGAAACCCTCCAGTTGCTCATTCGAACCTGTTCCCACTGCATGCCTCATCCCTCAATCTTTCTATATTGCTCATATTATGAGCTATCCTCCCCTTCTCTTCAGGAACTCTCCCTCTGTTCTTCAAGTCTGCCATCACTCCCCCTCTTATAAAAACACATCGTTGACACCTTCGTTCTTGCAAACTGCCCCATCTCCAACCTCCCACTCTTCTCTGAAGTCATAGCTGTTGAAATGTACAGCCCAAAAAAGGACCCTTTGGCCGTCAAGTCTCCGTCAGTCAAAAACAACCCAACTATTCTATTCGCCTTTTCCAACACTTGGACCACAGTCTTGTAAAGCCTTTGGCATCACAGTGCACATCTAAATATGACCTAAATGTTACAAGGGGTTTATACCTCTACCATCCTTACAGGCAGTGAGTTCCAAATTCCCAACACCCTCTGGGTGGAAAATTCCTCTCATTCTCCCCTACACCAGGCCCCGTTCTTAAATCTATGATCCTGATCATTACCAAGGGGAAAAGTTTGTTCCTGTCTACCCTATCCATGCCCCTCAATTTTGTACATCTCAGTCATGTCATCCCTTCAAGTCAGAACGAAAACTCTCCAGTGCAGGCAACCTGTTGGCAAATCCCCTCTGCACCCTCTCTCATGCAATCACTTTCTTACTACAATGTGGATTCCAGAACTGCACAACGATTCTAGTTGTGGCCTAACCAACATTTTATACAATTCCAGCATAACCTTCCTGCTCTTAAACTCTATACCTGGAAAAATAAAGGCACGTATCCCATCCATCATCTTAACCACTCTATCTATATGTCCTGATGCCTTAATGAAGTGGTGTGCATACCCAACAGGTCCCGCTGACCCTCAATACTCTCTAGGGTCCTGCTGTTCATCGTATATTCCCTTGCCTTGTTTGCCCTACCCAAGTGCATCACCTCACTTATGCTGATAGAATTATTTTTGTGTCTGACCAGCCCATCTATAGCCTCGTGTAATCTAAGGCTATCCACCTCACCAATTTTTGTATCATTTGTAAGCTTACTTATCAACTCTCCTACATTCAATTCTAAATCATTAATATATAGCACAAATAGCAATGGCTCCAACACTCTGGGACCCCACTAAACATAGGAATTGCATGTGCATGTAAGACAACAGTGTGTAGGAGAAAGTGAGGACTGCAAATGCTGGAGATCAGAATCGAGAGTGTATTGCTGGGAAAGCACAGCAGGTCAGGCAACATCTGAGGAGCAGGAGAATCGATGTTTCGGACATAAGCCCTTCATCAGGAACGAGGATTGTGGGCTGGGGCTGAGAGATAAATGTGAGGAGGGTGAGGTTGGGGGGGAAGGTAGCTGAGAAAGTGAAAGGTGGGAGAAGGTGATTGGTCAGCGGGGGGAGCGATGGACGGGTCCGGAGGGCAGTGCTGTGTTGGAGGCTTGGGACTGGGATAATGCAAGGGGAGGGGAAATAAGGAAGCTGTTGAAATCCACAATTATCCTGTGTGGTTGCAGGGTCCCAAGGCAGAATATGAGGTATTCCTCCTCCAGGCGTCAAATAGTAACGGTTTGGTGATGGACGAGAGGAGACCACACTGGATGCAACAGATGCAGTAGATGACACTTGTAGAAGTACAGATAAATTTCTGACTGATGTAGAAGGATCCCTTGGGGCCTTGGATAGAGGTGAGGGGAGTGGTGTGGGTGCAGGTTTTGCATTTCCTGCACTGGCAGGGAAAGGTGCCAGGAGTGGGGTATGGGCTGGTGGAGGTCGTGGACCTGACGAAGGAGGCACGGAGGGAATGGTCTCTCCGGTACGCTGATAGGTGTAGGGAGGGAAATATAATAGAGAGAGAGAGAAAGATACAGTAGAGACACTTACAGTGGTATAAAACTTGATTAATTTATTAAGTACTTAAGTGAATGATATACATGCCTTTAACTACTGGAGATATCTCAACCACCATCCTTTACTACCCTGGGTTCTGTAACCAACTCCAAACATTATTACCCAGGAGAGTTGGCAGTCAACCAGGCCAGAACTCTTGTCAGTGCCTTTACTAAGCATCTTAACATAGGGTATTTCTTCACAATTGTTCATCTCCCGGAGTTGCTGCTGCAATTGGGGATTTTCCAGTTGCTTTTTTTTGATTCAATCCTGCTAAGTTGGCGTTCCAATTTCCTTATTTGGAATTGCTTGCGAGACTCGTCCAATTCCAAATAATTTTACCATATATAGCTCGCAATTGTCAAATTCCTTTGGTTTCTACAAATCTTTTCTCCCTTTTGTGGTCTCGATCATAACTTAGCCCCATGCAGCTTCACTGCAGCTGGAATGTCATTCTGTTCATTCTTCCTAACTGCAGGATGGAACTTGGATGCAGTAACCTATTTATCTGAGATTCCCCCTACCGGCTCTGCTATATCCTCCAGGGCACCTCCAGGCAGTGGTGAGTATTACCTCCTTACAGTAGTTTATTCTCAACAAAGCACTACCTCATTTGTGTTATTTGACGATACCATTTAAATCATTGCACTTAGAATCAAAGTTACAAATCATTTCATGATATCTTACTCATTTTCCTTCTGTTCTGTGGCAAGTACATTGTACTTTCCACATCTTACAAAATAAACATATCAACACAAATGATGATGAACGAATAACAAGGAATATTATGAACTAGCTATATCTATGTTATTCTTATCCTATAGTAAGCAGCCATTCCAAACATTCTTCCATAAAAGCTTTCTTTTGGAATCTGAGATAATCCCTGTTGTAGATCTCTTCCATTTCTTAACTTTCCATTTTAATAAACACAATAATATTATTACAGTAACAGATATAATAAATTGCATTACAACAATCATGAGATAACAGTTCTGATCTACGATTGACCTGATAATTTAGTCCTGAATTCCAAGTGGTCTTCAGTCATCCTTCCTAACTGCAGCTGGAACGTCATTCTGTTTATTCTGTAGGAGGAAACTTGGGTGCAGTAACCTGTTTACCAGTTTCTACAGTTTCTTCTATCTGGCTTGCAGCTAACTTGTTCCAGTCAACTAATGTTGATTCTCATATGTTCAGCCGTATTCAGCAATTGTTTTGTGATATCATGTGGAGTAAATTTAATTGGTCAAAGACTGGCATTGTCATTTTCCTTTAGTTTCCCTGCCATTATCCTTCCATGACTTATGTTTGTTTTCCTAATTCCCTTTTCATGTTCCCTCATGCATATTCTCCACTCCTTTAGTGCTTCCACTGTGTTGAGCCCTCACCATCTCCCACAAACCTCCCTTATTTTCACTATCCCAATCCTGTATATTCTTTAGTAGGAGCAAATTACTGCAGACGTTGGAATTTACCTAGAACATTACAGTGCAGTACGGGCCCCTCAGCCCTCGATGTTGCGCCGACCTGGGAGACCAATCTGAAGCCCATCTAATCTACACAATTTAATTTTAATCCATATGACTATCCACTGATCGTTCAAATGCCATTAAAGTTGGCAAGTCTACTACTGTTGTAGGCAGTACGTTACACACCCCTGCTCTGAGTAAAGAAACTACTTCTGAGATCTATATCTATCATTCCTCAATTTAAAGCTATGCCCCCTCATGCTAGCCATCACCGTCTGAGGAAAAAGGCTCTCACTGTCTACCCAGTCTAACCCTCTGATTATCTTACATGACTCAATTAAGTCACCTCTCAACCTTCTCTCCAAGGAAAACAGCCTCAAGTCCCTCAGCCTTTCCTTGTAAGACCTTCCCTCCATACCAGGCAACATCCTAGTAAATCTCCTCTGAACCTTTTCCAAAGCTTCCACGTCCTTCCTACAATGCAGTGACCAGAACTGTCCGCAATACTCCAAGTATGGGTGCACCAGAGTTTTGTACACCTGCAGCATGATGATGAACCTGAATTGAAAACAAAAAAAAAACCTGGCGATCACAGCAGGTCAGGCAGCATCCATGAAGAGAAAGCAAGCTAACATTTCGAGTCCAGATCACTCTTCATCAGAGCTATGATAAAGAGTCACCTGGATTTAAAATCTTAGCTTGTTTTTTTTCCCCTTGGATGCTGCCTGACCCACTGTGATCTCCAGCATTTTTTGTTTCCTGTATATTCGTTGACATCCAGGTTCGCTGGATCTTTAACATGTTGAGCCTGTACAGTCTGTTTTTTTGGCCACTGGTGTGACACAGATTTACCAAAAATATCTGCACTCCATTCGCTCTGGCCAAATCACACCTGATCTTATTAAAATTGGTCTTTTTCCAAATTTAGTTGTCTTTGAACATGAGCAGCCCAGTGGTTAGCACTGCAGCCTCACAGCATTCCACTCTCGGGCGACTGTCTGAGTGGAATTGACACATTCTTCCATGTCTGCGTGGGTTTCCTCCGGGTACTCCGGTTTCCTTCTACTGTCCAGAGGTTCAGGCTAGGTGGATTAGCCATGCTAAATAGCCCATAGTGTCCAGAGAAGTGCAAGCTAGGTAGATTAGCCATGGGAAATGTGGGATTCAAGAATGGGGATGGGGAATGCTGTTTGAGGGTCAGTGTGGACTCAATGTGCCATATGGTCTGGTCCACATTGTAGGGATTCTATGATGTTGTCACCTCCCATATCCATGCCCATTTTTTCCTAAACTCCACATTAGAATTCCCTCTAATCAAGTTTGCCTTTGCCAATGTACTGAAACAGTACTTAGTCACAAATGACATCATCGATGATTGATTTAGGAGGAATTGTTAGTAAGTTTGACGATAACATCAAACAGAGTGAAAGGTCAAAAGTTAAGGGCATAAGTTTGATGGGGGAAATATTTAAAAGGGACTGGAGGGGCAACTTTCTTACACAGGTGGTTCATATGTGGCTAGAGGAAGTGGTACGTGATGATACAGTTACAACATTTAAGAGACATTTGGACAGGTACATGAATAGGAAAGGTTTACAAAGATATGGCCCAAGTGCAGGCAATTGGGATTAATTAAGTTTGGGAAACTTGATCAGCTTGGACAAGTTGGATTGAAGGCCCGTTTCCATTCTATATGACTCTCTGAATGATCGTGAGATATCTTAACTCTTTTCACCCTTGGACTGCATCAAGGTTGATCCCATCATTCTGCTCCACTATCATCTAACCATTAGGCTCAATTATTTCATGGACATTTCTCGTTCCAAGTCACTTTCAGCATGATGTTTTTCCCAAAGTGATTTCCTGCCCTGACTTGACCTAGTTCTGTAAAAGGCGACTGATTTTCAATCATCGCTCCATCACAAGTATGGGTTTCAAGCTGAGTGGATCCCTGGAACTTCTGATTATCCAATCAAACCTGGTATGAAAGAAGATTTGAGCAGTTGGGTGGCCTGGCCGTAATCCTGTAGAATGGTGGGACTTGTTTGAGATGATTGTCCTGCTCATGCTCTGAATTTTCATGTTCTAATCAGGGTTTTCTGACCCAGTGTCCAATCAGTGGAGCGAAATTTTAAAAAAAGTACAGTGCCAAAGTATTGATTCGGAAACATCACATCTGGCATAACGTTTCCCATGGGACCGCGAATGGAGTGAAAATTAGAACAGTTTGGATTGTCAATGGCAAGGTGCGGATCCAGGACCCCCAGCAATGTGATCCTGGGATTGTATTCATTGGAGTTGAGAAGATTAAGGGGAGATTGAATAGAAACTTACAAGATAATACATGGCTTGGAAAGGGTGGACGCTATGAAATTGTTTCCGTTAGGCAAGGAGACTAGGACCTGTGGACACAGCCTTAGAATTAGAGGGGTCAATTCAGAACAGAAATGCGGAGATTTTCTTCAGCCAGAGAGTGGTGGGCCTGTGGAATTCATTGCCGCAGAGTGCAGTGGAGGCCGGGACGCTAAATGTCTTCAAGGTAGATTTTGATAAATTCTTGATGTCACAAGGAATTAAGAGCTACGGGGAGAATGCTGGTAAATGGAGTTGAAATGCTCATCAGCCATGATTGAATGGTGGAGTGGATTCGATGGGCCGAATGGCCTTATTTCCACTCCTATGTCTTATGGTGAGAATAGGAGAGGATGCGCAGGTGCAGCGGATCCAGGGTTCTCAATAATGTGAGTTGAAAATGTGTTGCTGGAAAAGCGCAGCAGGTCAGGCAGCATCCAAGGAGCATAAGCCCTTCTTCTGAAGAAGGGCTTATGCCCGAAACGTCAAATTTCCTGTTCCTTGGATGCTGCCTGACCTGCTGCGCTTTTCCAGCAACACATTTTCAGCTCTGATCTCCAGCAAGTGCAGACCTCACTTTCTCTTCTCAGTAATGTGAGGAGAGGTTGCGCAGGCGCAGCGGATCTAGGGTTCTCAGCACTGTGAGAACTGCAGAGGATGCGCAGGCGCAGAGGATCCAGGGTGCTCAGCCATGTGAGAGGATGCGCAGGCGCAGCAGGGTCATGTGCGGGGCCTCGGCGCCGGAAGCGGATGTTTATATTTTTGTTGGATGCGCGAATGGTGACATTGAAGCGGAGCGGAGGAAGCGATGGCGGCGGCGAGCATGGGGGAGGCTCTGTGAAGACCTTGTCTTACCGTGGAGTTACGCTCGCACACTAGCGGACTCCCGTTTGTACCAAACGGGTAACAGCTTCAGGCTTCGTTCCAGGCCCATGGGAGCGGCTGCCATTCTTCAGGTGAGGAAGGGGCGGGGTATGGAAGGTCAGGGAGCAGCGTGACCGCCGGCCCTTATATGGGCAACGGACAGCGCGTGCACGCGGACGGATATCCACTTGTTGTCATGTTTTTAGCCACTTTTTCCTCCGTGACGGATTGGTGTACTGTCGTGGTACCTCACGATTTGAATCCAAAACGTCTGACTGAGGGGAGGGAAATGACGCCAACCTGGATCTACTGTCTTGTGAGACCTCTCGGTGTCCCAGGGTCCGCTGGAATTAGGAACAGGGGTAGATCACAAGCCGCAGGAGCAGAAAATAGGCCATTCGGCCCATCGAGTCTGCTCTGCCATTTAGTTACCGCTGATAAGTACCTCAACCCCATTCTCCCCGTAACTCTTGGCCCCCTTGACAATCAAGAACCTATCTATCTCTGTCTTAAATATATTCAATGACTTGGCCTCCACAGATTTCTGTGGTAATGAATTCCATAGATTCATCACTCTCTGGCTGAAGAAGTTTCTCCTTACCTCCTTTCTAAAGGGCTGTCACCTTACTCTAAGCTGTGCCCATGTGTCCTAGTCTCTCCTGCCAATGGAAATATTTTTCCAATGTCCACTCTGTCCAGGCCATTCAGTATTCTGTAAGTTTCAATTAGATTCCCCCCCGTCGTCCTTCTAAACTCCATCGAATATAGACGCAGAGTCCTCAAATGTTCCTCATATGAACAACCTTTCATTCCTGGGATCATTCTTGTGAGCCTCCTCTGGACCTGTTTCTGAGGTATGGTGCCCAAAATTGCTCACAGTTCTCTAAATGTGGCCTGACCAGAGTTTTAGAAAGTCTTCGAAGTGCATCCCTACTTTTATATTCTAGTCCTCTCAAAATAAGCTACCGACTCAACCTGCAGTTTTACCTTAAGAGAATCTTGGACTAGGACCCCCATGTCCCTCTGCACTTCAGATTTCTGAATTCCCATTCAGAAAATAGTCCATGTCTCTCTTCTTCCTACCAGAGTGCATGACCTCACACTTTCCCACGTCATATTCCATCTGGCACTTCTTTGCCCACTCTCTGAACCTGTCTAATTGTCCTGATGAAGGACTTTTGCCCGAAACATCAATTTTCCTGCTCCTCGGATGCTGCCTTACCTGCTGTGCTTTTCCAGCATCACACTCTTGACTCTCATGTCCAGTATCTGCAGTCCTCACTTTCATCTAAATCCTCTGCAGCCTCCCTGCCGCCTCAATACTACCTGTTTGTCCAAGTATCTTTTATATTATCTGAAAACGTAGCCAGAATGTCCTCCGTTTCTTCATTTAGATCATTAATGTATAGAGAAAAGGTTGTAGTCCCAACACTGACCCTTCCTCAACACCACTATTCACTAGCTGCCACCCTGAGAAGGTCTCTTGGCTCCTCAAGCCATTTCTATTATTCAATAGGTTTATCCGACACTCGTCACATCCACCTTCCTGCCGTTTCTCCACAATACTTGATCAAAAATCTACCTGTCTCAGCCTTAAGCATGCACAAGGATTCTGTTTTCTAGCTGTCTGGCTAAGAATTCCAAAGACACTCAATCATCTGAGAGAAGAAATTCCTCCTCAGCCTTAAATTTGACACCTCTGAATTTTGAGACAGTGCCTTCCGGTTGTCCCATGAAAGAAAACATCTTTTCAGCATTTACCCTCTCAAGCCCGTTAAGAAAAAAGTGAGGACTGCAGATGCTGGAGATCAGAGCTGAAAATGTGTTGCTGGAAAAGCGCAGCAGGTCAGGCAGCATCCAAAGAGCAGGAGAATCGACATTTCGGGCATGAGCCTGAAGAAGGGCTCATGCCCGAAATGTCGATTCTCCTGCTCCTTGGATGCTGCCTGACCTGTTGCGCTTTTCCAGCAACACATTTCAAGCCCGCTAAGAATCCTATATGTGACAACGAAATCAGCTCTTCTTCTCCGAAACGTCAATAGTAGAGCCCCAATCTGTTTAGCCTTTGCTCATAATACAATCCATACTCCATACATATGTTCAGTCACATAGATTCATCACAGAAACTCTCAGCCCTGAGTACACATGATCCTCAAAATATCCTTTACCACTCAAAGGAGAACCTCAGTTTCTCCAACGTAACTTTGCAACTAAACTCCCTTGTATGGTCCAGTAAAACCTCCTTTGCGTCCTCTTAAGGATGGCATAATATGCGGTGATGAGTGGTTTGTGAAGACCCAGATGCGCTGCTTGTGTGTGTGATGTGATCATACTCCATTAAATGGGAATTACATCTTGTGCTCCCTGGATAGTTCATCAACTGTGAGATGTTTCTCTGACATCAGTTTTTGTATTTTATGTCTAGCTGCGAGCTCCAGGAGGAGATTTTAAAATCAGCAGCAGTTGAAACTGTTTCAGAAGTGAGCATTTTAACCAGTCACTGACAATTTTAAGTGTCTAAAACTGTGCTCTGCTATTTTTGAAAGGTTCCATGACTCTGGTGCTAGAGTGTCTCCTTTATTGTGAATCTCAACCTATGTTCATTGGTTTCTTTCACCTCTAATCTCTCTGACCACCTCTGTGCCACTGTCTAAATTTATCTTTAATAATGGATGTGTGGTAGCTCTTTTTGGTATTTCACTTATTTCTGCCAATTGTAACTAAATGATGTTACCACCACACCCATCTTCTGATCGTGTGCTGCTAATGAACCTGCTTTATCTTCAAATAGTTGTGAAATTTAAAAGGGTTCAGAGGAGATTTACATGGATATTGCCAGGGTTGGAAGATTTGAGCTATAGGAAGATGCTGAATAGGCTGGGGCTGTTTTCCCTGAAGTGTCAGAGGCTCAGGGGTGACCTTATCGATGTTTATGAAATCATGAGCATGGATGGGCTGAATAACCAAGGGTGAACCAGAGGGCATAGGTTCAAGGTGAGAGAGGAAAGATGTAAAATGGACCTAATGGGCAACTTTTTCACACAGACGGTGGTGCGTGTATGGAATGAACTACCAGAGGAAGTGGTGGAGGCTGGTACAATTAGAAATTTAAAAGGTATCTGGATGGGTATATGAATAGGAATGGTTTAGAGGGGTATGGGCCAAGTGCTGACAAATGGAACTAGATTAATTTAGGGTATTTGGTCTGTATTGCTGAGTTGGACCAAAGGGTTTGTTTCATTGCTGTACATCTCCATGACTCTAGTAGCTTTCATAGTTGGAGATTGTTTTTCCTGCACTTTATTTATTTCTCTCACACATCTTAAATGGTGTAGACCATTCAGCACATTTTTAATTTTTTATAATTAGAAAAATAACTTAGACCAATTAAAAATGGTGATTTCATTTGAGTTATTGTTTATGCCCTGCACATCATGAAACTGTAACTCTCTACAGATACTACCTGACCCAATGAATGTTTCCAGCAATTGAACTTGCATGCTATGTTTTACTTTCTTGAAACTATAGATGTCGCTCACAGAACTGAATCGAGAAACACAGGCAGAACAACTGATTGTTAGTTTAGATTGGGGAGAAGGGATGGTTGTTGGTTGCAGAGGCTTGTCCCTCCTCTCTAGTGTTGGTGCCTTTTGTCAAGTCATAGAATCACCGAGTTTACAATATAGAATTTAACCTGCCTTGTCCGTGTTGGCTCCTTGCAGAATCAAATTCACTAGTCCTACTCCCCTACTTTTCATGAACAAGACCCGCAAATGTTGCCAGTCCCAAAAAGCCTGTGGACAGGATGATATTTGGCCTCCTTGCACAGTGCAGTCAATGTGTGGAAGGTGCTTCCACAATGCTGTGACAAGGAGTTATAGGTTATTCACCAGAGGTGATGAAGAAATGGAGTTATATCTACAAATCATTGACAATATTTTAAGTTTACAGAAATCCTTTTGCATTATAGAATATTACAATCTGTTTCACAGGAGTGTTGGAAAGCAACATTAACATGTTCACGTACAAATTAGCAGTAGGAATTAGCAACTCGGCTCTTGAACCAGCTCTGCCATTATAGCCGATCTGATATTCTTGCACTACTCCTCCTGTCAAAAATATTTCAATATCTGCCTTAAAAACTTTAAAGGACTCTTGTTCCTCTTTGTTGAAGAAGAGTTTGAAAGACTCACTATCGCTGTTGAAAACACATTCTCATCTCTGTCTTAAATGGGCAAATCCTTATTTTAAAGAGTAACCCTCCAGTTCTCAGCCATCCCACTGTTGCTCGCCTCTGTGAGACAACAGTACATAAATAGACAAAAATACAGTGGAAACACATCGAGCTCTATAAAACCTAATTAATTTATTCAGTACTTAAGTGAATGATACACACTTTCTTAACTACTCAAGATATCTCAACCACCATCCTGGGTTCTGAAACGAACCCTAAACATCACCACCCGGTTGGCAGCTGGCCAGGCTGGAACACTTCTCAATGTCTCTACTATGCCTGCTGAAATGGGGCATTTCTTCACAGTTGGTCGTTTCCCAGAGTTGCTGCTGAAATCGGGGGTTGCTCTGCCAAGTTGGCATTCCGATTTCCTTACTTGGAATTTCTTGTGAAACTTGTTCAGTTCCAAATAGTTTTACCATATATAGCGAGCAATTGTCAAATTCCTTTGGTTTCTACAAATCCTTCTCCCTGGAATGCAGCTGGAATGTCATTCTGTTCGTTCTTCCTAACTGCAGGATGGAACTTGGGTGCAGTAACCTATTTATGTGAGATCACCCCTACTGGCTCTGCTATATCCTCCAGGGCACCTCCAGGCAGTGGTGAGTATTACCTCCTTACATTAGTTTATTCTCAACAAAGCATGACCTCATTTGTATTATTTGACGTACTATTTAAATGGTTGCACTTAGAATCAAAGTTGCAATCATTTTATGATATTGTACTCATTTTCCTCTTGTTGCATGGCAAATACATTGTTATGCTTTCCACATTTTACAAAATAAGCATCGCATCAATAAAAGTGACCATGAGTGTGCAGCAAGGAACGTATAAACTAGCTATATCTATGTTAATCCGACCCTAGAGTAAGCAGCCACTATATACACTCTCCCATATGAGCTATCTTTTGGCATCGGTGACCAATCCCGGATATGAGTCTCTTCCATTCCTTAACTTTTCATTTTAAGGAATATAATAAAACTATCACAGGAACAAGTACAACATATTGCATCATAACAATCATGCGCGATACAATCCCATCCATGGATGGGCTTGAGTTTTCAGTCTCCAATTCCAAACTTTACTGCACACCATGTCCATCCATTTGGTATCCTGAGGCTGCTATGGGGACAAAGTAAGTGTCTCCCACTAAGGCATACTTAACAGTTTGGGTATTCACTGGTGGGACAGACAATGAGCAGTTCCATAAGAGGCAAATCCATACTGAGTTAGCCCTTTAGTCAAGTGCTCTCAGTAGCTATCCCCCTTGATGATGCTGGGACAAATCCACCCTCGTTTTTGATCCTTGTAAAACTATGGCATGGGTTGGTGGATTACTCCGTGATATTCTTTGTAGTATTTACCCATATTATGAGCTCGCATTATAGGGAGTGTGTCAGGTTGTCTTCATGCTTGTATATGGAGCACCACACCAACATAATACCAGTCCTTATTATTATCACAAAAACTCAAGACCTGGTTGGTGAGAATTGTTAGGTTCTGTTTCCTAAGATTGATGCAACGGCAACACACCAACTTCTATGTACAACCAAATTTTACTAAGCAAAGTATATGCAAACTCTCTGGAGGAACACACATCTCGCAGAGCTTATAGAGTTGTGCCTAAAGCTCTCCCAGAACTCAGGAAACTGTCCTTCCTTTATACACAATCTTTACATCTTAGTTAGTAATGCCCACAAGACAACCCCCAGTCGTTCCGCCACAGTCACATGCCATTCATGACACAATGCAGTGACCACTTCATCCTCAGAAACAATGTAATGTAAATCATCCCTTAATGGTCAAATCTGTTGCAAATCTTTTTTTTGTAACTATAGGGGAGTAGTCAAATTCCAACTGTAATGTTCTTATTGATTTCTGAATAGGGGATGAAAATGTAAATAGTAGGAGATGACATTGGCTTTTAAATAACTAAGAAATGGCCATGCAATTGGCTTTGAATGCCAGAAGATGGGGATGTGATTTCCTTACAATCTTTCTGCAAGTCAGAGATATCCACCCTAGCCTTGGGACATCAATTTGCTGCAGGTCAGCAGAGCAAGTTAACTCTTTAATATCTCAGAGTGAGCCTTCTGAGGTAGCACAAGGGTGTCTTCTCCCTAACCCATGTCTTCAGCCTGTTAAGGGCCAGGCCAGATCCCCTCAAACCTTTACAAGGGAATAGCCCAGACCCTAACTTTACTAGTTATTCTAAGCAGGTCGAAAGTGGATATTAGTAGTTCCAGAGGGGAGGTTGACCACCCTTCTGATAATTAAAACCGAATCACCCAGGGAAGCTCACCTTGCCTCATAGTCTGATTTTTAAAAAATGTGCCAAGGGGTATAAACCTACCCCTCACCCCCAATCTGTGATAAAGGAGTGGTTAAATGAAAGGAATCCCTCATATTCACATTATAAGTAATAAGTATCAGTTTATTTATTTAACCCTAACAGTGAATAAATTAACAAAATTATGAACAAATCAGACAGTTCCTCCCAAGCTACTGCCTAGTCCCTGACTGAACTAAATTCAGTTGGTATGCTGTTTAAATAACACAGGTCCCACTTGTATAAACCCAAGAAATTAAGAAAACAATAAATTAAAACTTAGCTCCTCACGCCCTCTGCTGATCTCCTTTCTAAAACGCCTCTCATCATTGAATGCTTGTGACAGGACTGTTCTCTCTGTGAATTCTGCTGTCAGGATTAGTAGCTAAAGGTGCCGTGGTGCATTTTATAGATAGATGATGCATTTTTAGAGAGTGTGGTGATTTCTGGTGAGAGCCCAATGTTTATTTCTCAGACGGAGGGTAGCGCTCTCTTCAGATGGCAGTTGGCTCTTCGCCATTTGTCAAAAAACCCTTTTTATATACCTACTTTGACACATCAAATTCTTATAATGTGATTGGTTTCAGGTTGTCAACACCATCAGTTTTAAATTCAGTTGGCTTTCAGTGTCTAGGGCCTGGTTTAAATTAATTGGCTAAATTCAAACTCATGGCCAAAATATAAAAACAAATGGGTTTCTTCTGGGTGCTCCGGTTTCCTCCCAAAGTCCAAAGGTGTGCACGTCAGGTGAATCGGCCATGCTAAATTGCCCATAGTGATAGGTGCATTGGTCAGGGGTAAATATAGGATAGGGGAATGGGTTTGAGTGGGTCTTGGAGGATCGGTGTGGACTTGTTGGGCCAAAGAGCCTGTTTCAATACTGTAGAGAATCTAATCTAATCCAAAAAGCTTAAAGTATCCAGTCACACAGTGAATTGATTACACAGACAGTTCTTAAATAGAAACATGTATTTGCAGCTGCTTGCAGACGTGTCTTTTACATCTCCAAGCTTTAAAAAGAACTTTATCTCTTAAAGGGACCACACTGTTTGTAAAAAAATAAAAAAAGGGGCAATAAAAAATCTCTAGCTTCCTGCCTTCCACTTTGAGTACTGTACATAACTTTGTGACACTAGTTTAAATAATGACAGGGATCAGGGCTTGAACTTACTCAGATCTGGAGATGTGAGAGCTCACTGATAGAGGATTGAGGAGGAGGCTGTTATTGGTTGATGCGAGTTTCGTCGAAGTGCTGGGATTTTAAGATTTTAAATTGTTTTCCTCATTTGCATAAAATTAAATACTGTGACTGAGGGAAGGATAATTTTTTTTTAAAAGAGTAATTTTAGAGCTGCTTTTAGGCCTTTATTGTATAGAATGTGGTTTTGTAAGTTCTCCCAATGGTGTGTCAGCAGTAGATAAAGTGGGGTGTTACAGTTTGGAAAGACAAATCAGTGCAGGGCTTCTACGCTTAATGGGAAGGTCCAGTGGACTGTTGCTGAATAAAGAGATCTTGGAGTGCAGTTTCATAGTGGAGTACCAGGTTGACAGGATAGTGAAGAAGCTGTTCGGTATGCTTGTATGTTTGAAAGTGATAATTAAAAGGGCTACAGAGGTAGGTCTGGAGAATGGGACTTGTGGGGTAGCTCTTTCAGAGGCCAGTGCAGAGATGATGGGTTGAATGGCCGCCTCCTATACTAAAAATTCTATGATTCTAAACTGCAGCAGGTGTACTCCTAGCCTGTCTAACCTTTTATTGTCAGACCCTTCTTCAGAACTGTTAGCAACTAGGAAAATGCTGATGAGAGTTGGGAGGAGAAGGAATGAGTGGATAGTTAGAGATGGAGCCCAGAGAGAAAGGATAAGAGAGTAGGCAGATAAAAGATTTGGGTTGTTGGTTTGCTCGCTGAGCCGGTGAGTTTGTTTTCAGACGTTTTGTTACCATGCTAGGTAACATCATCAGTGAGTCTCTGCTGAAGCTCTGGTATTGTCCCACTTGCAATTTGTGTGTTGGTTTGTTGTGGTGGGTAAAATCATTTCCAATTCTGTTTTTGAGAGGTTCCTAAATGGGTCCAAATCTATCTTTGTTAGTGGTGTTCTGGTTTGAATGCCAGGCTTCTAGGAATTCCTGCATATGCCTTTGTTTGGCCTGTCCCAGGATGGGTGCATTGTCCCAGGCAAACTGGTGCCCCTCTTTGTCTGTGTGTATGGATACCAGTGATAGTTGTTCATGTGTTTTGGTGGCTAGTTGGTGCTCATGTATCCCGGTGGCTAGTTTTCAAACTCCCTTCCACTACCATTTTCTGTCTCCTGCTGCCCAGTTGGTCTCTATCCATTTAGCTAGTCTACCCGGGATCCCATGCAACCTCACTTTCTCCATCAGCCTACCGTGGGGAGCATTATCAAATGCCTTAACATGTAACAAGATGTAGCTATGGCATTCGAGAAGCTATAGTTTGTGATTTAGCACCAATAAGTACAGCAATGAAGTTCTGAAGGGGGTCTGTGAACTCAGCGTTGGCTTTGATTCTGTCTGTCCCTCCAGAGATAATGCCAAACCTGAAGAGTTTTTCCAACATCCTTTGTGTTTCGCAAGTAGCTTGGACTGGATAAGAATGGCAGATTTTCCTTTTTTTTTAAAGAAAAAGTAAGTTGTTAGTGAACCAGATGGGTTTTTACTGAAGGGCCACATTTTCTCTCATAGGCTGGTGCATATATGGAACAAGAGAAAGTGGTAGAGGCAGTTACAAATCACAATATTTAAAAGACATTTGGATGGATACATGGATAGGAAAAGTTTTGAGGGCTATAGGCCAAACACAGGCAAAAGGGACCAGTTGAGTTTAGGAAACCTAGTCGAGATGGACAAGTTGGGCAAAGGGTCTATTTCCATTCTGTGAGACTCTGTGATACAAATTTTATTGGTTTCTGTGAGATTTAACCTTCAGACATCTAAACTCCAGTGAATATAGTCCTAACCAATTCAGTCTCTCTTTAAATATCAGACCTGCCATCCCAGGAATTAGTCTGGTAAACCTTTGCACTCCCTCTGTAGCCAGAACATCCTTCCCTCAATTTGAGAAAGGTTCAGGGTTTAAGAGATTATTTCATAGATGTGATTAACTTGTAATTATATAATTTCTGTTTCCTTCAGCAACGCCCCCACCATTTCTGCCACCTCTCTGTCTATCTCATCCCCATCCTCCCACCTCTTGGCATAAAAGCCAGAGACTTGTGTGGGTCCAGACTGGATGTCAGATTCCATTCCCTAATGGACACTGGTGAACACATTGGGTAGCTATGATAATCTGGCACTTTCCTGGTCACTATTCCTACACACATACTCATGAATGTCTAGATTCATTTTGCTCAATTTCACAACTAGCCTTTGTGTTTTGATGTGTTTTCTCTGATTCCATTTTTCTGTTTTACCTCAATTTCACAGGGTATTTGTAACCAGGAAAAACAAACCAAATCAGAATCTGACAGCCTCTCAATAAATCATTAACTGAAAGTCATCACATGTTGAACATGGAGGTAAAAAATGCCTTTCACAATGGAGAGAAACCATTCACGTGTTCTGTGTGTGGGGGAGGTTTAAGCCAATCATCGGAATTGTTCCAGCATAACTGCAATCACAGTGAGGAGAAACCCTGGAAGTGCAGGGACTGTGGGAAGGGATTCATTACCCCCTCAAGGCTGGAAACTCATTGGCGAAGTCACACTGGAGACAGACCCTTCACTTGCTCCAAATGTGGGAAGGGGTTCCCTTACTCATCCAGCCTGCTGAGACACCAGCGCATTCACAATGGGGAGAGACCATTCGCCTGCTCCGCCTGTGGGAAGGGGTTCAGTGACTCCTCCAACCTACTTTCACACCAGCTCGTTCATTCTGGCGAGAGGCCATTCACCTGCTCCATATGTGGGAAAGGATTCGCTCGGTTAACCAACCTGCGGACACACCAGCGAGTTCACATGGAGAAGAAGCCATATCCTTGCTCTGTGTGTGGGATGCGGTTCGCTCAATTGTGGCATCTGCTGAAACACCAACGGGTTCGCAAGGGATCACAGAGGTTGGATTCTACTGTTGCCACTGCTGTAAGTCACACCCAGGAGTGAACTCTGTTCATTCTCACAGTGGGTGATGCGAAAGACTTTCTTTCTGTCAGCCTGATCACCCAGCTTCCAGTAAACCTGATGCTCTTTGAGCCTGGGAGTGTACACTTTCAGCGAAATAAAAAGTGCTTATTTCATCCTGGATAATAGTGTTTTCTTTCCCACTGCAGGTAGATGTGAAATAAATAATTTGTCTGCATTGCACTGAGTCTCCAGCACAGGACCAGGCCAGATGGCTCATGTAGTCTCTGTCAATATTTAGGTTCCACGTGAACCTCCATTGGGGGCGGCACGGTGGCACAGTGGTTAGCACTGCTGCCTCACAGCGCCTGTAGACCCGGGTTCAATTCCCGACTCAGGCGACTGACTGTGTGGAGTTTGCACATTCTCCCCGTGTCTGCGTGGGTTTCCTCCGGGTGCTCCGGTTTCCTCCCACAGTCCAAAGATGTGCAGGTCAGGTGAATTGGACAAGCTAAATTGCCCGTAGTGTTAGGTAAGGGGTAAATGTATGGGTGGGTTGCGCTTCGGCGGGTCGGTGTGGACTTGTTGGGCCAAAGGGCCTGTTTCCACACTGTAAGTCTAATCTAAAACCTTAGTTTTCCCCATCAGCATATGTTTCCAATCCTTTCTCCTTTATGTTTGTATCTAGCTTCCATTAAATGTACTCATGTCATTTACCTCAACCACTCACAATGGTAACAGGTTCCGCGTTCTGACTCCCTGCTGGTGGACAAGAGCTGTGTTCTTCCCTGCTTCTCTTACGGAGGGGTGTTGTCACAGCAGTGCCAATATGTCTCTTTCAGACAGGCACTTTGTAAACTACTTCGAGTTCTCTCTGGAATTTTTTTAAGTAAGGCAAAAGGTTGGACAGGGTCAGGCTGACATAGACCCAGAAAACTTTAGTTTTGCTTTCAGTTAATTGAGTACGTTTTAGCTGGCTGCTGGAGCAGAACGCTTGAGTTCACTGCTGCTAAAGTGAAATCTTAGACACAAAGGCTTCCTCAGAACAATCAAAAGGGGCAGATTGCTTCTTTTGGTATTTCTTACTGGACTGGAGAGAGGCAGCATGTGAGCAAAGTAACTATATTACTGAGTTACCTTTGCCAAGGGTGTGTTTATGGGATGCTGTCTGTATTGGAACAGTTGATGATTCGTGGTTGAATAATACATTATCTTGTTAAGTATTTTAATAGAGTAAAGTTATGCCAATTCTTTTTGTTATATTTTAACTGTGTTCTAAGAATAAAGGTTGTTTTGATAAAAGTGTAGTGGTGGGCCAATGGTATCATATCTGGAACACTGCGTCTTACAAAAGTTAGGGTCTAGGCTATCTCCCGGATATACTCTGGAGGGACGGTGGAGGGGGGAACAGAATGTGTTGGGTCTGGTCTGGTTCATAACACTGGATAAACAAGTTTTCTCTTGAAACTCCTATTGGTTTATTGAAAGTCCATCATCCTAAAGACTTCCATCAGGTCACCATTCAGTATCTTATGGAGCAAAGCTCTCCAGCTAAATGGTCTCAGTTCAGACACTGGGTTTACAATCTGTGTGGTGTCTCCTTGATTCCCTCTATTTCCTTTCTCTAAATATAAATTGCAAATGTTGGCAGTGCTCCCGGTATCTTGGTTCTAAACTAGTTGGCCAGAACATTCCTCCTTTTCATTGCTATTCCTCAAAAAGTGCCTCTATCAGTGGGCCTCACTTTAGGACACTGCTGTTTTTTCGGGAATGCAGGGTATCGCAGCATGGATGAGGGACCTCAGTTACTTGTGTTACAAAGTGTAAAGAGTGTCTGGTCACTTTGAGAGAGTTGCCTTTTTGGAGATGAGAGGTTGTAACAGTACATGTGTCTGTGACTGGCTGACAGCTGCAGAGCGTGGTGAGAATTATTAATATGTAACAATCAGCTTGGGTTGTGTTTAGATGTTAAAGCAACAGGGTTTGAATTAAACCAATCTATTTAAATTCTTCCCAGGATACCAAAAACCATTTGAATTTGATTGTATTGCCAACATCGGATCAATGCGAGGCTCTGCATCTTGGTGGCAAAAAGGAAGGGCATTTTGAAAATCGGTCAGAGCTAACCGCCCATCAAACATGAGAGCATGTCATCTGAAAGGGCTGTAGACACTCTCAAAAGAAACCTCTCAGAAGGCACCATCTATTAGAAGTACCAAGGAATTTCAAGCAAAGACATTCAGTTAAAAAAAAAAGAAGACGGTCCAGGGAGGTGACAGCAGAGTCAGGCAGAAGGAAGCAGCAGATTCAGAAGACCGGAAGGAAGACAGCTTGAGACACTATATGGACTTTGGGAGATTAAGTAATTTAACGTTTAATAATTATTGTAGAAACATTTTCAGAATTTGTTGTCAGATAGTGATTGGTAAGGGGGCTTGGGTTCGTTAATACTTTATGTTTAATGTTCACTGTTAGAGTTAGTAAAATAAATGGGTTTTTTTTTCTTTAAACAGTGGAAATCAGGGGTTTTCTTTCACTCACTCGCATTTAACAGATGGCAAGGTAAGCTTTTCTCCGTGCTGGAAAATCGACGTTTCCGGCAAAAGCCCTTCATCAACTTTTACCCAAAACGTCGATTCTCCTGCTCCTCGGATGCTGCCTGGCCTGCTGTGCTTTTCCAGCACCACACTCTCGACTCTAATCTCCAGCGTCTGCAGTCCTCACTTTTGCAGAGCTTTCCTAGGTGTTTTAGTTTAATTAGCAGAGGAATTCTACCTCTGTGTCATAACGTTTGGAGGGATTAGAGCAACTGAAATTGTTCCCTTTCGACCATAGAGCCGTTAGGGCAGGAAAGGAGGCCATTCCAGCCATCAAAGCTTTGGATACCTTGAGCTGAGCAGGCCAGTCAAGAGTCATAGAATCCCTCAATCACCTTGCTTAGATCTGACCCCATAACCCTACAAGTTCCTGTCTAATTTGCCTTTGAAATTATTCTTCATCACTGTTTCCACCGCTGTCATGGACTGCAAATTCCAGGTTATGCACACTGCATGGAGAAATCCTTCCTCATTCCACTTTGCTTTCCTGGATTCTTTAAATTGTTTTCCCCTTTGTACAATCTATGGATGGGATCAGCTTTTCATTGCCACGTTATCTTAATATGTATCAAATCTCCTGTCCACCTCCAAAAACTAAACTTCCTACCAAATCTTGTGGAGAACACACTCATCCCTAGAACCATTCTGGTAAATCTTCAGTGCATTCTATCAGGCTGATGTGTTGAAGTGATGGGGAACTGGAAACCCGGGGTCATTTTTGCAGATAGAACATAAGTGTTCTGTAAAGTAGTCGCTCAGTGTCTGTGCGACCTCTACCCAATGTAGTGGAGACCGCATGGTAAACAGCAGATACAGTAGGCTAGTTTGAGAGAAATACAAGTAAATCCGTCCTTCACCTGGAAGGTGAGTTGGGGCCTTGGGTTGTGAGGAGGGAAGAAGTAAACTAGTTGGTCTTGCACAGCCTGTGATTTCATAGAATGGCGCCGTGGGGGGTGTTGGAACTGCAGGAGAAGTGGACCAGGTTTACCCAGAAGGAACGATCCCTGCAGAAGATCGACAAGGGAGGGGAAGCAAATAGGTGTCTGGAGGTGATGGAAATAGCAGCTAATGATTCTTTGGATGTGGATGATGGTAGGTGAGGATGAGTGTGATCCTATCGCTTTGCGGGAATGAAGAGCGAGAATGGGTGCCGCAGAGCAGGATATGGGTCGAATGTGGCTGAGGGCCCTGTCATTCATGGTAGTGCGGAATCGTTAGTTAAGGGAGAAGACATTTCAGACTCCGGACATTTCAGAGGGTGGAATCAGATACAGAAGAGCAAGAAATGGGGACGGTGGTATCAGATAAAGCAAAGCGAGAAATGGGGAGGGTTATCAGATAGAGCAGAGTGAGTGATGAGGAGGGTGGAATCAGACACAGGGTGAGATGGCATGGATGGTATCAGATACAGCACGGTGAGAGATGGGGACGGTGATATCAGAAACAGCAGAGTGAGACATGGGAAGGGTGATATCAGAGACAGCAGAGCGAGAGATGGTGAGGGTGGTCTCAGATACAGCAGAGCGAGAGATGGGGAGGGTGGTCTCAGATACAGCAGAGCGAGAGATGGGGACGGTGGTCTCAGATACAGCAGAGCGAGAGATGTGGACGGTGGTCTCAGAGACAGCAGTGGGACTGATTCGGAAGGTAGTATCAGATATAGCAGAATGAGCGATGGGGAGGATGGTATCAGAGACAGCAAGAGATGGGAGGGTGGTATCAGAGACAGCAGAGCGAGAGATGGGGACGGTGGTATCAAATACGGCAGAGGGACAGATGGGGAGGGTGGTATTCGATACAGCAGAATGAGTGATACGGAGGGTGGTATCAGATACAGCAGAATGAGAGATGGGGAGGATGGTATCAGACACAACGAGAGATGGGAGGGTGGTATCAGATACAGCAGAGCGAGAGATGGGAAGGGTGGTATCAGATACAGCAGAGCGAGAGATGGCGGGGGTGGTATCAGAGACAGCACAGCGAGAGATGGGGAGGGTGGTATTAGAGACAGCAGAGCGACAGATGAGGAGGGTGGCATCAGATACAGCAGAGCGAGCAATGGGGACGGTGGTATCAAATACAGCAGAGAGACAGATGGGGAGGGTGGTATTAGAGCAGAGTGAGATGGGGAGGGTGGTATCAGATACAGCAGAGTGAGTGATACGAGGGTGGTATCAGATACAGCAGAATGAGAGATGGGGAGGATGGTATCAGACGCAGCAAGAGATGGGAGGGTGGTATCAGAGACAGCAGAGCGAGTGATGAGGAGGGTGGAATCAGACACAGGGTGAGATGACGTGGGTGGTATCAGATACAGCAGAGCGAGAGATGGAGATAGTGTTATCAGACATAGGGCGAGATGGGGACGTGGTATCAGATACTAGGTAAAAACAATGACTGCAGATGCTGGAAACCAGATTCTGGATTAGTGGTGCTGGAGGAGCGCAGCAGTTCAGGCAGCATCTGTGGAGCAGTAAAATCGACGTTTCGGGCAAAAGCCCTTCATCAGTATCAGATACAGCAGAATGAGAGATGGAAAAGATTATGTCAGATACAGCAGAGCGAGTGATTTGGAGGGTGGTATTAGATACTGCAGAGTGAGTGATGAGTAGGGTGGTCTCAAGATACAGCAGAGTGAGAGATGGGGAGGGTGGTAGTATCAGATACAACAGAGCGAGAAATGGGCAGGGTGGTATCAGATCCAGCAGAGTGAGAGATCGAAAGGGTGGTATCAGATTCAGCAGAGTGAGAGATGTGGAGGGTGGGATCAGACACAGCAGAGTGAGCGATGGGGACGTTGCCATTAGATACAGCAGAGTGAGAGATGGGGAGGGTAGTATCAGACACCGTGAGGTGGCGTGGGTGGTGTCAGATATAGCAGAGTGAGAGATGGGGAGGGTGGTATCAGATACAGCCGAGAGAGACATGGGGAGGATGGTATCAGATCCAGCAGAGGGAAGAGATGGGGAGGGTGGGATCAGACACAGCAGAGTGAGAGATGGGGAGGGTGGTGTCATACACAGTAAGGTGGCATGGGTGGTGTCAGATAGAGCAGAGTGAGAGATGGTTAGATAGGTATCAGATAGAGCAGAGTGAGAGATGGGGAGGGTGATATGAGATACAGCAGAACGAGAGATGGGGAGGGTGATATGAAATACAGCAGAGGGACCGATAGGGAGGGTGGTATTAGAGCAGAGTGAGATGGGGAGGGTGGTTTCAGATATAGCAGAGTGAGAGATGCGGAGGATGGTATCCGATCCAGCAGAGTGAGAGATCGAAAGGGTGCTATCAGATTCAGCAGAATGAGAGATGTGGAGGGTGGGATCAGACACAGCAGAGTGAGCGATGGGGACGGTTCCATTAGATACAGCAGAGTGAGAGATGGGGAGGGTGGTGTCAGACACAGTGAGGTGGCGGTGGTGTCAGATACAGCAGGGTGAGACATGGGGAGGGTGGTATCAGATGCAGCAGAGCGAGAAATGGGGAGGGTGGTATCAGATCCAGCAGAGTGATAGATGGGGAGGGTGGTATCAGATACAGCAGAGGGAGAGATCGGGAGGGTGGTATCAGATTCAGCAGAGTGGGAGATGGGGAGGTAGTATCAGATACAACAGAGGGAGAGATGAGGAGGGTGGTATCAGACAGCAGAGTGAGTGATGAAGAGGGTGGTATCAGATACAGCCGAGTGAGACATGGGGAGGGTGGTACCAGATAGAGCAGAGCGAGAGATGGGGAGGGTGGTATCAGATACAGCCGAGAGAAAGATGTGGATGGTGGTATCAAATACAGGAGAGAGAGAGAGAGAGAGATGGGGAGGGTGGCACCAGATACAGCAGATTGAGAGATGGGAAGAATGGTGTCAGATACAGCAGAGTGAGAGATAGGGAGTATGGATCAGTAACAGCAGAGCGAGAGATGGGGACTGTGCCATTAGATACAGCAGAGTGAGAGATGGGCCAGGTGGTATCAGATACAGCTGAGGGAGAGTTGGGGATGGTGGTATAAGATAGAGCAGAACGAGAGATAGGGACGGTTGTGTCAGATCCAGCAGAGTGAGAGATCGGGAGGGTGGTATCAGAGACAGCAGAGCGAGAGATGGGGAGGGTGGTATCAGATACAGCAGAGTGAGACATGGGGAAGGTGCCATTAGATACAGCAGAGGGAGAGATGAAGAGGGTGGGATCAGATAAAGCAGAGTGAGCGATGGGGAGGGTAGTATCAGACACAGGGCAAGATGGAGAGGATGATTTCCGATACAGCAGAGTGAGCGATTAGGAGGGTGGTATCAGAAAGAGCAGAGCGAGAGTTGGGACGGTGGTATCAGATACAGTAGAGTGACTGATGGGGAGGGTGGTATCAGACACAGGGTGAGAAGGGGAGGGTGGTATCAGATACAGCACAGCGAGAGATGGGGAGGGTGGTATCACATACAGCAGAGTGAGCGATGGGGAGGGTGGCATCTGACACAGGGCAAGATGGGGAGGGTGATATCGGATACAGCAGAATGAGAGATAGGGAGGATGATATCAGATACAGCAAAGTGAGAAATGTGGAGGTTTATATCAGATACAGCACAGCGAGCGATGAGGAGGGTGGTATCAGACACAGGGTGAGATGGCATGTGTGGTATCAGATACAGCAGAGCGAGAGATGGGGACAGTGATATCAGACACAATAGAGCGAGAGATGGGGAGGTTCGTATTAGATACAGCAGAGTGAGCGATGGAGAGGGTGGTATCAGATACAGCACAGTGAGAGATGAAGACAGTGGTATCAGATACAGCATAGGTAGAGATGGGTAGGGTGGTATCAGATACAGCAGAGCGAGAGATTGGGAGATAGGTATCAGATAGAGCAGAGTGAGAGATGGGGAGGGTGGTATCATGTTGAGCAGAGGGAGAGATGGGGAGGGTGGTATCAGATATAGCAGAGTGAGAGATGGGGAGGGTGGTATGAGTTACAGCAGATTGTGCGATTGGGAGGGGGGTATCCGACACAGCAGGATGAGAGATGGGGAGCGTGGTATCAGATAGAGCAGATTGAGAGATGGGGAGGGTGGTATCAGATACACCAAAGGGAGATATGGGAGGATGTTATCATATAGAGCAGAGATTAGATGGGGAGGGTGGTATTAGATACAGTATAGGGAGAGATGGGGAGGGAAGTATCAGATAGAGCAGAGGGAGAGATGGGGGGTGGTATCAAATGCAGAACAGGGAGAGATTGGAAGGGTGGTATCAGATACAGCAGAGTGAGAGATGGGGAGGGTGGTATCAGATACAGCACAGGGAGAGATGAGGAAGGTGGTATCATGACGGGCAGAGGGAGAGATGGGGAGGGTGCTATCAGTTATAGCAGAGTGAGCGATGAGGATGGTGGTATCAGATACAGTAGAGTGAGAGATGGGGAGGGTAGTATCAGATACAGCATAGGGAGAGATGGGGAGGGTGGTATCAGACACAGCAGAGGGAGAGATTGGGAGGGTGGTATCAGATACAGTAGAGTGAGAGATGGGGAGGGTAGTATCAGATACAACAGAGGGAGCGATGAGGAGGGTGGTATCAGACAGCAGAGTGAGTGATGAGGAAGGTGGTCTAGATACAGCAGAACGAGAGATGTGGATAGTGGTATCAGATACAGCAGACTGAGAGTAGGGGAGGGAGGTATCAGAGACAGAAGAGTGAGTGATGAAGAGGGTGGTATCAGATACAGCCGAGTGAGACATGGGGAGGGTGTCATCAGATACAGCAGAGGTAGAGATGGGGACGGTGGTATCAGATCCAGCAGAGTGAGAGATCGAAAGGGTGGTACCAGATACAGCAGAGGGAGAGATGGGGAGGGTGGGATCAGACACAGCAGAGTGAGTGATGGGGATGGTTCCATTAGATACAGCAGAGTGAGAGATGGGGAGGGTGGTGTCAGACACAGTGAGGTGGCGTGGGTGGTGTCAGATACAGCAGGGTGAGTGATGGGGAGGGTGGTATCAAATACAGCAGAGCGAGAGATGGGGAGGGTGGTATCAGATCCAGCAGAGTGATAGATAGGGAGGGTGGTATCAGATACAGCATAGGGAGAGATGGGGAGGGTGTTATCAGATACAGCAGAGTGAGAGATCGGGAGGGTGGTATCAGATACAGCGGAGGGAGAGACGGGGAGGGTGGTATCAGACACAGCAGAGGGAGAGATGGGGAGGGTGGTATCAGACAGCAGAGTGAGTGATGAAGAGGGTGGTATCTGATACAGCCGAGAGAAAGATGTGGGTGGTGGTATCAAATACAGGAGAGAGAGAGATGGGAAGGGTGGCACCAGATACAGCAGACTGAGAGATGGGAAGAGTGGTGTCAGATACAGCAGAGTGAGAGATGGGGAGGGTGCTATCAGATACAGCAGAGTGAGAGATGAGCCAGGTGGTATCAGATACAGCTGAGGGAGAGTTGGGGATGGTGGTATCAGATAGAGCAGAACGAGAGATAGGGACGGTTGTGTCAGATCCAGCAGAGTGAGAGATTGGGAGGGTGGTAACAGAGACAGCAGAGCGAGAGATGGGGAGGGTGGTATCAGATACAGCAGAGTGAGACATGGGGAATGTGTCATTAGATACAGCAGAGGGAGAGATGAAGAGGGTGGGATCAGATAAAGCAGAGTGAGCGATGGGGAGGGTAGTATCAGACACAGGGCAAGATGGAGAGGATGATTTCCGATACGGCAGAGTGAGCGATTAGCAGGGTGGTATCAGATAGAGCAGAGCGAGAGTTGGGACGGTGGTATCAGATACAGTAGAGAGACTGATGGGGAGGGTGGTATCAGACATAGGGTGAGAAGGGGAGGGTGGTATCAGATACAGCACAGCGAGAGATGGGGAGGGTGGTATCAGAAGCAGCAGAGCGAGAGATGGGAGTGTTATATCAGATACAGCAGAGTGAGCGATCAGGAGGGTGGTATCACATACAGCAGAGTGAGCGATCAGGAGGGTGGTATCACATACAGCAGAGTGAGCGATGGGGAGAGTGGCATCTGACACAGGACAAGATGGGGAGGGTGATATCAGATACAGCAGGATGAGAGATAGGGAGAATGATATCAGATACAGCAGAATGAGAAATGTGGAGGATTATTTAAGATACAGCAGAGCGAGCGATGAGGAGGGTGGTATCAGACACAGGGTGAGATGGCGTGTGTGGTATCAGATACAGCAGAGCAAGAGATGGGAAGATAGGTATCAGATGGAGCAGAATGAGAGATGGTGAGGGTGGTATCAGAAACAGCAGAGCGAGAGATGGGGACAGTGATATCAGACACAATAGAGCGAGAGATGGGGAGGTTCGTATTAGATACAGCAGAGTGAGCGATGGAGAGGGTGGTATCAGATACAGCAGAGTGAGTGATGAGAAGGGTGGTATCAGATTCAGCAGAGTGAGAGATGAGGAAGATGGTATCAGATACATCAGAGTGAGAGATGGGGAGGTTGGTATCAGATACAGCAGAATGAGTGATGAGGAGGGAGGTATCCGAGACAGCAGAGTGAGAGATGGGGAGGGTGGTATCATATACAGCAGAGGGAGAGATCGGGAGGGTAGTATCAGATTCAGCAGAGTGAAAGATGGGGAGGTAGTATCAGATACAACAGAGGGAGAGATGGGGAATGTGGTATCAGAGAAAGCAGAGTGAATGAAGAGGGTGGTATCAGATACAGCCGAGTGAGACATGGAGAGGGTGGTACCAGATAGAGCAGAGTGAGTGATGAGGAGGGTGGTATCAGATTCAGCAGAGTGAGAGATGAGGAAGATGGTATCAGATACATCAGAGCGAGAGATGGGGAGGGTGGTATCAGATACAGCAGAGTGAGAGATGCGGAGGTTGGTATCAGATACAGCAGAGTGAGAGATGGAGAGGGTGGTATCAGATACAGCAGAGTGAGAGATGGGGAGGGTGGTATCAGATACAGCAGAGCGAGAGATGGGGAGTGTTAGATACAACAGAGTGAGCGATGAGGAGGGTGGTATCAGATACTCAGAATGAGATATGGGGAGGGTGGTATCAGATACAGCAGAGTGAGAGATCGGGAGGGTGGTATCAGATACAGCAGAACGAGAGATGGGGAGGTAGTAACAGATACAACAGAGGGAGAGGTGGGGAGTGTGGTATCAGAGACAGCAGAGTGAGAGATGGGGAGGGTGTCATCAGATATAGCAGAGGTAGAGATGGGGACGGTGGTATCAGATCCAGCAGAGTGAGAGATGGGAAGGGTGGTATCAGATTCAGCAAGTGAGAGATGGGGAGGATGGTATCAGATTCAGCAGAGTGAGAGATGCGGAGGTTGGTATCAGATACAGCAGAGTGAGAGATGGGGAGGGTGGTATCAGACACAGCAGAGGGAGAGATGGGGAGGGTGGGATCAGACACAGCAGAGTGAGCGATGGGGACGGTTCCATTAGATACAGCCGAGTGAGACATGGGGAGGGTGGTACCAGATAGAGCAGAGCGAGAGATGGGGAGGGTGGTATCAGAGACAGCAGAGTGAGTGATGAAGAGGGTAGTATCAGATACAGCCGAGTGAGACATGGGGAGGGTGTCATCAGATATAGCAGAGGTAGAGATGGGGACGGTGGTATCAGATCCAGCAGAGTGAGAGATCGAAAGGGTGGTATCAGATTCAGCAAGTGAGAGATGGGGAGGATGGTATCAGATTCAGCAGAGTGAGAGATGCGGAGGTTGGTATCAGATACAGCAGAGTGAGAGATGCGGAGGTTGGTATCAGATTCAGCAGAGTGAGAGATGCGGAGGTTGGTATCAGATACAGCAGAGTGAGAGATGGGGAGGGTGGGATCAGACACAGCAGAGTGAGCGATGGGGACGGTTCCATTAGATACAGCCGAGTGAGACATGGGGAGGGTGGTACCAGATAGAGCAGAGCGAGAGATGGGGAGGGTGGTATCAGATACAGCCGAGAGAAAGATGTGTATAGTGGTATCAAATACAGCAGAGAGAGAGATGGGGAGGGAGGTATCAGACACAAGGCGAGATGGGAGGGTGGTATCAGATACAGCCGAGTGAGACATGGCGAGGGTGGTATCAGATAGAGCAGAGCAAGAGTTGGGACGGTGGTATCAGATACAGCAGAGTGAGAGACTGGGAGTGTTTTATCCGATAAAACAGAGTGTGCGATGAGGAGGGTGGTATCAGATACCCAGAGTGAGAGATGGGGAGGGTGGTATCAGACAATGAGATGGCGTGGGTGGTGTCAGATAGAGCAGAGTGAGAGATGTGGAGGGTGGCATCAGATACATCAGAGCGGGAGATGTGGAGGGTGGTATCAGATACAGCCGAGTGAAACATGGGGAGGGTGTCATCAGATACAGCAGAGGTAGAGATGGGGACGGTGTATATCAGATCCAGCAGAGTGAGAGATGGGGAGGGTGGTATCAGATACAGCAGAATGAGAGATGGGGAGGGTGGTATCAGATACAGCAGAGTGAGAGATAGGGAGTGTTATATCAGGTTTACCAAAGTGAGCGATGAGGAGGGTGGTATCAGATACCCAGAGTGAGAGATGGGGAGGGTGGTATCAGACAGTTAGATGGCATGGGTGGTGTCAGATACAGCAGAGTGAGAGATGGGGAGATAGGTATCAGATAGAGCAGAGTGAGAGATGGGGAGGGTGGTATTAGATCCAGCAGAGCGGGAGATAGGGAGTGTGGTATCAGATCCAGCAGAGTGAGAGATGTGGAGGGTGGTATCAGATACAGCCGAGCGAGACATGGGGAGGGTGTCATCAGATACAGCAGAGGTAGAGATAGGGACGGTGGTATCAGATACAGCAGAGGGAGAGATCGAAAGGGTGATATCAGATTCAGCAGAGTGAGAGATGGGGAGGGTGGGATCAGACACAGCAGAGTGAGCGATGGGGACGGTTCCATTAGATACAGCAGAGTGAGAGATGGGGATGGTGGTATCAGATCCAGCAGAATGAGAGATCGAAAGGGTGGTATCAAATACAGCAGAGAGAGAGATGGGGAGAGTGGTATCAGACACAAGGCGAGATGGAGAGGGTGGTATCAGATACAGCCGAGTGAGACATGGAGAGGGTGGTATCAGATACAGCAGAGCAAGAGTTGGGATGGTGGTATCAGATACAGTAGAGTGACTGATGGGGAGGGTGGTATCAGACACAGGATGAGAAGGGGAGGGTGGTATCAGATACAGCAGAGGAAGAGTTGGGACGGTGGTATCACATACAGTAGAGTGACTGATGGGGAGGGTGGTATCAGACACAGGATGAGAAGGGGAGGGTGGTATCAGATACAGCAGAGGAAGAGTTGGGACGGTGGTATCACATACAGTAGAGTGACTGATGGGGAGGGTGGTATCAGACACAGTGTAAGAAGGGGAGGGTGGTATCAGACACAGCTGAGCGAGAGATGGGAAGGGTAGTATCAGATACAGAAGAGTGAGAGATGGGGAGGGTTATATCAGATACAGCAGAGTGAGCAATGAGGAGGGGCTATCAGATACAGCAGAGTGAGAAATGGGGAGGGTGGTATCAGACACAGGGTGAGATGGTGTGGGTGGTATCAGATATAGCAGAGCGAGAGATGTAGAGGGTGGCACCAGATACAGCAGATTGAGAGATGGGAAGAGTGGTGTCAGATACAGCAGAGTGAGAGATGGGGAGTGTGGATCAGTAACAGCAGAGCGAGAGATGGGGACTGTGCCATTAGATACAGCAGAGTGAGAGATGGGGAGGGTGCTATCAGATACAGCAGAGTGAGAGATGGGCCGGGTGGTATCAGATACAGCTGAGGGAGAGTTGGGGATGGTGATATCAGATAGAGCAGAACGAGAGATAGGGACGGTTGTATCAGATCCAGCAGAGTGAGAGATCGGGAGGGTGGTATCAGATACAGCAGAGGGAGAGATGGGGAGGGTGGTATCAGATACAGCAGAGTGAGCGATGGGGAGGGTGGTATCAGACTCAGGGCAAGATGGGGAGGATGATATCCAATACAGCAGAGTGAGCGATTAGGAGGGTGGTATCAGATAGAGCAGAGCGAGAGTTGGGACAGTGGTATCAGATACAGTAGAGTGACTGATGGGGAGGGTGATATCAGACACAGGGTGAGAAGGGGAGGGTGGTATCAGATACAGCACAGCGAGAGATGGGGAGGGTGGTATCAGATACAGCAGAGCGAGAGATGGGGAGGGTGGTGTCACATACAGCAGAGTGAGCGATGGGGAGGGTGGCATCTGACACAGGGCAAGATGGGAGGGTGATAACAGATACAGCAGAATGAGAGATAGGGAGGATGATATCAGATACAGCAGAGTGAGAAATGTGGAGGGTTATATCAGATACAGCAGAGCGAGCGATGAGGAGGGTGGTATCAGACACAGGGTGAGATGGCGTGTGTGGTATCAGATACAGCAGAGCGAGAGATGGGGAGGGTGGAATCAGATACAGCAGAGCGAGAGATGGGAAGATAGGTATCAGATAGAGCAGAGTGAGACATGGTGAGGGTGGTATCAGAAACAGCAGAGCAAAAGATGGGGACAGTGCTATCAGACACAATAGAGCGAGAGATGGGGAGGTTCGTATTAGATACAGCAGAGTGAGCGATGGAGAGGGTGGTATCAGATACAGCACAGTGAGAGATGGAGACAGTGGTATCAGATACAGCACAGGGAGAGATGGGTAGGGTGGTATCAGATATAGCAGAGTGAGAGATCGGGAGATAGGTATCAGATAGAGCAGAGTGAGAGATGGTGAGGGTTGTATCAGATACAGCTGAGTGAGAGATGGCGAGGGTTGTATCAGATATAGCAGAATGAGCGATGAGGAGAGTGGTATCAGATACAGCAGAGCAAGAGATTAGATTAGATTAGACTTACAGTGTGGAAACAGGCCCTTCGGCCCAACAAGTCCACACCGACCCGCCGAAGCGCAACCCACCCATACCCTTACATTTACCCCTTACCTAACACTACGGGCAATTTAGCATGGCCAATTCACCTGACCCACACATCTTTGTGACTGATGGGGAAGGTGGTATCAGATACAACAGACTGAGAGATGAGGAGTGTGATATCAGATGCACCAGAGGGAGAGATGGGGAGGGTGGTATCTGGCATAGCAGAGTGAGCAATGAGGAGGGTGGTATCAGATAGAGCCGAGCAAGAGATGGGAGGATGGTATCAGATACAGCAGAGCGAGAGATGGGGAAGGTGGTATCAGATACAGCAGAGCGACTGATGGGGAGGGTGGTATCAGATAGAGCAGAGTGAGAGAGGGGAGGGTGATATCAGATGCAGAACAGTTGGGGAGAGTGGGATGAGATACAGCAGAGTGAGAGATGGGTAGGGTGGTATTATGTTGAGCAGAGGGAGAGATGGGGAGGGTGGTATCAGATATAGCAGAGCGAGAGATGGGGAGGGTGGTATGAGTTACAGCAGATTGTGCGATTGGGAGGGTGGTATCCGACACAGCAGGATGAGAGATGGGGAGCATGGTATCAGATAGAGCAGATTGAGAGATGGGGAGGGTGGTATCAGATACACCAAAGGGAGATATAGGGAGGATGTTATCATATTGAGCAGAGGGATAGATGGGGAGAGTGGTATCAGATACAGTACAGGGAGAGATGGGGAGGGAGGTATCAGATAGAGCAGAGGGAGAGATGGGGGGTGGTATCAAATGCAGAATAGGGAGAGATGGGAAGGGTGGTATCAGATACAGCAGAGTGAGAGATGGGGAGGGTGGTATCAGATACAGTAGAGTGAGAGATGGGGAGGGTGGCATCAGAAACAGCACAGTTAGAGGTAGGGAGGATTGTATCAGATATATCAGAGCGAGAGATGGGGAGGTTGGTATCAGGTACAGCTGAGTGAGTGATGAGGAGGGTGGTCTCAGATACAGTAGAATGAGAGATGGGGATAGTGGTATCAGATACAGCAGAGTGAGAGTAGGGGCAGGAGGTATCAAAGACAGCAGAGTGAGAGATGGGGAGGGTGGTATCAGATACAGCAGAGCGAGAGATGGGGAGTGTTATATCAGATACAACAGAGTGAGCGATGAGGAGGGTGGTATCAGATACAGCAGAGTGAGAGATGGGGAGGGTGGTGTCAGACACAGTGAGGTGGCGTGGGTGGTGTCAGATACAGCAGAGCGAGAGATGGGGAGGGTGGAATCAGATACAGCAGAGCAAGAGGTGGAGATAGTGGTATCTGACACAGGGCGAGATGGGGACGTGGTATCAGATACTAGGTAAAAACAAAGACCGCAGATGCTGGAAATCAGATTCTGGATTAGCGGTGCTGGAGGAGCACAGCAGTTCAGGCAACCTCCGAGGAGCAGTAAAATCGGCCTTTCGGGCAAAAGCCCTTCATCAGTATCAGATACAGCAGAATGAGAGATGGAAAAGAATATGTCAGATACAGCAGAGCGAGTGATTTGGAGGGTGGTATCAGATACAGCAGAGTGAGTGAGGGGGAGGGTTGTATCAGATACAGCAGAGTGAGAGATGGGGAGTGTTATATCAGATACACCAAAGTGAGCGATGAGGAGGATGGTATCAGATACCCAGAGTGAGAGATGGGGAGGGTGGTATCAGACAGTGAGGTGGCGTGGGTGGTGTCAGATACAGCAGAGTGAGAGCTGGGGAGATAGGTATCAGATACAGCAGAGTGAGAGTTGGGGAGGGTGTTATTAGAGGCGGGAGATGGGGAGGGTGGTATCAGATCCAGCAGAGTGAGAGATGGGGAGGGTGGCATCAGATACAGCAGAGCGGGAGATGGGGAGGGTGGTATCAGATACAGCCGAGTGAGACCTGGGGAGGGTGTCATCAGATACAGCAGAGGTAGAGATGGGGACGGTGGTATCAGATCCAGCAGAGTGAGAGATCGAATGGGTGGTATCAGATTCAACAGAGTGAGAGATGGTGAGGGTGGGATCAGATTCAGCAGAGTGAGAGATGGGGAGGGTGGGATCAGACACAGCAGAGTGAGCGATCGGGACAGTTCCATTAGATACAGCAGAGTGAGAGATGGGGAGGGTGGTGTCAGACACAGTGAGGTGGCGTGGGTGATGTCAGATACAGCAGAGCGAGAGATGGGAAGATAGGTATCAGATAGAGCAGAGTGAGAGATGGTGATGGTGGTATCAGAAACAGCAGAGCGAGAGATGGGGACAATGATATCAGACACAATAGAGCAAGAGATGGGGAGGTTCGTATAAGATACAGCAGAGTGAGCGATGGAGAGGGTGGTATCAGATACAGCAGAGTGAGTGATGAGAAGGGTGGTATCAGATTCAGCAGAGTGAGAGATGAGGAAGATGGTATCAGATACAGCAGAATGAGTGATGAGAAGGGTGGTATCAGATACAGCAGAGTGAGTGATGAGAAGGGTGGTATCAGATACAGCACAGTGAGAGATGGAGACAGTGCTATCAGACACAGCATAGGGAGAGATAGGTGGGGTGGTATCAGATACAGCAGAGTGAGAGATCAGGAGATAGGTATCAGATAGAGCAGAGCGAGAGATGGGGAGGGTGGTATGAGTTACAGCAGATTGTGCGAATGGGAGGGTGGTATCCGACACAGCAGGATGAGAGATGGGGAGCGTGGTATCAGAGCAGATTGAGAGATGGGGAGGGTGGTATCAGATACACCAAAGGGAGAGATGGGGAGGATGTTATCATATAGAGCAGAGGGATAGATGGGGACGGTGGTATTAGATACAGTACAGGGAGAGATGGGGAGGGAGGTATCAGATAGAGCAGAGGGAGAGATGGGGGGTGGTATCAAATGCAGAACAGAGAGAGATGGGAAGGGTGGTATCAGATACAGCAGAGTGAGAGATGGGGAGGGTGGTATCATGACGAGCAGAGGGAGAGATGGGGAGAGTGGTATCAGTTATAGCAGAGTGAGCGATGAGGAGGGTGGTATCAGATACAGTAGAGTGAGAGATGGGGAGGGTAGTATCAGATACAGCAGAGTTAGAGATATGGAGGATTGTATCAGATACATCAGAGCGAGAGATGGGGAGGTTGGTATCAGGTACAGCAGAGTGAGTGATGAGGAAGGTGGTCTCAGATACAGCAGAACGAGAGATGGGGATAGTGGTATCAGATACAGCAGAGTGAGAGTAGGGGAGGGAAGTATCAGAGACAGCAGAGTGAGAGATGGGGAGTGTTATATCAGATACAGCAGAGTGAGCGATGAGGATGGTGGTATCAGATACTCAGAATGAGAGATGGGGAGGGTGGTATCAGATACAGCAGAGTGAGTGATGAAGAGGGTGGTATCAGATACAGCCGAGTGAGACATGGGGAGGGTGTCATCAGATACCGCAGAGGTAGAGATGGGAAGAGTGGTGTCAGATACAGCAGAGTGAGAGATGGGGAGTGTGGATCAGTAACAGCAGAGCGAGAGATGGGGACTGTGCCATTAGATACAGCAGAGTGAGAGATGGGGAGGGTGCTATCAGATACAGCAGAGTGTGAGATGAGCCAGGTGGTATCAGATACAGCTGAGGGAGAGTTGGGGATGGTGGTATCAGGTAGAGCAGAACGAGAGATATGGAGGGTGGTATCAGATACAGCAGAGTGAGACATGGGGAATGTGCCATTAGATACAGCAGAGGGAGAGATGGAGAGGGTGGGATCAGATAAAGCAGAGTGAGCGATGGGGAGGGTAGTATCAGACACAGGGCAAGATGGAGAGGATGATTTCCGATACAGCAGAGTGAGCGATTTGGAGGGTGGTATCAGATAGAACAGAGAGAGAGTTGGGACGGTGGTATCAGATACAGTAGAGAGACTGATGGGGAGGGTGGTATCAGACACAGGGTGAGAAGGGGAGGGTGGTATCAGATACAGCACAGCGAGAGATGGGCAGGTTGGTATCAGATGCAGCAGAGCGAGAGATGGGTGTGTTGTATCAGATACAGCAGAGTGAGCAATGAGGAGGGTGGTATCAGATACTGCAGAGCGAGAGATGGGGAGGGTGGTATCACATACAGCAGAGTGAGCGATGGGGAGGCTGGCATCTGACACAGGGCAAGATGGGGAGGGTGATATCAGATACAGCAGAATGAGAGATAGGGAGGATGATATCAGATACAGCAGAGTGAGAAATGTGGAGGGTTATATCAGATACAGCAGAGCGAGCGATGAGGAGGGTGGTATCAGACACAGGGTGAGATGGCGTGTGTGGTATCAGATACAGCAGAGCGAGAGATGGGAAGATACGTATCGGATAGAGCAGAGTGAGAGATGGTGAGGGTGGTATCAGAAACTGCAGAGTGAGAGATGGGGACAGTGATATCAGACACAATAGAGCGAGAGATGGGGAAGTTCGTATTAGATACAGCAGAGTGAGCGATGGAGAGGGTGGTATCAGATACAGCAGAGTGAGAGATGGGGAGGGTTGTATCAGATTCAGCAGAGTGAGAGATGAGGAAGATGGTATCAGATACATCAGAGCGAGAGATGGGGAGGTTTGTATCAGATACAGCAGAGTCAGTGATGAGGAGGGTGGTATCAGATACAGCAGAACGCGAAATGGGGATAGTGGTATCAGATACAGCAGAGTGAGAGATGGGGAGGGAGGTATCCGAGACAGCAGAGTGAGAGATGGGGAGGGTGGTATCAGATACAGCAGAGGGAGAGATCGGGAGGGTGGTATCAGATTCAGCAGAGTGAGAGATGGGGAGGGTGGTATCAGAGAAAGCAGAATGAGTGATGACGAGGGTGGTATCAGATACAGCCGAGTGAGACATGGAGAGGTTGGTACCAGATAGAGCAGAGTGAGAGATGGGGAGAGTGGTATCAGATACAGCAGAGTGAGCGATGAGGAAGATGGTATCAGATACATCAGAGCGAGAGATGGGGAGGTTGGTATCAGATACAGCAGAGTGAGTGATGAGGAGGGTGGTATCAGATACAGCAGAACGCGAGATGGGGATAGTGGTATCAGATACAGCAGAGTGAGAGATGGGGAGGGAGGTATCAGAGACAGCAGAGTGAGAGATGCGGAGGTTGGTATCAGATACAGCAGAGTGAGAGATGGGGAGGATGGTATCAGATACAGCAGATTGAGAGATGGGGAGGGTGGTATCAGATACAGCAGAGTGAGAGATGGGGAGGGTGGGATCAGATACAGCATAGGGAGAGATGGGGAGTGATATATCAGATACAACAGAGTGTGCGATGAGGAGGGTGGTATCAGATACTCAGAGTGAGAGATGGGGAGGGTGGTGTCAGACACAGTGAGGTGGCGTGGGTGGTGTCAGATACAGCAGAGCGAGAGATGGGGAGGGTGGAATCAGATACAGCAGAGCAAGAGGTGGAGATAGTGGTATCAGACACAGGGCGAGATGGGGACGTGGTATCAGATACTAGGTAAAAACAAAGACTGCAGATGCTGGAAATCAGATTCTGGATTAGCGGTGCTGGAGGAGCACAGCAGTTCAGGCAACCTCCGAGGAGCAGTAAATTCGGCCTTTCGGACAAAAGCCCTTCATCAGTATCAGATACAGCAGAATGAGAGATGGAAAAGAATATGTCAGATACAGCAGAGCGAGTGATTTGGAGGGTGGTATCAGATACAGCAGAGTGAGTGATGAGGAGGGTGGTATCAGATACAGCAGAGTGAGAGATGGGGAGGGTGGCATCAGATACAGCAGAGTGAGTGATGAAGAGGGTGGTATCAGATACAGCAGAGTGAGAGATGGGGAGGGTTATATCAGATATACCAAAGTGAGCGATGTGGAGGATGGTATCAGATACCCAGAGTGAGAGATGGGGAGGGTGGTATCATACAGTGAGATGGCATGGGTGGTGTCAGATACAGCAGAGTGAGAGCTGGGGAGATAGGTATCAGATACAGCAGAGTGAGAGATGGGGAGGGTGTTATTAGAGGCGGGAGATGGGGAGGGTGGTATCAGATCCAGCAGAGTGAGAGATGGGGAGGGTGGCATCAGATACAGCAGAGCGGGAGATGTGGAGGGTGGTATCAGATACAGCCGAGTGAGACATGGGGAGGGTGTCATCAGATACAGCAGAGGTAGAGATGGGGACGGTGGTATCAGATACAGCAGAGGGAGAGATTCAAAGGGTGGTATCAGATTCAGCAGAGTGAGAGATGGGGAGGGTGGGATCAGACACAGCAGAGTGAGCGATGGGGACGGTTCCATCAGATACAGCAGAGCGAGAGATGGGAAGATAGGTATCAGATAGAGCAGAGTGAGAGATGGTGATGGTGGTATCAGAAACAGCAGAGCAAGAGATGGGGACAGTGATATCAGACACAATAGAGCGAGAGATGGGGAGGTTCGTATTAGATACAGCAGAGTGAGCGATGGAGAGGGTGGTATCAGATACAGCATAGGGAGAGATAGGTAGGGTGGTATCAGATACAGCAGAGTGAGAGGTCAGGAGATAGGTATCAGATAGAGCAGAGTGAGAGATGGGGAGGGTGGTATGAGTTACAGCAGATTGTGCGATTGGGAGGGTGTTTTCCGACACAGCGGAATGAGGGATGGGGAGCGTGGTATCAGAGCAGATTGAAAGATGGGGAGGGTGGTATCAGATACGCCAAAGGGAGAGATGGGGAGGATGTTATCATATAGAGCAGAGGGATAGATGGGGACGGTGGTATTAGATACAGTACAGGGAGAGATGGGGAGGGAGGTATCAGATAGAGCAGAGGGAGAGATGGGGGGTGGTATCAAATGCAGAACAGAGAGAGATGGGAAGGGTGGTATCAGATACAGCAGAGTGAGAGATGGGGAGGGTGGTATCAGATACAGTAGAGTGAGAGATGGGGAGGGTAGTATCAGATACAGCACAGTTAGAGATATGGAGGATTGTATCAGATACATCAGAGCGAGAGATGGGGAGGTTGGTATCAGGTACAGCAGAGTGAGTGATGAGGAAGGTGGTCTCAGATACAGCAGAACGAGAGATGGGGATAGTGGTATCAGATACAGCAGAGTGAGAGTAGGGGAGGGAAGTATCAGAGACAGCAGAGTGAGAGATGGGGAGGGAAGTATCAGAGACAGCAGAGTGAGAGATGGGGAGTGTGGTATCAGATACAGCAGAGCGAGAGATGGGGAGTGTTATATCAGATACAACAGAGTGAGCGATGAGGAGGGTGGTATCAGATACTCAGAATGAGAGATGGGGAGGGTGTCATCAGATACAGCAGAGGTAGAGATGGGGACGGTGGTATCAGATCCAGCAGAGTGAGAGATCGAAAGGGTGGTATCAGATTCAGCAGAGTGAGAGATGGGGAGGGTGGTATCAGATTCAGCAGAGGGAGAGATGGGGAGGGTGGGATCAGACACAGCAGAGTGAGCAATGAGGACGGTTCCATTAGATACAGCAGAGTGAGAGATGGCGAGGGTGGTGTCAGACACAGTGAGGTGGCGTGGGTGGTGTCAGATACAGCAGAGTGAGAGATGTGGAGGGTGGTATCAGATACAGCAGAGCGAGAGATGGGGAGGGTGGTATCAGATCCAGCAGATTGATAGATGGTGAGAGAGGTATCAGATAGAACATAGGGAGAGATGGGGAGGGTGGTATGATTTACAGCAGAGGGTGAGACCGAAAGGGTGGTATCAGATTCAGCAGAGTGAGAGATTGGGAGGGTGGTATCAGATTCAGCAGAGTGAGAGATGGGGAGGGTGGGATCAGACACAGCAGAGTGAGCGATGGGGACGGTTCCATTAGATACAGCAGAGCGAGAGGTGGGGAGGGTGGTATCAGATCCAGCAGAGTGATAGACGGGGAGGGTGGTATCAGATACAGCATAGGGAGAGATGGGGAGTGTGGTATCAGATACAGCAGAGGGAGAGATCGAAAGGGTGGTATCAGATTCAGCAGAGCGAGAGATGGGGAAGGTGGGATCAGACACAGCAGAGTGAGCGATGGGGACGGTTCCATTAGATACAGCAGAGAGAGAGATGGGGAGGGTGGTGTCAGATCCAGCAGAGTGATAGATGGGGAGGGTGGTATCAGATGCAGCATAGGGAGAAATGGGGAGGGTGGTATCAGATTCAGCAGAGTGAGAGAATGGAAGGGTGGTATCAGATACAGCAGAGGGGGAGATGGGGAGGGTGGGATCAGACACAGCAGAGGGAGAGATGGGGAGGGTGGGATCAGACACAGCAGAGTGAGTGATGGGGACGTTGCAATTAGATACAGCAGAGTGAGAGATGGGGAGGGTGATATCAGACACAGTGAGGTGGCCTGGGTGGTGTCAGATACAGCAGAATGAGAGATGTGGAGATAGGTATCAGATAGAGCAGAGTGAGAGATCGGGAGGGTGGTATTAGATGTGAGAGATGGGGAGGGTGGTATCAGATCCAGCAGAGGGAGAGATGGGGAGGGTGGTATCAGATACAGCAGAGGGAGAGATGGGGAGGGTGGTATCAGATTCAGCATAGGGAGAGATGGGGAGGGTGGTATCAGATACAGCAGAGGGAGAGATGGGGAGGGTGGTATCAGATTCAGCAGAGTGAGAGATGGGTAGGTAGTGTCAGATACAACAGAGCGAGAGATGGGGAGTGTGGTATCAGAGAAAGCAGAGTGAGTGATGAAGAGGATGGTATCAGATACAGCTGAGTGAGACATGGAGAGCGTGGTACCAGATAGAGCAGAGTGAGAGATGGGGAGGGTGGTATCAGATACAGCAGAGTGAGTGATGAGGAGGGTGGTATCAGATTCAGCAGAGTGAGAGATGAGGAAGATGGTATCAGATACATCAGAGCGAGAGATGGGGAGGTTTGTATCAGATACAGCAGAGTGAGTGATGAGGAGTGTGGTATCAGATACAGCAGAACGCGAGATGGGGATAGTGGTATCAGACAGTGAGATGGTGTGGGTGGTGTCAGATACAGCAGAGTGAGAGATGGGGAGATAGGTATCAGATAGAGCAGAGTGAGAGATGGGGAGGGTGGTATTAGAGGCGGGAGATGGGGAGGGTGGTATCAGATCCAGCAGAGTGAGAGATGGGGAGGGTAGCATCAGATACAGCAGAGCGGGAGATGTGGAGGGTGGTATCAGATACAGCCGAGTCAGACATGGGGAGGGTGTCATCAGATACAGCAGAGGTAGAGATGGGGACGGTGGTATCAGATACAGCAGAGGGAGTGATCGAAAGGGTGATATCAGATTCAGCAGAGTGAGAGATGGGGAGGGTGGGATCAGACACAGCAGAGTGAGCGACGGGGACGGTTCCATTAGATACAGCAGAGTGAGAGATGGGGAGGGTGGTATCAGATACAGCCGAGAGAAAGATGTGGATAGTGGTATCAAATACAGCAGAGAGAGAGATGGGGAGGGTGGTATCAGACGCAAGGCGAGATGGGGAGGGTGGTATCAGATACAGCAGAGCAAGAGTTGGGACGGTGGTATCACATACAGAAGGGTGACAGATGGGGAGGGTGGTATCACACACAGGGTAAGAAGGGGAGGGTGGTAGGAGATACAACAGAGTGAGAGATGAGGAGTGTTGTATCAGATGCACCAGAGGGTGAGATGAGGAGGGTGGTATCTGGTATAGCAGAGTGAGTGATGAGGAGGGTTATATCAGATACAGCCGAGCAAGAGATGGGAGGGTGGTATCAGATACAGCAAAGCGAGAGGTGGGGAGGGTGGTATCAGATAGAGCAGAGTGAGAGAGGGGAGGGTGATATCAGATGCAGAACAGTTGGGGAGGGTGGTATCAGATTCAGCAGAGTGAGAGATGGGGAAGGTGGTATCAGACAGAGCGAGATGGGGAGAGTGGGATGAGATACAGCAGAGTATCATGTTGAGCAGAGGGAGAGATGGGGAGGGTGGTATCAGATATGACAGAGCGAGAGATGGGGAGGGTGGTATGGGTTACAGCAGATTGTGCGATTGGGAGGGTGGTATCCGACACAGCAGGATGAGAGATGGGTAGCATGGTATCAGATAGAGCAGATTGAGAGATGGGGAGGGTGGTATCAGATACACCAAAGGGAGATATAGGGAAGATGTTATCATATAGAGCAGAGGGATAGATGGGGATGGTGGTATTAGATACAGTACAGGGAGAGATGGGGAGGGAGGTATCAGATGGAGCAGAGGGAGAGATGGGGGGTGGTATCAAATGCAGAACAGGGAGAGATGGGAAGGGTGGTATCAGATACCGCAGAGTAAGAGATGGGGAGGGTGGTATCAGATACAGCACAGGGAGCGATGAGGAGGGTGGTATCATGTCGAGCGGAGGGAGAGATGGGGAGGATGGAATCAGTTATAGCAGAGTGAGTGATGAGGAGGGTGGTATCAGATACAGTAGAGTGAGAGATGGGGAGGGTGGTATCAGATACAGCACAGTTAGAGATAGGGAGGATTGTATCAGATACATCAGAGCGAGAGATGGAGAGGTTGGTATCAGGTACAGCAGAGTGAGTGATGAGGAGGGTGGTCTCAGATACAGCAAACGAGAGATGGGGATAGTGGTATCAGATACAGCAGAGTGAGAGTAGGGGTGGGAGGTATCAAAGACAGCAGAGTGAGAGATGGGGAGGTTGGTATCAGATACAGCAGAGTGAGAGATGGGGATGGTGGTATCATGTTGAGCAGAGCAAGAGATGGGGAGGGTGGTATGAGTTACAGCAGATTGTGCGATTGGGAGGGTGGTATCCGACACAGCAGGATGAGAGATGGGGAGCATGGTATCAGATCGAGCAGATTGAGAGATGGGGAGGGTGGTACCAAATACACCAAAGGGAGATATGGGAAGATGTTATCATATAGAGCAGAGGGATAGATGGGGAGGGTGGTATCAGATACAGTACAGGGAGAGATGGGGAGGGAGGTATCAGATAGTGCAGAGGGAGAGATGTGGGGTGGTATCAAATGCAGAACAGGGAGAGATGGGAAGGGTGGTATCAGATACAGCAGAGTGAGAGATGGGGAGGGTGGTATCAGATACAGCACAGGGAGAGATGAGGAGGGTGGTATCATGTCGAGCAGAGGGAGAGATGGGGAGGGTAGTATCAGTTATAGCAGAGTGAGCGATGAGGAGGGTGGTATCAGATACAGTAGAGTGAGAGATGGGGAGAGTGGTATCAGATACAGCACAGTTAGAGATAGGGAGGATTGTATCAGATACATCAGAGCGAGAGATGCGGAGGTTGGTATCAGATACAGCAGAGTGTGAGATGGGGAGGGTGGTATCAGATACTCAGAGTGAGAGATGGGGACGGTGGCATCAGATACAGCACAGTTAGAGATAGGGAGGATTGTATCAGATACAGCAGAGTGAGAGATGGGGAGGGTGGAATCAGATACAGCAGAGCGAGAGGTGGAGATAGTGGTATCTGACACAGGGCGAGATGGAGACGTGGTATCAGATACTAGGTAAAAACAAAGACCGCAGATGCTGGAAATCAGATTCTGGATTAGCGGTGCTGGAGGAGCACAGCAGTTCAGGCAACCTCCGAGGAGCAGTAAAATCGGCCTTTCGGGCAAAAGCCCTTCATCAGTATCAGATACAGCAGAATGAGAGATGGAAAAGATTATGTCAAATACAGCAGAGCGAGTGATTTGGAGGGTGGTATCAGATACAGCAGAGTGAGTGAGGGGGAGGGTGGTATCAGATACAGCAGAGTGAGTGATGAGGAGGGTGGTATCAGATACAGCAGAGTGAGAGATGGGGAGGGTGGCATCAGATACAGCAGAGTGTGACATGGGGAGGGTGTCATCAGATACAGCAGAGGTAGAGATGGGGACGGTGGTATCAGATCAAGAAGAGTGAGAGATCGAAAGGGTGGTATCAGACACAGCAGAATGAGCGATGGGGATGGTTCCATTAGATACAGCAGAGTGAGAGATGGGGAGGGTGGTGTCAGACACAGTGAGGTGGTGTCAGATACAGCAGAGTGAGAGATGGGGACGGTGGTATCAGATACAACAGAGCGAGAGATGGGTAGGGTGGTATCAGATACAGCAGAGTGAGAGATGGAGACAGTGGTATCAGATACAGCATAGGGAGAGATGGGTAGGGTGGTATCAGATACAGCAGAGCGAGAGATGGGTAGGGTGGTATCAGATACAGCAGAGTGAGAGATGGGTAGGGTGGTATCATGTTAAGCAATGGGAGAGATGGGGAGGGTGGTATCAGATACAACAGAGCGAGAGATGGGGAGGGTGGTATCTGACACAGCAGGATGAGAGATGGGGAGCGTGGTATCAGATGGAGCAGACTGAGAGATGGGGAGGGTGGTATCAGATACACCAAAGGGAGAGATGGGGAGAATGTTATCATATAGAGCAGAGGGATAGATGGGGAGTGTGGTATCAGATACAGTACAGGGAGAGATGGGGAGGGAGGTATCAAACACAGGGCGAGATAGGGAGGGTGGTATCAGATAGAACAGAGTGTGAGATGGAGATGGTGGGATCAGACACAGCAGAGTGAGCGATGGGGACGGTTCCATTAGATACAGCAGAGTGAGAGATGGGGAGGGTAGTGTCAGACACAGTGAGGTGGTGTGGGTGGTGTCAGATACAGCAGGGTGAGAGATGGGGAGGGTGGTATCAGAGACAGCAGAATGAGTGATGAAGAGGGTGGTATCAGATACAGCCGAGTGAGACATGGGGAGGGTGTCATCAGATACAGCAGAGGTAGAGATGGGGACGGTGGTATCAGATCCAGCAGAGTGAGAGATCGAAAGGGTGGTATCAGATTCTGCAGAGTGAGAGATGGGGAGGGTGGGATCAGACACAGCAGAGTGAGCGATGGGTACGGTTCCATTAGATACAGCAGAATGAGAGATGGGGAGGGTAGTGTCAGACACAGCGAGGTGGCGTGGGTGGTGTCAGATACAGCAGAGTGAGAGATGGGGAGGGTGGTATCAGATACAACAGAGCGAGAGATGGGGAGGGTGGTATCAGATCCAGCAGAGTGATAGATGGGGAGGGTGGTATCAGATAGAGCATAGGGAGAGATGGGGAGGGTGGTATCAGAAACAGAAGAGGGAGAGATCGGGAGGGTGGTATCAGATTCAGCAGAGTGAGAGATGGGGAGGTAGTATCAGATACAACAGAGGGAGAGATGAGGAGGGTGGTATCAGAGACAGCCGAGTGAGACATGGGGAGGGTGGTACCAGATAGAGCAGAGCGAGAGATGGGGAGGGTGGTATCAGATATAGCCGAGAGAAAGATGTGGATAGTGGTATCAAATACAGCAGAGAGAGAGTGATGGGGAGGGTGGTATCAGACACAAGGCGAGATGGGGAGGGTGGTATCAGATACAGCCGAGTGAGACATGGGGAGGGTGGTATCAGAAAGAGCAGAGCAAAAGTTGGGACGGTGGTATCAGATACAGTAGAGAGACTGATGGGGAGGGTGGTATCAGACACAAGATGAGAAGGGGAGGGTGGTATCAGATTCAGCAGAGCGAGACATGGGTGTGTTATATCAGATACAGCAGAGTGAGTGATGGGGAGGGCTGCATCTGACACAGGGCAAGATGGGAGGGTGATAACAGATACAGCAGAATGAGAGATAGGGAGGATGATATCAGATACAGCAGAGTGAGAAATGGGGAGGGTTATATCAGATACAGCAGAGCGAGCGATGAGGAGGGTGGTATCAAACACAGGGTGAGATGGCGTGTGTGGTATCAGATACAGCAGAGCAAGAGATGGGGAGGGTGGAATCAGGTACAGCAGAGCGAGAGATGGTGAGGGTGGTATCATGTTGAGCAGAGGGAGAGATGGGGAGGGTGGTATCAGATAGAGCTGAGTGAGAGATGGTGAGGGTGGTATCAGAAACAGCAGAGCGAGAGATGGGGACAGTGATATCAAACACAATAGAGCGAGAGATGGGGAGGTTCGTATTAGATACAGCAGAGTGAGCGATGGAGAGGGTGGTATCAGATACAGCACAGTGAGAGATGGAGACAGTGGTATCAGATACAGCATAGGGAGAGATGGGTAGGGTGGTATCAGATACAGCAGAGCGAGAGATGGGTAGGGTGGTATCAGATACAGCAGAGTGAGAGATGGGTAGGGTGGTATCATGTTAAGCAATGGGAGAGATGGGGAGGGTGGTATCAGATACAACAGAGCGAGAGATGGGGAGGGTGGTATCTGACACAGCAGGATGAGAGATGGGGAGCGTGGTATCAGATGGAGCAGACTGAGAGATGGGGTGGGTGGTATCAGATACACCAAAGGGAGAGATGGGGAGAATGTTATCATATAGAGCAGAGGGATAGATGGGGAGTGTGGTATCAGATACAGTACAGGGAGAGATGGGGAGGGGGGTATCAAACACAGGGCGAGATAGGGAAGGTGGTATCAGATAGAACAGAGTGTGAGATGGAGATGGTGGGATCAGACACAGCAGAGTGAGCGATGGGGACGGTTCCATTAGATACAGCAGAGTGAGAGATGGGGAGGGTAGTGTCAGACACAGTGAGGTGGTGTGGGTGGTGTCAGATACAGTAGAGTGAGCGATGGAGAGCTTGGTATCAGATACAGCAGAGCGAGTGATGAGGAGGTTGGTATCAGATACAGCAGAGCGAGAGATGGGGACAGTGGTATCAGATACAGCAGAGTGAGAGATGGGTAGGGTGGTATCATGTTAAGCAAAGGGAGAGATGGGGAGGGTGGTATCAGATACAACAGGGTGAGAGATGGGGAGGGTGGTATCTGATACAGCAGAGCAAGAGATGGGGAGGGTGGTATGAGTTACAGCAGATTGTGCAATTGGGAGGGTGGTATCCGACACAGCAGGATGAGAGATGGGGAGCGTGGTATCAGATGGAGCAGACTGAGAGATGGGGAGGGTGGTATCAGATACACCAAAGGGAGATATGGGGAGGATGTTATCATATAGAGCAGAGGGATAGATGGGGAGGGTGGTGTCAGATACAGTACAGGGAGAGATGGGGAGGGAGGTATCAAACACAGGGCGAGATAGGGAGGGTGGTATCAGATAGAATAGAGTGTGAGATGGAGATGGTGGTGTCAGATACAGCAGAGCGTGAGATGGGAGGGTGGTACCACATACAGCAGAGTATGAGATGTGAGGGTAATATCAGATACAACAGAGTTAGAGATGGGGAGGGTGGTATCAGATACAGCAGAGTGAGAGATGGGGAGGGTGGTATCAGATACAGGAAAGTGAGAGATGGGAAGTATGATATCAGATATAGCAGAGTGAGAGATGGTGATGGTGGTATCAGATACAATAGAGTGAGAGATGGGGAGGGTAGTATCATATACAGCACAGTTAGAGATAGGGAGGATTGTATCAGATACAGCAGAGCGAGAGATCGGGAGGGTACTATCAGATCCAGGAGAGTGAGTGATGGGGATGGTGGTATCAGATAGCACAGAGCGAGATATGCAGAGGGTTATATCAGATACAGCAGAATGAGAGATAGGGACGGTAGTATCAGATACAGCAGAGTGAGTGATGCTGAGGGTGGTGTCAGATACAGCAGAGCAATAGATGGGGAGGGTTGTATCAGATACAGCAGAGCGAGAGATGGGATTGTGTTATCAGATACAGCAGAGCGAGAGATGGAGAGGATAGTATCAGATACAGCAGAGTAAGCGATGACGAGGGTGGTATCAGAGACTGCAGAGTGAGAAATAGGGAGAGTGGCATCAGATATAGCAGAGTATGAGATTGGGACGGTGGTATCAGATACCACAGAGCAGGAAATGGGGAGGGTTATATCAGATATAGCCGATCGAGAAATGGTGAGGGATATATTAGATACAGCAGAGCGAGCGATGAGGAGGGTGTTGTCAGATACAGTAGAGTGAGCGATGGAGAGCTTGGTATCAGATACAGCAGAGCGAGTGATGAGGAAGTTGGTATCAGATACAGCAGAGCGAGAGATGGGGACAGTGGTATCAGATACAGCAGAGTGAGAGAAAATGAGGGTGGTATCAGATACAGCAGAGTGAGCGATGGGGAGGGTGGTATCAGATTCAACAGAGTGAGAGATGGGAAGGGTGATATCAGATTCACCAGAGGGAGAGATGGGGAGGGTGGGATCAGACACAGCAGAGGGAGAGATGGGGAGGGTGGGATCAGACACAGCAGAGTGAGCGATGGGGACGTTTCCATTAGATACAGCAGAGTGAGAGAAGGGGAGGGTGGTATCAGATACAGCAGAGCGAGAGGTGGGGAGGGTGGTAACAGATCCAGCAGACTGATAGATGGGGAGGGTGGTATCAGATACAGCAGAGGGAGAGATGGGGAGGGTGGGATCAGACATAGCAGTGGGAGAGATCGGGAGGGTGGGATCAGACACAGCAGAGTGAGCGACGGGGACGGTTCCATTAGATACAGCAGAGTGAGAGATGGGGAGTGTGGTATCAGACACAGTGAGGTGGCGTGGGTGGTGTCAGATACATCAGAGCGAGAGATGGGGAGGTTGGTATCAGGTACAGCAGAGTGAGTGATGAGGAAAGTGGTCTCAGATACAGCAGAACGAGAGATGGGGATAGTGGTATCAGATACAGCAGAGTGAGAGTAGGGGAGGGAGGTATCAGATACAGCAGAGTGAGAGATGGGGAGGGTGGTATCAGATACAGCAGAGTGAGAGATGGGGAGGGTGGTATCAGATCCAGCAGAGTGATAGATGGGGAGGGTGGGATCAGATTCAGCAGAGTGAGAGATGGGGAGGATGGTATCAGATTCAGCAGAGTGAGAGATGGGCAGGGTTGGATCAGACACAGCAGAGTGAGCGATGGGGATTGTTCCATTAGATACAGCAGAGTGAGAGGTGGCGAGGGCGGTGTCAGACACAGTGAGGTGGCGTGGGTGGTGTCAGATACAGCAGGGTGAGAGATGGGGAAGGTGGTATCAGATACAACAGAGCGAGAGATGGGGAGGATAGTATCAGATACAGCAGAGTAAGCGATGACGAGGGTGGTATCAGAGACTGCAGAGTGAGAAATAGGGAGAGTGGCATCAGATATAGCAGAGTGTGAGATTGGGACGGTGGTATCAGATACCACAGAGCAGGAAATGGGGAGGGTTATATCAGATATAGCCGATCGAGAAATGGTGAGGGATATATTAGATACAGCAGAGCGAGCGATGAGGAGGGTGGTGTCAGATACAGTAGAGTGAGCGATGGAGAGCTTGGTATCAGATACAGCAGAGCGAGTGATGAGGAAGTTGGTATCAGATACAGCAGAGCGAGAGATGGGGACAGTGGTATCAGATACAGCAGAGTGAGAGAAAATGAGGGTGGTATCAGATACAGCAGAGTGAGCGATGGGGAGGGTGGTATCAGATTCAACAGAGTGAGAGATGGGAAGGGTGATATCAGATTCACCAGAGGGAGAGATGGGGAGGGTGGGATCAGACACAGCAGAGGGAGAGATGGGGAGGGTGGGATCAGACACAGCAGAGTGAGCGATGGGGACGTTTCCATTAGATACAGCAGAGTGAGAGATGGGGAGGGTGGTATCAGATACAGCAGAGCGAGAGGTGGGGAGGGTGGTAACAGATCCAGCAGACTGATAGATGGGGAGGGTCGTATCAGATACAGCAGAGGGAGAGATGGGGAGGGTGGTATCAGATACAGCAGAGGGAGAGATGGGGAGGGTGGGATCAGACATAGCAGTGGGAGAGATCGGGAGGGTGGGATCAGACACAGCAGAGTGAGCGATGGGGACGGTTCCATTAGATACAGCAGAGTGAGAGATGGGGAGTGTGGTATCAGACACAGTGAGGTGGCGTGGGTGGTGTCAGATACATCAGAGCGAGAGATGGGGAGGTTGGTATCAGGTACAGCAGAGTGAGTGATGACGAAAGTGGTCTCAGATACAGCAGAACGAGAGATGGGGATAGTGGTATCAGATTCAGCAGAGTGAGAGATGGGCAGGGTTGGATCAGACACAGCGGAGTGAGCGATGGGGATTGTTCCATTAGATACAGCAGAGTGAGAGGTGGGCAGGGTTGGATCAGACACAGCGGAGTGAGCGATGGGGATTGTTCCATTAGATACAGCAGAGTGAGAGGTGGCGAGGGCGGTGTCAGACACAGTTAGGTGGCGTGGGTGGTGTCAGGTACAGCAGGGTGAGAGATGGGGAAGGTGGTATCAGATACAACAGAGCGAGAGATGGGGAGGGTGGTATCAGATCCAGCAGAGTGATAGATGGGGAGGGTGGTATCAGATGCAGCATAGGGAGAGATGGGGAGGGTGGTATCAGATACAGCAGAGGGAGAGATCAGGAAGGTGGTATCAGATTCAGCAGAGTGAGAGAGGGGAAGGGTGGTATCAGATACATCAGAGTGAAAGATGGGGAGGGTGGTATCAAATACAGCAGAGTGAGTGATGAGGAGGGTGGTATCAGGTACAGCAGAATGAGAGATGGGGAGGGTGGATTCAGATACAGCAGAGTGGGAGATGGGGAGGGTGGTATCAGATACAGCAGAGTGAGAGATAGGGAGTGTTATATCAGATACACCAAAGTGAGCGATGGGGAGGGTGGTATCAGACAGTGAGATGGCGTGGGTGGTGTCAGATACAGCAGAATGAGAGATGGGGAGATAGGTATCAGATAGAGCAGAGTGAGAGATGGGGAGGGTGGTATTAGAGGCGGGAGATGGGGAGTGTGTTATCAGATTCAGCAGAGTGAGAGATGGGGAGGGTGGTATCAGATACAGCCGAGTGAGACATGGGGAGGGTGTCATCAGATACAGCAGAGGTAGATATGGGGACAGTGGTATCAGATCCAGCAGAGTGAGAGATGGGGAGGGTGGTATCAGACAGTGAGATGGCGTGGGTGGTGTCAGATACAGCAGAATGAGAGATGGGGAGATAGGTATCAGATAGAGCAGAGTGAGAGATGGGGAGAGTGGTATTAGAGGCGGCAGATGGGGAGTGTGTTATCAGATCCAGCAGAGTGAGAGATGGGGAGGGTGGCATCAGATACAGCCGAGTGAGACATGGGGAGGGTGTCATCAGATACAGCAGAGGTAGATATGGGGATGGTGGTATCAGATTTAGCAGAGTGAGAGATGGGGAGGGTGGGATCAGATACAGCAGAGTGAGCGATGGGGACGGTTCCATTAGATACAGCAGAGTGAGTGATGGGGAGGGTGGTATCAGATACAGCCGAGAGAAAGATGTGGATAGTGGTATCAAATACAGCAGAGAGAGAGATGGGGAGGGTGGTATCAGACACAAGGTGAGATGGGGAGGGTGGTATCAGATACAGCTGAGTGAGACATGGGGAGGGTGGTATCAGATACAGCAGAGCAAGAGTTGGGACGGTGGTATCAGATATAGTAGAGTGACTGATGGGGAGGGTGGTATCAGACACAGGGTGAGAAGGGGAGAGTGGTATCAGATACAGCAGAGCAAGCGTTGGGACGGTGGTATCACATACAGAAGGGTGACAGATGGGGAGGGTGGTATCAGACACAGGGTGAGAAGGGGAGGGTGGTATCAGATACAGCAGAGTGAGTGATGGGGACGGTGCCATTACATATAGCAGAGCGAGAGATGGGGAGGGTGATATCAGATACAGAAGAGTGAGAGATGGGGAGGGTGGTATCAGATACCCAGAGTGAGAGATGGGGAGGTTGGTATCAGAAAGTGAAATGGCGTCGGTGGTGTCAGATACAGCAGAGTGAGAGATGGGGAGATAGGTATCAGATAGAGCAGAGTGAGAGATGGGGAGTGTGTTATCAGATCCAGCAGAGTGAGAGATGGGGAGGGTGGTATCAGATACAGCCGAGTGAGACATGGGGAGGGTGTCATCAGACACAGCAGAGGGAGAGATGGGGAGGGTGGTATCAGATACAGCAGAGGGGGAGATGGGGAGGGTGGGATCAGACACAGCAGAGTGAGCGATGGGGACGTTGCCATTAGATACAGCAGAGTGAGAGATGGGGAGATAGGTATCAGATAGAGCAGAGTGAGAGATTGGGAGGGTGGTATTAGATGTGAGAGATGGGAAGGGTGGTATCAGATACAGCAGAGTGAGAGATCAGATGGGTGGTATCATATACAGAAGAGTGAGAAAAAATGAGGGTGGTATCAGATGCAGCAGAGTGAGCGATGGTGAGGGTGTCATCAGACACAGCAGAGCGAGTGATGTGGGGAGTGGTATCAGATACAACAGAGCGAGAGATGGGGAGGGTGGTATCAGATTCAGCAGAGTGAGAGATGGGGAGGGTGGGATCAGATACAGCAGAGGGAGAGATGGGGAGAGTGGGATTAGACACAGCAGAGGGAGAGATTGGGAGGGTGGGATCAGACACAGCAGAGGGAGAGATGGGGAAGGTGTGATCAGACACAGCAGAGGGAGAGATTGGGAGGGTGGGATCAGACACAGCAGAGGGAGAGATGGGGAGGGTGGGATCAGACACAGCAGAGTGAGCGATGGGGACGGTTCCATTAGATACAGCAGAGTGAGAGATGGGGTGGGTGGTGTCAGACACAGTGAGGTGGCGTGGGTGGTGTCAGATACAGCAGAGCGAGAGATGGGGAGGGTGGAATCAGATACAGCAGAGCGAGAGATGGGGTGGGTGGAATCAGATACAGCAGAGCGAGAGGTGGAGATAGTGGTATCAGACACAGGGCGAGATGGGGACGTGGTATCAGATACTAGGTAAAAGCAAAGACTGCAGATGCTGGAAATCAGATTCTGGATTAGCGGTGCTGGAGGAGCACAGCAGTTCAGGGAACCTCCGAGGAGCAGTAAAATCGGCCTTTCGGGCAAAAGCCCTTCATCAGTATCAGATACAGCAGAATGAGAGATGGAAAAGATTATATCAAATACAGCAGAGTGAGTGATTTGGAGGGTGGTATCAGATATAGCAGAGTGAAAGATGGGGAGGTTGGTATCAGATACAGCAGAGTGAGTGATGGGGAGGGTGGTATCAGATACAGCAGAGTGAGAGATGGGGAGGGTGGTATCAGATACAGCAGAGTGAGAGATGGGGAGGGTTATATCAGATACACCAAAGTGAGCGATGAGGAGGGTGGTATCAGATACCCAGAGTGAGAGATGGGGAGGGTGGTATCAGACAGTGAGATGGCGTGGGTGGTGTCAGATACAGCAGAGTGAGAGATGGGGAGATAGGTATCAGATAGAGCAGAGTGAGAGATGGGGAGGGTGGTATCAGATCCAGCAGAGTGAGAGATGGGGAGGGTGGCATCAGATACAGCAGAGCGGGAGATGTGGAGGGTGGTATCAGATACAGCCGAGTGAGACATGGGGAGGGTGTCATCAGATACAGCAGAGGTAGAGATGGGGACGGTGGTATCAGATCCAGCAGAGTGAGAGATCGAAAGGGTGGTATCAGATTCAGCAGAGTGAGAGATGGGGAGGGTGGGATCAGATACAGCAGAGTGAGCGATGGGGACGGTTTCATTAGATACAGCAGAGAGAGAGATGGGGATGGTGGTATCAGACACAAGGTGAGACGGGGAGGGTGGTATCAGATACAGCCAAGTGAGACATGGGGAGGGTGGTATCAGATACAGCAGAGCAAGAGTTGGGATGGTGGTATCAGATACAGTAGAGTGACTGATGGGGAGGGTGGTATCAGACACAGGGTGAGAAAGGGAGAGTGGTATCAGATACAGCAGAGCAAGCGTTGGGACGGTGGTATCACATACAGTAGAGTGACTGATGGGGAGGGTGGTATCAGACACAGGGTGAGAAGGGGAGGGTGGTATCAGATACAGCAGAGTGAGTGATGGGGACGGTGCCATTACATATAGCAGAGCGAGAGATGGGGAGGGTGGTATCAGACACAGCAGAGCGAGAGATGGGAAGGGTGGTATCAGATACAGAAGAGTGAGATATGGGGAGGGTGGTATCAGATACAGCAGAGTGAGAGATGGGGAGGTTGGTATCAGATATAGCAGAGTGAGCAATGGTGAGGGTGGTATCAGACACAGGGCGAGATGGGGATGGTGATATCAGATACAGCACAGTGAGAGATGGGGAGGGTTATATCAGATACAGCAGAGTGACCGATGAGGAGGGGCTATCAGATACAGCAGAGTGAGAAATGGGGGGGGGGGTGGTATCAGACACAGGGTGAGATGGTGTGGGTGGTATCAGATATAGCAGAGCGAGAGATGTGGAGGGTGGCACCAGATACAGCAGATTGAGAGATGGGAAGAGTGGTGTCAGATACAGCAGAGTGAGAGATGGGGAGTGTAGATCAGTAACAGCAGAGCGAGAGATGGGGACTGTGCCATTAGATACAGCAGAGTGAGAGATGGGGAGAGTGCTATCAGATACAGCAGAGTGAGAGATAGGGACGGTTGTATCTGATGCAGCAGAGTGAGAGATAGGGAGGGTGGTATCAGATACAGCAGAGGGAGAGATGGGGAGGGTGGTATCAGATACAGCAGAGGGAGAGATAGGGAGGGTGGTATCAGATACAGCAGAGTGAGAGATAGGGAGGGTGGTATCAGATACAGCAGAGTGAGAGATGGGGAGGGTGGTATCAGATACAGCAGTGTGAGACATGGGGAAAGTTCCATTAGATACAGCAGAGTGAGCGATGGGGAGGGTGGTATCAGACTCAGGGCAAGATGGGGAGGATGATATCCGATACAGCAGAGTGAGCGATTAGGAGGGTGGTATCAGATACAGCAAAGCGAGAGTTGGGACAGTGGTATCAGATACAGTAGAGAGACTGATGGGGAGGGTGGTATCAGACACAGGGTGAGAAGGGGAGGGTGGTATCAGATACAGCACAGCGAGAGATGGGCAGGTTGGTATCAGATGCAGCAGAGCGAGAGATGGGTGTGTTGTATCAGATACAGCAGAGTGAGCAATGAGGAGGGTGGTATCAGATACAGCAGAGCGAGAGATGGGGAGGGTGGTATCACATACAGCAGAGTGAGCGATGGGGAGGGTGGCATCTGACACAGGGCAAGATGGGGAGGGTGATATCAGATACAGCAGAGTGAGAAATGTGGAGGGTTATATCAGATACAGCAGAGCGAGCGATGAGGAGGGTGGTATCAGACACAGGGTGAGATGGCGTGTGTGGTATCAGATTAAGCAGAGCGAGAGATGGGGAGGGTGGAATCAGATACAGCAGAGCGAGAGATGGGAAGATAGGTATCAGATACAGTAGAGTGAGAGATGGTGAGGGTGGTATCAAAAACAGCAGAGCGAAAGATGGGGACAGTGATATCAGACACAATAGAGCGAGAGATGGGGAGGTTCGTATTAGATACAGCAGAGTGAGCGATGGAGAGGGTGGTATCAGATACAGCACAGTGAGAGATGGAGACAGTGGTATCAGATACAGCATAGGGAGAGATGGGTAGGGTGGTAACAGATACAGCAGAGTGAGAGATCGGGAGATAGGTATCAGATAGAGCAGAGTGAGAGATGGCGAGGGTTGTATCAGATATAGCAGAATGAGCGATGAGGAGAGTGGTATCAGACACAGCAGAGCAAGAGATGGGGAGGGTGGTATCAGGTACAGCAGAGCGAGTGTTGGGGAGGGTGGTATCAGATAGAGCAGAGTGAGAGAGGGGAGGGTGATATCAGATGCAGAACAGTTAGGGAGCGTGGTATCAGATTCAGCAGAGTGAGAGATGGGGAAGGTGGTATCAGACAGAGCGAGATGGGGAGAGTGGGATGAGATACAGCAGAGTCAGAGATGGGTAGGGTGGTATCATGTTGAGCAGAGGGAGAGATGGGGAGGGTGGTATCAGATATAGCAGAGCAAGAGATGGGGAGGGTGGTATGAGTTACAGCAGATTGTGCGATTGGAAGGGTGGTATCCGACACAGCAGGATGAGAGATGGGGAGCATGGTATCAGATAGAGCAGATTGAGAGATGGGGTGGGTGGTATCAGATACAGCAGGATGAGAGATGGGAAGCATGGTATCAGATAGAGCAGATTGAGAGATGGGGAGGGTGGTATCAGATACTGTACAGGGAGAGATGGGGAGGGAGGTATCAGATGGAGCAGAGGGAGAGATGGGGGGTGGTATCAAATGCAGAACAGGGAGAGATGGGAAGGGTGGTATCAGATACCGCAGAGTGAGAGATGGGGAGGGTGGTATCAGATACAGCACAGGGAGAGATGAGGAGGGTGGTATCACGTCGAGCAGAGGGAGAGATGGGGAGGGTGGTATCAGTTATAGCAGAGTGAGTGATGAGGAGGGTGGTATCAGATACAGCACAGTTAGAGATAGGGAGGATTGTATCAGATACATCAGAGCGAGAGATGGGGAGGTTGGTATCAGGTACAGCAGAGTGAGTGATGAGGAGGGTGGTCTCAGATACAGCAAACGAGAGATGGGGATAGTGGTATCAGATACAGCAGAGTGAGAGTGGGGGGGGAGGTATCAAAGACAGCAGAGTGAGCGATGCGGAGGTTGGTATCAGATACAGCAGAGTGAGAGATGGGGAGGGTGGTATCAGATACAGCAGAGCGAGAGATGGGGAGTGTTATATCAGATACAACAGAGTGAGTGATGAGGAGGGTGGTATCAGATACTCAGAGTGAGAGATGGGGATAGTGGTATCAGACAGTGAGGTGGCGTGGGTGGTGTCAGATACAGCAGAGCGAGAGATTTGGAGGGTGGTATCAGATACAGCACAGTGAGAGATGGGGAGGGTGGCATCAGATACAGCAGGCGGGCGGCACGGTGGCACAGTGGTTAGCACTGCTGCCTCACAGCGCCAGGGACCTGGGTTCAATTCCCGCCTCAGGCGACTGACTGTGTGGAGTTTGCACGTTCTCCCCGTGTCTGCGTGGGTTTCCTCCGGGTGCTCCGGTTTCCTCCCACAGTCCAAAGATGTGCGGGTCAGGTGAATTGGCCATGTTAAATTGCCCATAGTGTTAGGTAAGGGGTATACGTAGGGGTATGGGTGGATTGCGCTTCGGCGGGTCGGTGTGGACTTGTTGGGCCAAAGGGCCTGTTTCCACACTGTAAGTAATCTAAACAGCAGAGTGAGTGATGAAGATGGTGGTATCAGATACAGCCGAGTGAGACATGGGGAGGGTGTCATCAGATACAGCAGAGGTAGAGATGGGGACGGTGGTATCAGATACAGCAGAGGGAGAGATCGAAAGGGTGGTATCAGACACAGCAGAGTGAGCGATGGGGACGGTTCCATTAGATAGGATTAGGGCCTCTTAAAGATCAACGAGGTCATCTACCTATTTGAACCATAGGAGATGGGAGAGATACTAAATGAATATTTCATGTCAGTATTTACTGTGGAAAAAGACAAAGAAGCTAGAGAACTCGGGTAAATAAGTATTGAAGTCTTGAAAACAGTCCATATCACAGAAGAGGAGATGCTAGAGATCTTAACAAACATAAAGGTGGATAAGTCTCTAGGACCTGAACAGGCGTATGCCAGGATGTTGTGGGAAGCTGGGAAGAAATTGTTGGAACCCTAGCGGAGATACTTGTATCATCTACAGCCATGAGTGATGTGCCAGAAGGCTGGAGGGTGGCTAATGTTGTATGTTTATTTAAGAAAGGCTGTGTGGAGAAGCCTGGGAACTATAGACCAATGAATCTGACATCAGTGGTGAGTAAATTGTTGGAGGGGAATTTGAGAGATAGGAGTTATATGCATGTGGAGAGGCAAGGACTAATTACCTTTGTGTGTGGGAAATCATGTCTCACAAACTTGACTGAACGTTTTGAGGACGTGACCAAGAAGATAGGTAAGGGCAGAGTGGTAGATGTTGACTACATAGACTTTAGTAAATAAGGGTCCACATGGTCGACTAGTTAGTAAAGTTAGATCACATGGGATTCAGAGAAAGCTTGCCAGTTGGATACAAAATTGGTTTGACATAGCAGACAGAGGGTGGTGGTGCTGGATGGTTGTTTTTCAGACTGGAGGCCTGAGATGTGTGGTGTTCTGCAGGGATTGGTGCTGGTTCCACTGTTCGTCATTTATATAATTAAGTTGGATGAAAATTCAGGAAGCATCATTAAGAAATTTGGGGATTGCACCAAAATTGGTCATGATTTGGAGATGCCGGTGTTGGATTGGGGTGTACAAAGTTAAAAATCACACAACACCAGGTTATAGTCCAACAGGTTTAATTGGAAGCTTTCAGAACGCCACTCCTTCATCAGGTGGACAACCATTCATTCCAAATCTAGTTGGAAGCTCGATTTAATTGAAAGCTAGTCTGCTTCCAATTAAACCTGTTGGACTACGACTTGGTGTTGTGTGATTTTTAACCAAAATTGGTGGTATAGTGGACAGAGAAGTAGACTATCTCGGATTACAAAGGGATCTTGATCAATTGAGCCCATGGGCTAAGGAGTAGCAGATGGAGTTTAAGTTGGACAAAAGCGAGCTGTTGCATTTTGGTAAGATTAACAAGGGCAGGACTTACACAGTTAATGGTAGGACCCTGGGGAGTGTTGTCAGGGTTCAGGTACACAGTTTTTTGATAGTTGCATCCTAAGTAGACAGATTGGTAAAGAAGTGTTTGGCACACTTGCCTTCATTGCTCAGACCATTGAGTACCGAAGTATGGATGACATATTGAGGTTGTACATTGATGAGGCCTCTCCCGGTGTACTGCATACAATCTGGTCACCCTGCTCTTAAATTGGAGACGGTTCTGAAAACATTTACGAAGATGTTACCAAGACTGGAGGGTTTGAGCTCTGGGGAGAGGCTGGCTAGGGTGGGACTTTTTTTCATTAGAGCCCGGTGGGTTGAACGGTGATCTTATAGAGGTTTATAAAATCATAAGGGGAATAGATCAGATGAATAGCAAAGGGCTTTATCCCTAGGGAAGGGGAGTTCAAAATTAGAGGGCACATTTTGAAGGTAAGAGGAGAAAGATTTAAAAGAGACCTGAAGGACAACGGTTTCATGCAGAGAGTGGTTCGGATGTGGAATGACCTGCCAGGGGAAGGGATAGGTGCAGGTACAGTTACAACATGTAAAAGATATCTGGGCAGGTATATGATTAGGAAAGGGTTACGGAGTTATGGGTCAAATGCAAGTAAGTTGGATTTGTTTAGTTTGGGAAACTTGGTCAGCATGGACAAGTTGGAATGAATGGTTTGTTTTCGTGATATGACTTTATGACTCTGCAGTAGCTACACAAGCAGGTCAGAGGCTAGGAATACTGCAGCAAGTAACTCAACTCATGACTCCCCAAAGCCTGTCCACCATCTGTAAGGACAAGTCAGGAATGTGATGGAATACTCCCTACATGCCTAGATGGGTGCAGCTCCAACAACACTCGGGATTCTGATGCCATCCAGGATAAAGCAGCCCGCTTGATTGACATCACATCCACAAACATCTACTCCCTCCATCACTGACATTCAGCAGCAGCACTGCATACCATCTACAAGATACACAGCAGAAACTCACCAAGGCTCCTTGGACAGCACCTTCGAAGCACATGACCACTACAATCCAGTTAGTCCCATTCTCCAGACTTACTTTTTAAATTAATTCATGGAATGAGGGCATCATTGGCTAGGCCAGCATTAATTGCTCATCCCAGGGGAACATCAAAAGAGTCAACCACATTGCTTGGGACTGGAGTTACATGTGGGCCAGACCAGCTAAGATTGGCAGTTTCCTTCCCTAAAGGACATGAATGTTCCAGATGGGTTTTTCCAACAATTGACAATGATCTTCATTGGCCTTTCATTACAGATTTCTATTGCTTTCAGATTCAACTATGACAGGATTCAAACCCAGGACCCCAGAACATTACCTGAATCTCTGGATTAACAGTCCAGTGATAATACTGTTAGGCCATCACCTTTCCATTTCCATAGCCCTCTAAATTCATCACTTTCAAATCCGTATCCGTATCTCTTTTGAAACTTCGTGTGGAATCCACCTCCACTATTCTCAGGCAGCACATTCCAATCCAACAACTGAAGAAATTTCCTCATCTCACTTCCAGCTCTCCTGCTAACAATCTCAGAATTGTGACCACGGGTTACTGACATATTAACTGGTAGAATCAGAATCGTTACTCTGCCAAAATTGTTAATAATGTTAAACACCTCCTAATCCTCTACATTCCAGGGAGAATAATCTCGATTTCTCTCATCTTTATTTTATATCTGAAATTCCTCATTCATGGTATTATTTCAGTAAATTTCCTTTGAGTTGTCTCCAGGGCTTCAACAGCCTTCTTTAGAATAGGTGCCCAGAACTGAATAAAGTACTCCAATGTGGTCTGACCAATGATCTGTAGAGATGTAGCATCACTTCCTTGCTTTTTCCCATGCCCCCATTTACAAACCCAAGGATCCTATAGACCTTCTTAGCAACTATTTCAACTTGTCACGACACCTTCAGAGAAGCATGCATATGAATGCCAAGGCTCCTGTACTCCCCTCAAAGTTGTACCACTGAACTTATCTGATCTCTCTGTTTCTTCTACCAAAATGCATTACTTCATATTTCTCTGCATTGAAATTGTTCTGCCAGGTATCCAACCATTTGCCAACTTGTCAATGTCCCTCTGCGCCATTCAGCATTTTAGTGTTCTCCCTAGCTTAGCATCGGCAGCAAATTTTGAGATTTTGCCCTTAACACCCATCTCCAAATAGTTTATATAAATTAGAACAAAGCAAGGGTGATTGCTGGGGAACACTACTTTCAACTTGTTCCAATCTGAGAAATGCCTGTCTACATCTCCCCTTTGTTTCCTATCTTTTCGTCAACTTTTCATCTATGTTGCCAAGGACCAATCAATCCAAGCATTTCCAATTTGTGAACCAACCTGCCAAATGACACTGAAGCAAATGCTTTCTGGAAGTCTAATTATACAACATCCTCAGCAGTACCCTCATCCACTGCCTGTACCACCTCATCAAAGAACTCAACTAAACATGGCCTGCCCTTGACAAAGCCATGTTGACTCTGGCATTAACTTATTTTGTTGAGGCTTTGCAGCGCTGTAGCTGATTTCCTCAATTTCGTGGAGTGGTGAGTGATTTTTTTTTTCCACATGGAACTTTTGAAACAAAAGATCAAAAAAGATACCTTGAAAGGGAGGAAAGGGGAGAGAGAGCAGGAGTTTCGGCACAGACCCCGTGGAAGGTCTGAAAACCCCAGGAGTGAATCTTCACAACTGACTGATTGTGAAATTACAAGCATCTCTGATATCAATAAAACAGTGAAATTCACAGCTGACCTTGGAGAGACCTCATTTTTGAACTCCTCGTAGCTGGCAGTGTTAGGATTTCATTGATCAACTACGTTTTGTTTTTAAGACTTATAAAACTTATAAATCTTCATCTGCTTTTTCAAAGTCTGTAACAATGAGTTTTATGTTTTACTGAGATCTGACTTGATTAATTTTTTTGAATATAAAACATAGGTATTAGGTTATCCCAGAGCAATGTCTTTAGAGCAGGAAGACGACTACTTTCTGGATCTATAATTTAAGGCCCAAAGATTGCCTTTCAGAGAGTGATGTGCTTTTCTGTCAGATGTGGGAGATTAGGGAGAATTTCAACATTCCTGATGATTATGTCTGCAGGAAGAATGTTTGATTGCGAATCCTATTGGATCATATGAATTGGTTGGCATGCGAGACAGAGACAATGAGGAATTTTTCAGAAAGCAGGGGGTGTGATGGGTGGAAGTTTCAGGAAGGTAGAAAAACTGCAAACACAGTCAAGTAGGTGGGTTAACTCTAGGGAAAGTAGCTCAGGTCGGCAGGTAGTGCAGGAATCTCCTGTGACTATCCCCGTCGCAAACAAGTATGCTGCATTGGGTGATGGACTCTGAGGGAAATAGAGTCATAGAGCCCTATAGCACGGAGAGAGGCCCTTCAGTCAAAACTGGTCCATGCCGACCAAAATGTCCATCCACGCTAACTCCATTTCCCTGCACTTGGCCCATACCCTTCTCATCCTTTCCTATCCATGTATTTATCCCAATGCCTTTTAAATGTTGTTAACGTACCCACCTTAACCACTTCCGCTGGCAGCTCATTCCATATCTGTGCCATCCTCTGTGCCACTCATTCTTTCCCCTCTCATCTTAAAGTGATGCCCTCTCGTCCTCAACTCGCCAACCCTGCAGAAATAACTGAGTGCATTCACCCTATCCATGCCTCTTATGATCTTGTATACTTCTATACGATTCCATCCTCAGTCTCCTATGTTTGAAAGAAAGAAGTCCTAGCTTGTCCAGCCTTTCCCGATAACTCACATCGTTGAGTCCAGACAACATCCTTGTAAATTTCTTATGCACTCTTTCCAGTTTAATAATATTCTTCCTATAGCAAGGTGACCAAAACTGTACACAACACTCCAAGTGCGGCCTCACCAACATCCTGCATAACTGCAACATAACTTCCCAATTTCTATATTCAATGCCCTGACTGATGAAGGCCAGTGTGCCAAAAGCCTTCTTCACTGCCCTGTCTACCTGGGACTCCACTTCCAGAGAACCGTGCACCTGAACTCCAAGGTCCCTCTGTTCCACTACACATCCTACCATTCACCAGGAAACTCTTACCTTGATTTGACTTTCCAAAATGCAAACCTCTATATTAAACTATATTAAACTCCATTTCTATATTAAACTCCATTTCTATATTAAACTCCATTTGCCATTTCTCGGCCCACTTCCCCAGTCATAGAGATGTACAGCACGGAAACAGACCCTTCGGTCCAACTAGTCCATGTCAACCAGATATCCCAACCCAATCTAGGCCCACTTGCCAGCTCTTGGCCCATAGCCCACTAAACCCTTCCTATTCATATACCCATTCAGATACCTTTTAAATGTTGCAACTGTACCAGCCTCCACCACTTCCTCTGGCAGCTTATTCCATACCTGTACCACTCTCTGCTGAAAATATTGCCCCTTAGGTCCCTTTTATATCTTTCCCTTCTCACCCTAAACCTATGCCCTCTAATTCTGGACTCCCCCACCCAGGGAAAAGACTTTGTCTATTTATTCTATCCATGCCCCTCGTGATTTTATAAACTTCTATGAGGTCACCCCTCAGCCTCCGACGCTCCGGGGAAAACAGCCCCTGTTCAGTCTCTCCTTATAGCTCAAATCCTCCAACCCTGGCAACATCCTTGTAAATCTTTTCTGAAACCTTTCAAGTTTCACAACATCTTTCCGATAGGAAGGAGACCAGTATTGCACACAATATTCCAAAAGTGGCCTAACCAATGTCCTGTACAGCCGCAACATGACCTCCCAACTCCTGTACTCAATACTCTGACCAATAAAGGAAAGCATACCAAACGCCTTCTTCACTATCCTGTCTACCTGCGACTCTACTTTCAAGGAGCTATGAACCTGCACTCCAAGGTCTTTTTGTTCAGCAACATTCCCTAGGACCTTACCATTAAGTGTATAAGTACTGCTAAGATTTGCTTTCCCAAAATGCAGCACCTCGCATTTATCTGACGTAAACTCCATTTGCCACTTCTCAGCTCATTGGCCCATCTGGTCAAGATCCTGTTGTAATCTGAGGTACCCTCTTCACTGTCCACTACACCTCCAATTTTGATGTCATCTGCAAACTTACTAACTGTACCTCTTATGTTCACATCCAAATCATTTATGTATATGACAAAAAGTAGAGGATCCAGCACCGATCCTTGTGGCACTCCACTGGTCATAGGCCTCCAGTCTGAAAAACAACCCTCCACCACCACCCTCTGTCTTCTACCTTTGAGCCACTCTGTATCCGAATGGCTAGTTCTCCCTGCATTCAGTGAGATCTAACCTTGCTAATCAGTCTCCCATGGGGAACCTTGTCGAATGCCTTATTTAAGTCCCTATAGATCACATCTACCACTCTACCCTCATCAATCCACTTTGTTACTTCTTCAAAAAACTTAATCAAGTTTGTGAGACATGATTTCCCACACACAAAGCCATGTTGACTATCCCTAATCAGTCCTTGCCTTTCCAAATACACGTACATCCTGTCCCTCAGGACTCCCTCCAACAACTTGCCCATCACTGAGGTCAGGCTCACTGGTCTATAGTTCCCTGGCTTGTCCTTACCACCCCTCTTAAACAGTGGCACCATGTTAGCCAACCTCCAGTCTTCTGGCACCTCACCTGTGACTTTCTGATCCATATCACCAAGTTTTGCTCAACTCCATGTGCTTCAACCTTCTCAATCAGTCTGCCATGTGGGACCTTGTCAAAAGCTTTGCTAAAATCCATAAAAATTACATCAACTTAATTTCCATCATCCACACACTTGATCATATTTCCAAAAAAAAAATTCAAACAGATTTGTGAGGCATTCCTCCCTCTAAAAAGGAGAAAGTGAGGACTGCAGATGCTGGAGATCAGAGCTGAAAATGTGTTGCTGGAAAAGCGCAGCAGGTCAGGCGCTGGAAAAGCGCAGCAGGTAAGGCTTCTGCCTCGGAACCCTCCAACCACAAGGGATGAACTCAGATTTCTCCAGTTTCCTCATTTCCCCTCCCCTCCACCTTGTCTCAGTCACAACCCTCGAACTCAGCACCGCCTTCCTAACCCACAATCTTCTTCCTGACCTCTCCGCCCCCACCCCCACTCCGGCCTATCACCCTCACCTTATCATCCTCACCTTAACCTCCTTCCACCGATCACATTTCCAAGTTGCCCCTCCCCCAAGTCTCTCCTCCCTACCTTTTATCTTAGCCTGCTTGGCACACTTTCCTCATTCCTGAAGAAGGGCTCATGCCCAATACATCGATTCTCCTGCTCCTTGGATGCTGCCTGACCTGCTGTGCTTTTCCAGCAACACATTTTCAGCTCCCTCTTAAAACGTCAAACCACATTAGCTGTCCTCTCATCCTCTGGCTCTTCTCCAGTGGCCAGAGAGGAAGTAGAAATCAGTGTCAGTGACGCTATAATTTCCTGCCTCACCTCCCACAGCAACCTGGGGTGCAATTTGTCTGGGCCTGGGGATTTGCCCATTTTTCAGCATGACAGAGCCTCCGATAGCTCCTCTGTCAAACTGTGCAAGTTCCTCACAGTCCTTTTCCTGAATTCCTTACCTGTGTTCATCTTTTCCAGAGTGAAGACTGAAGAGAAGCGTTCATTGAATACCCTTCCATGTCAAAGAACGAAGAACATTACGGCACAGGAACAGGCCCTTCGGCCCTCCAAGCCTAAGCCGATCCAGATCCTCAATCTAAACCTGTCGCCTATTTTCTAAGGGTCTGTATCCCTCTGCTCCCTGCCCATTCATGTATCTGCCCAGATACATCTTAAATGATGCTATTGTACCCACCTCTATCAACTTCCCTGGCAATGTGTTCTGCGTAAAGAACTTTCCACACATATCTTCCTTAAACTTTTCCCCTCTCACCTTGAACTCGTAACCCCTAGTAATTGAGTTCCCCACTCTAGGAAAAAGCTTCTTGCTATCCCCCCTGTCTACACCTCTCATGATTTTGTAGACCTCAACCTCCGTCTTTCTCATGAAAATAATCCTAATCAACTCAACCCCTCTTCATAGCTAGCACCCTCCACACCAGGCAACATCCTGGTGAACCTCCTCTGCACCCTCTCCAAAGCATTCACATCCTTTTGGTAATGTGGTGACCAGAACTGTACGCAGTATTCCAAATATGGCCGAACCAAAGTCCTATACAACTCTAGCATGACCTGCCAACTCTTGTACTCAATACCCTGTCCAATGAAGGAAAGCATGCCATATGCCTTCTTGACCACTCTACTGACCTGCATTGCCACCTTCAGGGAACAATGGACCTGAACACTCAAATTTCTCTGCACATCCATTTTCCCCAGGACTTTTCCACTTACTACATAGTTCGCTCTCAAATTGGGCTTCACACATAAGTTGCCTCCTTGATCCCTAATGGGCCCTACTGTTTCCCTGGTTGCTCTATTTCCTCTGAGGTTTTCATTAAATATCTTAGAGTTTCCCCTAATCCTGTTCACAAATCCTTTTTATAATCCTTTTTGCTCTTTGAATTGTTTTCTTTAGTTCCCTCCTGCATTTCCTGTATTCCTCTAGGGCTGCAGCTGAATTGCTCCCTTTGGACTTGCTAAAAGCCTTTCTCTTCTTCCTAATCCAGTCCTGAACTGCCCTGTACATCCAGGGTTCTCTGAACTATCATTCCATTATTGACGATACACAGCATCACAGAGAAACAGATTGGGAGTGGACTTAGGATGCCAGCTAACTTCCTGACTGAGAAGGAGAGGAATTTACTCATGATGAGTTAGAGAAAGAGGTGAAGACAAGAGCATTGGAAATAAAAGTCTTTTCAGCAATGGAGTCCGTTGAGAGGAATCATACTGTGATCGATGAAATATATGAAATCTTAGCTAATTGCCAAAATGTATATTGACAGCTGCATTGGCCTGGGTGATTCACGTAAAGTATTCATGTCAGAAGATTAAATCACATGACCAGTGGAAATTGGGTACAAAGTTGACTTGGTCATAGAAGCCAGAGGGTAGTTGTGAAGGGGTGTTTTTTTTTCTGACTGGATGTCTGTGACCAGTGGTGTTCTGCAAGAATTAGTGCTGACCCCTCTGTTGTTTCTAACATTTGTAAATAATTTCGATGAAAACGTAGGTGGTCTGATTAGTAAGCTGCAAGAGTGTGGTGCTGGAAAAGCACAGCAGGTCAGGCAGCTTCCGAGGAGCAGGAGAATCGATGTTTCGGGCATGAGCCCTTCATCAGAAATGCCCGAAACCTCAATTCCCCTGCTCCTAGGATGCTGCCTGACCTGCTGTACTTTTCCAGCACCACATTCTATCTTGACTCTGATCTTCAGCATCTGCAGTCCTCACTTTCTCCCGTTTAGCAAGTTTGCAGATGATGCAAAAATTGAAGTTGTGGATCATGAGGAAGTTTATGGATGGATACAGCACAATGCAGATTGGTTAGAAAATTGGGCAGAGAAATAATAAATGGAATTAAATCCAGGCAAGTGTGAGGTGATGTTTCTGATAGGTCAAATGCAAGAGGAAACAATACTGTAAATGACTGAGCCCTTAGGAGTATTTAAATACAGAGGGATCTTGAGGTCCAAATTCATAGCTCTCTGAAAGTGGCGATATTAGTGGAGAAGGTGGTACAGAAAGCATACAGCACACTTGCCTTCAATGTTGGGATCAGTTTAGAATGACATGATGGTCAGAACAGACATGGTGTATGAAGAACCTGTTCCTAAACACCATCCAACTTTGACAAATTCCCTGTGCACGGTGGCACAGAGGTTAGCACTGCTGCCTCACAGCACCAGAGACCTGGGTTCAATTCCCGCCTCAGGTGACTGACTGTGCCGAGTTTGCACGTTCTCCCCGTGTCTGCGTGGGTTTCCTCCAGGTGCTCTGGTTTCCTCCCACAGTCACAAAGATGTGCAGGTCAGGTGAATTGGCCATGCTAAATTGCCCGTAGTGTTAGGTAAGGGGCATGGGTATGGGTATGGGTGGGTTGCGCTTCGGTGGGTCGGTGTGGTCTTGTTGGGCCGAAGGGCCTGTTTCCACACTGTAAGTAATCTAATCTAATCTAAAACTGGTCGATAATATCTCTGCTGTCCTGACTCAGTTGCTATCAACTCTAATTTAGGCCACTCATCTCCTGCTGCTGAACATTCTGTCTGGCTCCCATGCTGGGGCCTGCTAATTTAGTTTAAACCTTCCCCCACAGCACTCACAAATCACCCTGCAAAGATGCTCATCCTATTTTGGTTCAGCTGCAATTTGTACAGGCCCGACCACCCCAAACATGGTCCCAGAAATCTAGCCTTCCTCCTATACTGTCTCCCAGTCAACTGGACTAATCTCCATACCTGTTAAATATTCTAAACAGAATTCTGTGCAAGCATCAGGCTGAAAGTATTTTTCCCATTGAGTATTAGATAGGTAATCATTCTGTGTGACAAACAGTGTACATGAGAGATGAGTAGGAATTGACAGTGCTAGTGCAAAACAAATATTGGAGAGAGAGATGAATTTCCCAGATCAAATCGGTTAATGCAATTTAACTGGTTATTTCATGAAAAGTTTTAGAATCCCTACAGTTTGGAAACAGGTCATTTGGCCCAACAAGTCCACACTGACCCTCTAAACAGTATCCCACCCAGACCCATTCCCCTACTCTATTACTTTACATTTACCCCTGACTAATGCATGTGCGATTTAACATGGCCAACTCACTTAACCTGCACATTTTTTTTCAAATTATGGAAGGAAGCCGGAGCACCAGGAGGAAACCCATGCAGACATGGGGAGAATGTGCAAACTCCACACAGACAGCCGCCAGAGGTTGGAATCAATCCTGGGCCCCTGGCGCTGTGAGGCAGCAGTGCTAACCACTGAGCCACTGTGCTACTGTTATTTAGTGTCCAAGAACAGTCTAATAATACAGTATATGTTTTGTGAAAAATATTTCTTGAGTCAATTTTGAAATATTGTTTATACACATTTACTCTTAAATTTTCTTCAAATAAAGGCTGGGAATCTAATAATTGTGTCAGTTAGGTTTAATGAATGATGACTGGCATTGATTAGATACTCCCTAGAGAAATAAAAACCTATTGACACTGGGGAGACTGGATTGGAGTTTGGAGTTATGTTCTGCTCAGTGAATGAATATAAAACTCAGTGAAGATTGGCTCCTGGTCTTGCATTTCATCAACAGGCAGTCTGGATTTTAAAATGTGCAGGTTGGATGAATTGGCCATGCTAAATTGCCCGTAGTGTTAGGTGAAGGAGTAAATGTAGAGGAGTGGGTCTGGGTGGATTGTTCTTAGGAGAGTTGGTGTGGACTAGTTGGGCCAAAGGGCCTGTTTCCACACTGTAAATAATCTAATCTAATCTAATCTAGTGCATCAACAGGTTTGGTGAGCGAGTGAACAACCGATCTACTGTCTCGATGAGTTCTCAGTTCCGATGAGTAAATTAGTTCATTTCCTTAGCTACCATATCTCCGCTGTTTTTCCATGGTGCAGGTTTCCTTGTGTCATCTCAGTTCCCACCTACTGTCTCTCCATACTGTCAACGGCGCAATGTCCTTCCAGGTGACTTCAACGGTTAAAGCACTCTCCAAGATCAGCACCCTAGAAACTCTCAGACCTGGTGATTTGATGGGTTTTTTTTCCCAGTGACCCTGATGGTAAAAGAAAACTGTTTCCCACAGACAGAACAGACAAACATTTCTCTCCCTAGATTCAATGGGTGATGATACACAGGCCCTGATTGTCTGTAAGATTTTCACATTGTGTTTGATTTGACTTTACTAACTACTGGCTCTCTCCTGCTAATATCCAGTAAAACAAGATTAGGAGTGACAACAATTCCAGAGCAGAATACGAACTCTAACCAAACAATATTAGTTACTGTGGGAAGATTTTCTTACACTGAAGTGATAAATCATTGTCTCTCACTTTTCCTATTCCGACATACCTTCCAATCAAAGCCAATTTCATCGTTACAATGGGCTAAGGACCGCTCTCTGTGCCCTCGACTCTATCTTACTATCCTCTATTCTTTTTCCCAACATTAGCCTCCCCTGGAGGGAGCTATACATGTTTCCAGCTTGGAAATGTCCCCTTTGGCCCAATTTGACCAGTTTTCACAATTAAACTAGTCCCATTTGCCTGCATTTGGTCCACATCCCTCCATGGAGACAGTGAGGTCTGCAGATGCTGGAGATCAGAGCTGTGAGTGTGTTGCTGGAAAAGCACAGCAGATCAGGCAGCATCCGAGGAGCAGGAAAATTAACGTTTCGGGCCAGAGCCATTCTTCAGGTCCGAAACATTGATTTTCCTGCTCCTCGGATGCTGCCTGACCTGCTTTTCCAGCACACGCTCTCAACCCACATCCCTCCATACCTATCCCACTCTTGTACCCACTCCTGCTTCTTAACTTGTACTCGCCTCTGCCACTACTTCTACCCATTGTCGACACTCACCACCCTCTGTGTAAACAAATGGCCCATTTTGACACTTTTGTATCTCTCCCCTCTCACTTCGGATCTATGCCCTCTAGCTTTGCACTCCCCTACCTGGGGAAAGGCTGTTGACTATCTACCTTATCTATGCCCCTGTGATTTTATATATCTCTATAAGGTCACCCCTCACTCTTCTACAATCCAGAGAAAAAATTCCCAGCCTATCCAACCTCTGCTTATAACTAAAACCTTCCAGTCCCGGTAGCATCCTAGTCAATCTTCTATGTGCTCTTTCTAGTTTAATCATATCCTTTCTATAGCAGGACAACCGGAACTGCATGCAGTATTCCAAATCCGGCCTCACTAACATCTTATACAGCTGTAACAAGACTTCCCAAAACCTATACCCAATGCTCTGACAGATGAAAGCAGGGATGCTGAAAACCTTCTACCTGAGACTCTACTTTCAAGGAGCTATGAACCTGTATCCATGGATCTCTTTGTTTTTAACAGGGCCAGGGCCCTGCTATGGGCTGGGTAAGTCTTGTCCTGATTTGAATTACCTAAATGCAACACCTTGCATTGATCTAAATTAAACTCCATCTGCCATTCCTCAGGCCACTGGCCCAGTTGATCAAGATTTCACTGTGTTCCCACCTTCTCCACTGTCCACTGTACCACCAATCTTGGTGTCATCCACAAACTTAATAACCATACCTCCTAAATTCTCATCCAAATCATTTATATAAATGATGAATAACAGTGGACCCAGCACTGATTCCTAGGGCACACCACTGATTGAAAAACAACCCTCTACCACCACCCTCTGTCTTCTACTTTCAGGTCAATTTTGCGTCCAGTTGGATAGCTCTCTCTGGATCCCGTGAGATTTAACCTTAGTCAACAACCACCCATTCAGTAACTTGTCAAAGGCCTCAGTAAAGTTCACGTCGATAACATTTACTGCACTGCCTTCATGTACTATCTTGGACACCCGTTCAAAAAACTCAATCAAATTCGTGAGCTACAATGTCCCGTACACAAAGGCACACTGACTACCTCAGATGAGACCTAACCTCTATGAATACCTGAACATCCTGTCTCTCAGAATCCCCTCAAACAACTTACCCACCACAGATTTCAGGATCACCGGTCTATAGTCCTCAGGCATTTTCCTGCAGCCTTTCTTAAATAGTGGCAGAACATTAGCTGTCCTCCAATCTTCAGACACTTCTCCCATGGCTGTCGATGACACAATGTGCTAACTCTTGGATTCAGTTTCAACATCCTCTATTCTCCTCCAGAATATGTCACCCCAGCATCCAACAGAAGTTAACAAAATATTTTTCAAGGGGATGTCACAGTCACAACCAGGGATGATTCACATGTATTTGATGTTCTGGTTAGGTCACTCCACTTTTCATCCTATTTCCTGTCCCAGTTTGAACAATGGGCTCTGGCAGCTTAATGATATCTAGAATGCACACACTTTCCTTCCATGTGGAAATCCCTCAGTCCACCTTGGGGCCAATTGTCAGGATTGCACATGTGCCGACAAAACAAGCTTTCCTCAAGTACCATATTCTGATTCAGTAGAATATCAAAGTTCGTTGAAGTGTTCTTGTTGTTCAACAGGTCACAGGGGTCAAAGTCTCTCTGAGCCCCACATCGTCCTGGCTTCGCTTCACCAAAAGACATTGTGCGGCAGTTGACTTGTACTTTTATGGCTGCTTGTGCTTGTTCCTTTCTCAAGTGGCAGGTTTCTCCCTATCTAGCCCTATCAAGATTTTGAAAACATTTTGTCGTGATTGGAATCAGGTCAGCCAGGTGGACCTCATAGAACATGAGTTCCCTGTTACTCTGGCGCAGTCAGGGAGCTCTGGTTGACAGATGTAAACAGGAGTGTCAGACATCCAGTTCACTCTCAGAGCTGGTTCTGAGTGAGGCCAGTGTCACGTACTATGCACGTGTAAATAAAGGGTGACTTGGTGACAGGATACTAGTCTCTGTGGATAGAAATGAAAATGCCCCTGACAAAATTTGCTTGCAGTACTCATAGAACTTAGTATGTTACAGCACAGTTCAAGCTCTTCCGCCCTCGATGTTGCGCCGACCTGTGAAATCAATCTGGTCTTTTTATATTGGGGTAAGCATTTCTGGCATCATGCTGTTATTTGGAAAGTTTGACTCTTTCAATCCTCCTGTTGAAGACTGGGCCCAGTACATAGAAAGAATGCATTTTTATTTCTGGGCAAATGACATCGAAAATCAACGAGTAATTCTCCTGACAGCTTGCGGACCCACAGCCTTCTCAGTCATTAGGAGCCTTACTTTTTCTGAGGCGCCAGATAATGAAACCTTTTAAGAGTTGATGGATTTAGTGAAGGAATCTTCTAATTCTGAGGTGCTATCAGTTTTACTCAGCAATTAAAGAATCAGGGGAAAACTTGTTAAAGTTTTTGATGAGGTAAAGATGATTGGCAGAGGCATGTGACTTTGATTTAACCCTTAATGAGATGTATGTGGGATTAAGTATGTAACAATGTAAGAGCATTTATTAGCTGAAGCCCAGTTGGACTTCAAACAGGCACTACAACTGCTCTCTCATTAGAAAATACAGCAGGTGGAGCATATTTTTTTTTAAATGATAGAAAGGAGAAGCCCAGGGAACTGTAGACCAATCAGCCTGACATTAGTGGTGGGCAAGTTGTTGGAGGGGATTCTGAAGGACAGGATTTCCATGTATTTGGAAAGGCAAGAACTGATTAGGGATAGTCAGTATGGCTTTGCAAGTGGGAAATCGTGTCCAACTTGATTGAGTTTTTTGATAAAGAGGATTGATGAGGGCAGAGCAGTGGATGTTGTCTATGTGGACTTCAGTAAGGCGTTCAACAGGGTTCCACATGTGGTTTGGTTAACAAAGTTAGATCACACAGAATACAGAGAGAACTAGCCATTTACATACAAAATTGGCTCAAAGGTAGGAGGCAGATGGTGGTGGTGAAGGGTTACCTTTCGGACTCCAGCCTGTGACCAGCGGTGTGCCGCAGGATCAGTGCTAGCTCCACTGCCTTTTGTCATTTACATAAATGTTTTGGGTGTGAACATAGGAGGTATGGTTAGTACGTTTGCAGATAAAACCAAAATTGGTGGTGTAGTGGACAGCGAAGGTTAGCTCAGAGTACAACGGAACCTTGATCAGATGAGCCAATAGGCTGAGGAGGGGGAGTTTAATCAGGACAAATGTGAGGTGCTGCATTTTGGAAAGGCAAATCAGGGCAGGGCTTATACTCTTAATGGTAATGTCCTGGGGAGTGTTGCTGAACAGAGACCTTGGAGTGCAGGTTCATAATTCCTTGAAAGTGAACTTGCAGGCAGACAAGTGTAGTGAAGAAGGCCTTTATTGGTCAGAGCATCGAGTATCAGAGTTGGAATACTATGTTCAATTCTGGTCTCCCTCCTATAGGAAAGATGTTGTTCACCGGAAAGGGTTCAGAAAAGATTTACAAGGATGTTGCCAGGGTTGGAGGGCTTGAGCGACAGGGAGAGGCTGAATAGGCTGGGGCTGTTTTCCCTGAGCATCAGAGGCTGAGAGATTTATAAAATCATGAGGGTCATGGATATGGTAAATAGACAAGCTCTCTTCCCAAAGGTAGAAGAATCTAAAACTGGAGGGCATAGGTTTAAGGTGAGAGGGGAAAATTTAAAAGGGGCCTAAGGGGCAACTATTTCATGCAGAGGGTGGTCGTATGTAGGAAGAGCTGCCAGAGGAAATGGTAGAGGCTGGTACAATTACAACATTTAAAAGGTATCTGGATGGGTGTATGAATAGGAAAGGATGGAGGGATATGGGTCAAATATGGGCAAATGGGACTAGATTAATTTAGGATATCTGATCGGCATGGATGAGTTGGTCTGAAAGGTCTGTTTCTGTGCTGTACATCTCTATGACCTCTACATGAGTTAAAGGATATACTGTTGGAAGTGGACACCAGGCCGACTGAGTTTGGGAAAAACCACTTGAGTGAAGGCAATTGCATAGCATCACTCACGACATACACTGAACAGAGGGACTTTAGGTCAGCCGACAGCAAGACCCCAAACCAAAGCCAAGCCTTTGGCTAAAGGAGTTGGGAAATCATGTTGAGGTTGCACACGACAGTGGTGAGTCCTCCTGTGGAATAGTGTGTCCAGTTCTGGCCACCCCGCTATACGAAGGATATTAGTAAGCTGGAGAGGGTTCAGAAGAGATTACCAAGATGTTGCTGTGCATGGGACATTTGAGTTATAAACAGAGGCTGGATAGACTAGGATGTTTTTCACTGGAACATGGGAGGTTGAGAGTGAACTGATAGAGGTCTTTAAAATAATAAGGGGTATAGATAGAGTTAATGGTAGTTGTTTTTCTGCTAGGATGGGGAAATTTTAAGACACATTTTTAAGGTGAGAGAAAGATTTTTAATAAACGAGGGCAATTTTTTTTACACGGAATGTGGTTCGTGAGTGGAATAAAATCCAGAGGAAGTGGCGGACATGGGTACAATGGCAGTGTTTAAGAGAATTTGGATAAGTACATGAACAGGAAAGGGTTTGGAGGGATATGAGCCAGGTAGGTGGGCCTAGTTTTGTTTGGGATTATGCTCGGCATGGACTGGTTGGACCAAGGGGTCTTTTTCTGTGATGTATGAGTCTATGACTCTATAAGCCTCATCCAAATGGTTGACAGTTTTTCAGGACTCAGGTCTGTAGTTCCTGCCACCATGCAGACTCAAGACAGCAAGACAGTCCCGCTAGACCTAAATTTGAGTCAGGAGAGTGTACACCTTGGGAAGTTCATCTATATCTGATTTGGAACAGTTAAATTTCTGAGCAACATCCAAATAAGAACCAATCAAAATAAGCACCTGGTTACACGGTCACCTGGTTCTGATGGAGGTTGATCCTGGCGGCTTTGTCAGTGATTGCAGAACCAGTCCTCAACAAAATTCATTCTGGACTTCAACCCTTAAGATCGAAGACCTTAGCTAGACTGAGAACCTATATCAGGGCACATTTACAGATTAAGATTACAACTTTGGTTCTGATCTCAGTTCTGCTTCTGTTCCCACTGATTGTAGTAAAAGACTCAGGCCTGAGCCTGATGGGATTAACTTGGTTCAGAAAGATTCATCTTGATTAGCTCAATGTTTTTTAATGAGAAAATGACTGTCTGAGTGAAGTCCTATTTTAAATACCCGGACATTTTCCAGCATGGTCTGGAGTTTGTGTTGTTTAAGAATTGCTCTTTCAGTCACTCAGAGTTTCCTGGGGGTGGAAGAAGTCACTTTGGGTGTTTTACAGAGAGTAAGCAATGCAAGGTTTTTGGAATCAGCAAACATGCTGGAGTTGGGGCTGCCTGTGTGTGTGAGGAAAGGGGAGATAATTCAGACAATCACACAGCACTTACAATTGCCAAAAATGCCATTAGAATCTTGGGAATTGGCTAAATTTCAATTGCATGTGAAACAGTTTGAATTATGATTAAAAACAGAGGGAAAAGAAAAGGAAAGGAAGGCCCGGGGAGAAGAATAGGTGAGAGAGAGAGAAGAAAGGGAGAAAGAAAGAGTTTTTGAGCTTCAGAGTTTGGAAATGAAAAGTCAACTCACATTGGTGGAGGCAGAGGTAAAAAGTAGGAGCGATGGGGACTGTGATGACTGTCATCGCCCCAAAGACCTGGTGGGGATCTTTTTAAATATGTCCAAGCATTGTCTAAACTTGGCGAGAAGGATGCAGAATCCTTTTTCATTCAATTTGAGAAAGTGGCTAAACAAATGAAATGGCTCGTGACCTCATGGGTATTGTTGATCCAAACGAAATTGGGAGGTGGAGCTAGTGAGGTGCTTGCATGACAATCTGAGAAATTACTTAGGAAGTATAATGAGGTGTAAAGTTAGCGAGTTTTGAGAAGATTTGTACCTCAGATTGAGGTTCTGGATGTAGGTTTGCTCGCTAAGGTAGAAGGTTCATTTTCAGATGTTTCGTCACCATACTAGGTAACATCTTCAGTGAGCCTCCAGACAAAAATCCATCTTAAGTGCATATGAGCTAGGACCAGAAGCCTATAATAAAGTTCAAGAATCTAAGGAGGGACCCTGGTCAAATGTACATGGAGTTTGTAAGGATCAAACAAAGTAATTTTGATAAGTGGATAAGGGCACTGAAAATATATCATACATATAATGCTTTTATAGGGACAATTATTTTACAGGAGTTCAAAAATTCACTTCCTGAAGTACAGAAAACTCATGTGGAAAAGCAGAGAGCTAAGACTGCAAGATTAGCAGCGGAAATGACAATGATTATGAGTTGGTTCATACATCAAAGTTTGGCTTCTGACATCAATTTTAATCTCAAAGGGATAAATACTGGGAAAAAGAGAAATCCTCAGGTGTCAAGGGAAAAGGCGATCTCATTGAAAATAGTAAGGGCAGTTTACCACAGGGTAAAAAGAAAACAATTGACCTAACTGCAACTCTATCAAAATACTTAATAAAATAATAGATATATTCACTACTGCTAATTAACTATTCCAATCTAGTAACATCCCATGAACATCCCATAGCTCCTTGAAAGTAGAGTCACAAATAGATAGAATCGTGAAGAAGGTGTTTGGTATGCTTTCCTTTATTGATCAGAGTATTGAGTGTAGGAGTTGGGAAGTCACTTTGCAGCTGTACAGGATGTTGGTTAGGCCGTTTTTGGAATATTGCATGCAATTCTGGTCTCCTTCCTATCGGAAGGATGTTGTGAAATATGAAAGGGTTCAGAATAGATTTACAAGGATATTGGTAGGGTTGGAGGGTTTGAGGTACATGAAGAGGCTGAATAAGCTGGGGCTGTTTTCCCTGGAGCGTCAGAGGCTGAGGGGTGACCTTAAAGAGGTTTTGTAGAATCATGAGGGGCATAAATAGGATAAATAGACAAGGTCTTTTCCCGGGGTGTGGGAGTCCAGAAGTAGAGGGCATAGGTTTAGGATGAGAGAGACAAGATTTAAAAAAGACCTCAGGGTCAACCTTTTCACACAGAGGGTGGTGCGTAATTGGAATGAGCTGCCAGAGGAAATGGTGGAGGCTGGTACAATTACAACATTTAAAAGGCATCTGGATGGATATATGAATAAGAACGGTTTGGATAGCTATGGGCCAAGTGCTAGCAAATGGGACTCAAGTAGGTTGGGATATCTGGTTGACATGGACAAGTTGGACCGAAGGGTCTGTTTCCATGCGGTATGTCTCTGGACTCCATAAGACTCCAGCAACTGCTACTAAAAAATTAAAATTAAAACTAAAAATCCTGGCTCAGGGGAGTTTGACCCCACCCATTCAGGCTTCTTTCTTTGTTCCAACCGCAGAAAAAAACTTTTACTCTTTAGGTTATTAGATTCAAACAGACAGCTCTTCAAAAGAAAACAGGACAAAATACACCTCTGAAACCCATAGTATCATCACAGGACTATCGTTGGAGCCAAGGACACCTTACATGTAAGCCAGGAAGCATTTCCATGATTCTGCAAGGCCTGCCCAATGCCATTTGCTTTCCATACAAAAGTAGAGGCAGAAATCAGGAGGGTGGAAAGCAAAGAGATCATCAAACCAGTCCAATTTGTAGAATGAGCTGAAAATGTGTTGCTGGTTAAAGCGCAGCAGGTCAGGCAGCATCCAAGGAACAGGAAATTCGATGTTTCGGGCATAAGCCCTTCATCAAGATGATGAAGGGCTTATGCCCGAAACGTCGAATTTCCTGTTCCTTGGATGCTGCCTGACCTGCTGCGCTTTAACCAGCAACACATTTTCAGCTCTGATCTCCAGCATCTGCAGACCTCACTTTTTACTCAATTTGTAGAATGGGCACCTATGCTGACAGGATGATTTGGATCACTTCAATGATTTTAATATTATCAAAATACCAAATTCAAATTTGATTGGATTGTGGTATCTTGGGGTATAATTGAAACTGATTGGTTAAATTTGAGTTTGTTTTTATGCTCCATAGCAATACAGCTGTACTATTGGTTTCAACCAAGTGTTACATTGTTACCTTGTTCACTCTGGGCACAAGAGGTAGGCTATGGTCCAGTACACACTGTTGAGGCTGAGTCAGAGGAACCGGATCCAGGTGCAAAAATGTCTCGGAGAGGTGACAAGAATAAGAATAACACCACGTTTGTGGACTTAGAGGGGGAGGGATACAATGATTGTAACTAGATTATCCATGTGCATTTCCTAGTAAATGAGTTCCCTGATTGGGGCTGTTAACTCGGTCCAATCCGGGAGCCCTAGCTAACAGCTAAGTATGAGAGTGTCAGGATCTGAGAGTTGGGTCTGGGGGAGGCAGAACAGTGTCAAGCACGCTGAACACGTAAATAAAGGGTGATTTGTTGATAGAATACTGGTGTCTGTGGAGATATTTCACCTTTAGTAGCTCTCTTGCCTTCTGTCTCTCAGGAGAATAGCCCCAACTGCTTCAATCCATCCTCGTAACTGCTGTTCATCACCTCTGGAAGCAGAGACTGGGTTCAGTTCCCGTAATGGACTCCGCAATTCCCATAAGCCCTTTCGTCAGGGAATCCACTCAATGGACCTTGTAAACGAATGCGCATACGCATAGGCGAAAGAAGTACGCATGTGCAGAAGAAAGTTCATCCTCCTTTGTGGATGGCGGGAGATTGACCAATGGACTGTGCTGGAGGACCGGAAGAAGGCTGGTCCTCCACCCAATCAGAGCTTCCCCATTGTCTGAATGCGGATGTTACAGTTTGAGCTTCTGAAGCTGCTCTTTCCAGCCCAGTTAAAGTGTTTCTGTTCTGTCTGAACGAAGATTGAGTGAAACCTTCTCCTCCGGCCAACATCTGTGAGCAAAACATTTTCTTTTTCCTCATTTCCGTTTATTTTCAGATTCGGAGCTTAAATTGTTGACCTGCAGGAACTGATGGTAAACTTAAGTGGAATCTGAGGAGAGTGCAGACTCTGGAAGGGGTTGGCCCATGGGATGTCACTGGCTGGACCTCCACTTATTGACTAACCGTTGAGAAGGTGGTGGTGAGCTGCTTTTTTCAAACCCTGCACTCCATTTGGTGTAAGTAGATTCACAATACAGATACAGAGCAAGTTCCTGAAATTTAACCAAGCAACAGGGAAGGAATGATGATAATTTCCCGATTCAGGGTTGTAAGTGACTTGGAAGTGGTGTTGTTCCTATGTAATTGCTGTCCTTGCCCTTCTAAGTAAAAGTGGCTGTGAATTTGGAAGGTGCTGTTCAAAGAACCTTGGTGAATTTAGTAATACTGTAAGAAATAGAATCAGGATTTCCCCTACTGTTCAAGAATGTATCTCAGTCCTAAATATACACAAAACAGTGGCCTCTGTGGCAAAGAGCTCCAAAGATACTCAACCTGCTGAGAGAAGAAATTCCTCCTCATCTCAATCTTAAATTGGCAGCCATTAATTCTGAGACTATACACTCAGGTCTTAGACCAGAGGTGAAACATCGTTTCAGCATTAACCTGTCAAAATCTTCAGTCTCGTAAATGTCTTGCCTCTCATTCTTCTAAACTCCACAGACTCAAGTCCCAACTTGTTCAACCTTTACTCATAAGAAAATTCCTCCTCATTGGGAATCATCCTAGTGAACCTTGTCTGGACCGCCTGCAATTTAAAATTATTTTTTCTTCAATAAGGGAACAAAAACTGCTCTCTGTTTTCGAGGTGTGATCTCACCAGCACCTTGTACAGTTGCAAGATTTCCATTCAAATAAGGGACATCATTCCGTTAGCCTTCATAATTACCGGCTGTACATTTGTGGGTGCTTTGTTTCATGCATAAGTCCCTCCAAGTCCATTTGTGTTGTTGTTTTCTGTAGGTCTTCACCATCTAAATAGTGTTGTTCTTTTGCGTTCCCTTCCAAAATGAACAACTTCACATTTTCCCACATTATAATCCATATCCCAAATTTTTCCCCACTTAGTTTTAACCAATCAATAGCTCTCTGTAAATCATTTGTATTACTTTTACATTCGCCCTTTCTGGATGATTTTGTGTCATCTGCAAGTTTAGCCACAATATATTCACTTCCTTTCTCCAAGTCATTAATTTATATTGTAAACAGTTGCAGTCCCAGCACTGAACCCTGTGGAACCTCACTGGCCACAGATCACCTAAAAAAAATTCCTTAACCCTATTTGCTATTTGTTGCCTGTTAACTAATTCTCTATTCATGCCAATATATTGCCTCCACACCATGGGCCCTTATGTTACGAACGAAAATATAAATTGCTAGTAAAACTCTGCAGTCTGGCATCATCTGTGGAGAGAAATATTTCCGGTTCAGTGACTGAAGAACTGGACCAAAAACTTTAACTGTGCTTTCTTTCCACAGATCTGCTGAGTTTTCACAGCAATTTCTGTTTTTGTTTCTGATTTCCAGTATCCGCAGTTCTTTTGGGTTTTTTTTATGACTTAACCGCTTGTGAAGTGCTCTATCAAGCACCTTCTGGAAGTCCCAATACAATATAGCTACTGATTGATTTGGTCTTAAAAATGTGTTGCTGGAAAAGCGCAGCAGGTCAGGTAGCACCAAAGGAGCAGGAGAATCGACGTTTCGGGCATAAGCCCTTCTTCATTATGCCCGAAATGTCGATTCTCCTGCTCCTTTGGTGCTGCCTGACCTGCTGCGCTTTTCCAGCAACACATTTTTAAGCTCTGATCCCCAGCACCTGCAGTCCTCACTTTCTCCTAACTGATTGATTTGGTGTCAGGTGTACCCAAGAATAGTGAAAAGATTTGTTTCTGATCAATACAGGCAGATCAGAGTAAGCAAGGAAGTACAAATCAAAAAGACTTAGAGGCATACAAGTTCCATTGCACTAGGCAAGGTCAAATTCAGCAAGATCAGCATTATTTGAGGATAGAGAGTCCATTCATCAGCCAGGAGGAAGCTGTTCCTAAACCTGCTGGTGCATGTGTTCAGGCTTCGGTATCTTCTGCCTGACAGAAGAGGTTGTAGGAGATTATTACTGTGTTGTGGACCCTTGATTATGTTGGCACCCTTTTTGCATCAGTGAGCCGTGTAAATGGAGTCCATGGATGGAAGGTTGGCTTCTGTGATGGTCTGGGCTGTGCACATCACCTTGTATAGTTTCTTATGGTCCGGGGCAGAGTAGTTGCCGTACCAGGCCACAATGCACCCGGACCGTATATTTTCAATGGTGCATCTGTGGAAGTTGTTGAGGGTTCTTATGGACGTGCCAAATTTCCTGAGCTGCCCAACAGGAACCTTTGTGCTTTCTTGACTGTTGCATCCACGTGGCAAGTCTAGGACAGGTCCTTGGTTATTGTCTCTCCAAGGTCTTTACCTCTCAACCTCCATTCTGTTGATGTGTGTTGGGGGCATGTTTTCCTCTTTTCTTTCTGAAGTCAATGATCATTTCTTTAGTTTTGCTGATGTTGAGAGAGCAGTAGTTCTCATTGCACCATGTCAACAAGCTCTCTATCTCCCTTCCGTATTTTGACTTATCATTGTTAGACATCTGCCCTGTTACAATGGTGTCGTCAGCAAACTCGCACATAGCGTGCGTTAAGAATTTGGCAACACAGTCATGGGTATATAGGGAGTGCTGTAGGGGGCTGAGGATGCATCCTTTGTGGGGGGGGGGGGGGCGCTCCAATGTTGTGGAGGAGGTGCAGTTACCCATGTTCACTGATTGCAATCTGTGGGTCAGAAAGCTGAGGATCAAGTTGCAGAGGGCAGAACCGAGACCAAAGTCACAGAGCTTTGAGATCAGTCTGGAGGAGATAATGGTGTTGAAGGCAGATCTATAGCCAATGAGCAGGTGTTTAACATTGGTATCCTTGTTGTCCAGGTGTTCCAGGGATGATTATAGGGCAAGGGATACAGCATCTACTGTGGACCTGTTACATAAGTAAGGAAATTGTAGGGGATCGAGACAGGCTGGGAGACTGGAGTTGATGTGGGCCGTGACCAGCCTCTCGAGATACTTCATGATTATTGAGGTCAGAGTCACTGGCCAGTGGTCATTAAGGCACGTTGCATGTGCTTTCCTGGGTACGGGGATGATGGTGGTCTTCTTGAAGCAAGCGGGGACTTCGGCTTGTAGGAGGGAGGTTGAAGATGTCGGTGAATACCTCTACCGGCTGGTCCACACAGGATCTGAATGCTCGGCTGGGGAGTCCGTTGAGGCCTGTCCCTTTCCTTGGGTTGATTCCCAGGAAGACCGACCTGATGTCTGGTGCCGGAGGGAACAGCTGTGTCCGGTACTGTTGAGGCAGGCATCACCGCGCTGATGGCATTCTGCTGAAACCGAGCATAGAAAGCATTGAGCACATCAGGGAGGGATGTGTCTTTGTCTGCTACCTTCCATGCTTCATTTTGTATCCCATACTGTTGTTTAGGCATTGCCATAGATGCCGGGAGTCTGTATGGTAGGTTTGGGCCTCTAACTTGGTCCAGTTCTCCAGTTGGAGGTTGAACAATTCATCAGCTTCACCAACACTTTCCACCCCGACCTTAAATTCATCTGGAGCATCTCCGACACCTCCCTCCCCTTCCTGGACTTCTCCATCTCCGTCAATGGTGACCGCCTCAACATTGACATTTTCTACCGACCCACCGACTCCCACAGAGAGCTGGATTATACCTCCTCCCACCCTGACTACTGTAAAAATGCTATCTCGTATTCCCAATTCCTCCACCTCCGCCACATCTGCTCCCAGGAGGACCTGTTCCACCACAGAAAACACTAAATTGCCTCCTCCTTTAAAGACTGCAATTTCCCCTCCCACGTGGTTAATGATGCCCTCCAGCGCATCTCTTCCACTTCCCGCACCTCCGCCCTTGAACACCACCCCTCCAAACGCAACAAGAACAGAACCCCTCTGGTCCTCGCCTCCCCCCCCCCCCCCCACCAACCTCCATATACATTGCATCATCATCATCTGCCATTTCTGCCACCTACAAACGGACCCCACCACCAGAGATATAATTCCCTCCCCACACCTACCTGCTTTCTGTAAAAACCATTCCCATCGCAACTCACCAACAACCCACATCCCCTCTTAGCACCTTCCCCTGCCACCGCAGGAATTGCAAAACCTGCTCCCACACCTCCCCCCTCACCTCCATCCAAGGCCTCAAAGGAGCCTTCCACATCCATTAAAGTTTCACCTGCACATCCACCAATGTCATTTACTGTATCTATTGTTCCTGATGCAGTCTCCTCTACATTGGGGAGACTGGACGCCTGCTCGCAGAACGCTTCAGAAAACATCTCCAAGACACCCGCACCAATCAATCCCACAGCCCCGTGGCCAAACATTTCAACTCCCCCTCCCACTCTGCTGAGGACATGCAGATCCTGGGCCTCCTCCACCACCACTCCCTTACCACCCGACGCCTGGAAGAATGCCTCATCTTCTGCCTTGTGACCCTCCAACCCCATGGCATCAATGTGGATTTCACCAGTTTCCTCATTCCCCCTCCCCCCACATTATCCCAGTTCCAAACTTCCAGCTCAGCACCGCTCTCATGACCTGTCCATCTTCCATCCCACCTATCCGCTCCAGCCTCTTCTCCGATCTTACCCCCACCTCCATCGAACAATCCCACTCTTGGCTGCCTTAACCCCCTCCCAGGTCCACCACCCCCCCTCCCCATTTATCTCTCTCCACCCCCGAGGCTCCCAGCATCATTCCTGATGAAGGGCTTTTGCTCGAAATGTCGATTCTCCTGCTCCTCAGATGCTGCCTGACCTGCTGTGCTTTCCAGCACCACACACTCGACTCTAATCTCCAGCATCTGCAGTCCATGCTTTCACCTTGGTCCAATACTGTCTCTTGGCATTCCTGATGGCTTTGCAGAGGTCTTATCTGGATTTCCTGTATTGGTCTGGATCATTGGACTTGGTTCCCCTTTATTGACTCTGGCTAAGACTCTTGAAAAACTGTAATAAATTAGTCAGACACCATTTCCATTTCACAAAGCCAGGCTGACTCTGATTAGATTATGATTTTCCTGTTGTTGTGCTTTTACTCTCTAAATAAATGATTCCAACACTTTGATGACAATAGAGGTTAGGATAATCCTCCTACATTTGCCTGCTTTTTCCCTTTCTTGCTTTTGAATAGGAGTGTCACGTTGGGAATTTTCCAGTCCTCTGGTATTTCTCCAATGTCCGAGGATTTTTGGTCCAATGCATCCGTTACTCCTAGCTACCGCTATTAGGATCCTGGGATGCAAGTCAGGGGATGATTCACCATTAGCCCTATCAGTTTGTCTAATACTACTTCACTGGTGATTGTGATGGTACTTATATTCTGCTGAATATTCATATCCTGATGAAGGGCTGATGCCCGAAATGTCAAATTTCCTGTTCCTTGGATGCTGCCTGACCTGCTATGCTTTTCCAGCAACACATTTTCAGCATATTTAAAGGTCTTGTCAGTTTTTATATTTCTCGCTAGTTTGCCCTCGTAGTTTATTTTCTCATTTTTTATCATCTTCTCAGTCCTCCTTTGCTGGTTTCTGATTTTATCCCAGTTTTCGGGGCTATCACTGATGTTTTGTCTCCATATACACTTTTTTACTTTCAATTTGAATATTCTCCTTAATTTCCTTGGTTTAGCCATGGTTGAATTCTCCCTCTCTTGGAATCTTTCCTCTTTTTGTTTTTACCGAGAGTTTTAATGTCAGTCATTGCTTGCTTACGGTCATTACGTTACAATTGACTACTGCATCTAACTCATTTCTTCACAATTCCCTTCAATTAAATTAAGGACAGTTGTCATTGACCTAAGTTTCTCACTGTCAAACAGAACTTAATTTTCAATCATTTTACAATCGCAATCTTCTTAGAGATCTTTTCCCCTAAGGTTATTTATTAAGCCTGCCTCATTACCTATTACTATATCCCAAGATAAAAATCACACAACACCATATTATAGTCCAAGCAAGAGAAAAGTTAGCCTCTTTCCTAATATTCGTAATTAAAGGGGTGATTTGTCCAGGAGGTGGCTGATATTTAAGTGGATGGTAAATTAGTATAGGACGAAGATGTGCATTGTTATTATGCAATATGGTATTCATTGGGCAGCACGGTGGTTCAGTGGTTAGCACAGTTGCCTCACAGCACCAGGGACCTGGGTTTGATCCCAGCCTCGGGTGACTGTCTGTGTGGAGGTTGCACATTCTCCCGTGTCTACGTGGGTTTCCTCCAGGTGCTCCGGTTTCCTCCCACAGTCCAAAGATGTGCAGGTCAGGTGAATTAGCCATGCTAAATTGCCCATAGTGTTAGGTGCATTAGTCAGAGGGTAATGGGTGTAGATGGGTTACTCTTCGGAGAGTTGCTGTGGACGCGTTGGGCCGAAGGGCCTGTTTCCACACTGTAGGGAATCTAATCTAATTTAATCTAATATTCAATATGTTATTTGTGGCTCTCTGATCTTAATGTCTAATTATTTCTAGTCTTATGAAATTAACTCCATTATATATTTCCAGCCATTTGGCACATTTGAATCCATGAGACTTTGTCTAAATCCCTGTGATCCTGCAAGTTTATTTCTTTCAAGCGCCCATCTAAATGTCAGTTTGAAATTGTTGATTGGCTCTGTTTCCTTGACCGTCCCAGTGGTGATTTTCATACCATGAGCACATCCAGCTGAAATAAAAATATTCCCGAGATCCTTTTTTTTGCCAAATCAGTGAATCTACATTTATGTGAAGGTTGATATTTAGGGTCAGCAACTTTTTCCTGTGACCGGGACATGAAGCAGTGAGCGGGGGTTAGCATGAATCACCGCCTTCAGGGGAATGGGGAGCGTGTCTACAGTGGAGTGTGATGGAGATGTTCAGCTTGTGGATTATGAAATGTTCTGAACAATTCAACGTTTTGGCAGAATTTCTATCCTGTACTGACAGTGATTTTTTGTAAATGTGTTTTCCAGAATGCTAAATGGAGAGGATTGGAAATCTCAAAGACCTGACCCAGTCAATCAATTAATTGAGTCTCGAAACTCATTGGCATGGAATCGAGTGAAATGTCATCAGTTCTGTTTGCTGTCAAAGGTTTTGAACATCAGACAGAATGGAAAGGCACCAAGGCATACGCATGAGGGTGAACTGACAGTGGAAAGAGAGTAGAAACATTTCTTACTGTTCATAACGGGGAGAGACTGCACATGTGTTCTACCTCATGGACAAGGCTCTGACTGGTCATTCAACCTGAAAGGGCACATGGAGAACCTCCATATGGAGCGGCCATGGAAATGTGCGGACTGTGGGAAAGGATTCAGATCCCCATCTAAGCTGGAGATTCATTGTCGCAGCCACACTGGGGAGAGACCATTCACCTGCTCCTTGTGTGGCAAGGGCTTCACTGATTCATCCAACCTGCAGAAACATCAGCGACTTCACACAGGGGAGAGGCCATTCAACTGCTCCGAGTGTGGAAAGGAATTCACTTTGCTATCCAAGCTGCTGACCCACCAGCGAGTTCACACCCGGGAGAAACCTTTCACTTGCTCGGAGTGTGGGAGAGGATTCACTCAGTCATCCAACCTGCTGAAACACCAACAGGTCCATGCTGGGGACAAACCGTTCCCTTGCTCTGAGTGTGGGAAGGCGTTCACGCAGTTATCTCACCTGCTGACGCACCAGAGGGTTCACACTCGGGAGAGACCGTTCATTTGTTCAGAGTGCAGGAAGGGTTTCACTCAGTCCTCCCACCTGCTGACCCACCAGCGGGTTCACACCAGGGAGAGGCCGTTCACTTGCTCTGTGTGCGGGAAGGGATTCAGTGACTCATCCAATCTGCAGAAACACCAGCGAGTTCACACCGGGGAGAGGCCATTTGTCTGCTTGGAGTGTGGGAAGGGATTCACTCAGTTATCCCACTTGCAGACGCATCAGCGGGTTCACACCAAACAGAGACCATTTACCTGCTGTGTGTGTGGGCAGAGGTTCACTGATTCCTCCAACCTGGAGATACACCAGCGAGGTCACAAGTAGTTACAGGGGTCAGATTCTGCTGTCATTGCTGCTGTTAATTACATCCAGTGCTGAATGATGTTCGCTCTGACAGTGGGTGAAGTCGGGCCTCTGGTTGGAGGGTGTCTTTCTGCTGGTGTTGCTGAGCTGTCCACTTGGTTTCCAGTAGCCTGATGCTGTCTGAGCTTGGACGGCACCTTTCCATTGAACTGATCTGCAAAAACCGGACAATGTAGGTCTGTTTTATCCTGGATAGTTCATGGTGTTTTCCTATCACCACAGGCAAATAAATACATTTGCATCTGCCTCATAGAGTCGATAGCACAGGACCAAGCCAATTGGCTGAATTGGTCCATGACAGTCCCCACCCTCCCCTTATCATACTCCCCAACAACATACCCTTCTAATACTATCTCCCTTATGAATGTATCCATTTCCCTCTAAAAGAATCCATGTGAGTTTGAGATGATTTGTAGCTCAGGTTGAGGTTTGGGATGTAGGTTTGCTCGCTCAGCTGGAAGGTTTGTTTTCCAACGTTTTGTCACCACACTGGGTAACACCAGTGAGCCTCCGGTGAAGTACTGGTATTTAACACAAGAAAACCCAAACACGCGAATAGAACGCTGGCCACTAACACCAGTGCTTCACCGGAGGCTCACTGATGATGTTACCTAGTATGGTGACGAAACGTCTGAAACTGAACCTTCCAGCTCAGCGAACAAACTTACATCCCGAATCCATGCTGTTCAACTCAAGCACTCGTGGTAGCAAGTGCCATATTCTCACCACTTGCTAGGTTAAGAGTTTTTTTTAAATGAAATCTTATTGGTTTATTGAAGCCTTTCATCATCACGAAATGTTCCATCTCGTCACCCTTCACTCCTCTCTCTACTAGAGCAAAGCCTCTCCTGAGGGTGAAATGCTCTCAGTTCTGATATTCTGTTGAATCTGTGTGGCACCTTCTCCAATGCCTCTATTTCCTTTCTCTAAATAGAGATCATGGATGGGGACAGTGGAGCTTACTTGTGGTTCAGAATTAATTGAACAGAACCTCCCCCATTTCTGAACTTCTCGCCCTGTGAAAAGGAGACCCACGTGGGGTTGTACAGGGCACCTGGATCATTGGCCCCTTGTTTCAAGGTTGGGGGGGGGGGGGGGGGGGGGGGGGGGGGAGTTTTTTTTTTGTTTTTCTTAATTTATTCATACAACATGGGATTTGCTGGCTGGGATAGAAAGCGAGGATTGCAGATGCTGGAGATCAGAGTCAAGAAGGTGTTACTGGAAAAACACAGCAGGTCATGCAGCATCCCAGGAGCAGGAAAATTGATGGGCTTAAGCCCTTCATCAGGAATGAGGCTGGCTGGTCGGCCAAAGGCGCTGAGAGATAAATGGGAGGGGTGGGGCTTGGGGGAAGGTAACTGAGAATGCGATAGGTGGATGAAGGTGAGGGAAAAGGTGATAAGTGGCTGGCCATCATTTATTGTGTCCACTCAGTTGCCCTTGAAGGTGATGGTGAGCTGTCTTCTTTAGCCACTTGGTCAACCTACACCACGTGGACAACAGAGAGGGAATTCCAGGATTTTGACTCAGAAACAATGAAGGAATGGTGATATGTTTCAAGTCAGGATGGGGAGTGGCTAGAAGAGGAATTTGCAGGTGCTTGTTTTCCCATGTATCTGATGCCCTGTTCTTTCAGGTGGAAATGTGTGTGGGTTTGGAAGGTGCTATCGAAGGATCTTCGTAAATTTTTGCAGTGTATAGAGTCATAGAGATGTACAGCACAGAAACAGACCCTTCAGTCCAACTCGTCTATGCTGACCAGATATCCTAACCTAATCTAGTCCCATTTTCCAGCCCTTGGCCCACATCCCTCTTAAATCCTTCCTATTCAGATACTCATCCAAATGCCTTTTAAATGTTACAACTGTACTAGCCTCCACCACTTTCTCTTGCAGCTCATTCCATACACACACCACTCTCTGCATGAAAACGTTGCTCCTTAGGTCCCTTTTATATCTTTCCCCTCTCACCCTAAACCTATGTCCTCTAGTTCTGGACTCCCCCAGCCCAGGGAAAAGACCTTGTATACTTATCCTATCCATGCCCCTCATGATTTTATAAACCTCAATAAGGTCACCCCTCAACCTCTGCTCCAGGGAAAACAGCCCCAGCCTATTCAAATAGCTCAAATCCTCCAACCCTGGCAACATCCTTGTAAATCTTTTCTGAACCCTTTCAAGTTTCACAACATCCTTCTCAGAGGAAAGAGACCAGAATTGCACACAATACTCCAAAAGTGGCCTAACCGGTGTCCTATACAGCCGCAACATGACCTCCCAACTCCTATACTCAGTGCTCTGACCAATAAAGGAAAGCATACCAAATGCCGCCTTCTCTATTCTATCTACCTGTGACTCTACTTTCAAAGAGCTATGAAACTGCACTCCAAGGTCTCTTTGTTCAGCAACACCCCCCAGCACCTTACCATTAAGTGCATCTTGTAGATAGTGCTGCTGTTTCTGAGTGTCAGTGGTGGAGGGAATGGATTTGGTGTGAATCAAGGGTGCTGCTTTGTACAGGATGGTGTCAAGTTTCTTTGAGTGTTGTTGGATCTGCACCCATCTAAACAAGTGGAGAGTATTCCATCACACTCCTGTCTTGTAGTTGGTGGACAAGCTCTGGGGAGTCATAATGTGAGTTATTTGCTGCAGTATTCCCAGCCTCTGACTTGCTCTTGTAGCCACTGTGTTTTGCAGTGATTCCAGTCGGGTTTCTGGTCATTGGCAACCCCTAAGATATTGATAGTGGAAGATTCAGTGATGTCATGGCGCATTGGTTCGATTGTCTCTCATTTCAGATGATCATTATCTTGCTTTTGTGTGCTGCGAATTTTACTTGCCACTCATCAGCCAGATGCTATTGCATTTGAACATGGACTGGTTCAGTAACTGAGCAGTCGTGAATGATCTTGAACCATTTAAGAGTGTATGAGAAGGAAAGCCTTACTGCACCTGTACACTATGCTGGTGAGACCACGTCTGAAGTACTGAGAGTAGTTTTGGTCCTCTTATCTAAAGAAATATATTATTTAATTAGAAGCAGTTCAGAGAAGATTCACTAGCATGATCCCCAATGCAGAGGGGATTGTCTTAAGAGCAAAGATTAGACCTGTTGGAATTTAGAAGGAAGATGATGTCGTTAAAACACAGGATTCCTCGGGAGCTTGACAGTGTTGGGGATGGCAGTAAATTGAGCAGTGGGTGACTCGCTCCTAGTGGTCCAATTTAGAAATATCACGTCACACAAGCCTTGAGTATTGACAGGTTTATTTGAGAGTTCATGGGGAGAGACAAGGTGATTGAAGGCTGCAAGTCACTCCAAGATACAAAGAATCGCGTGATTATATAGGTTACAATAGTTTAGCAATTGGCAAACTGTTAATTGCAGGATAATGAGCAAGATGGCATCTTGCTCAGTCATTAGCTTCAGTCATGTAATGTCTGGACGGTGTCAGTTAGTAGCTGACAAGCAGATGTTAGTAGACAATAGGTCCATGCAAAGGTATCAGTACAGTGGCAAGGCCAACCATCTTAGCTGGGCATGGGAAGCACAAGATTTTAGCAGTCAGTCATGAAGATGGGATTCAAAATGGTTTCCAGGCTCTTAATATGTGACAAAATGGCTGCCACGAATCTCTCCATTCTCCCACACAGAGTAATTGCCAAGATGATGTTTCACCTGATGGGAGGATGTACGACCAGAAGGCATAGTCTCAGAATAAAAGAGTGCTAATTTAAGATTCAGATGAAGAATTTCTTCTGAGGGTTGAGTCTTTAAACCTCCTTGCCACAGAGAACTGTGGTATGGATTCCTTGTGTATATTTAATGCTGAGGTAGATCAGAAGGGGAATCTAGGGTTACAGGGAAAGGGCAGGAAAATAGAGTTGACGATTATCTGATCAGCCATGTTCACATTGGTGGAGCAGACTCAATGGGCTGAATGGCCCAATTCTAATCCTAATGTTTATTATCTGACGTTCTGGCCAATGAAGTATTGAACAGACATAAGGTGGAGATGTCAGGGTTGGACCTGGATGGGCAGAGTCAAAAATCAAATGACACCAAGTAATAGACACACACACACACACACACACACACACACACACACAAAATCTCTGCCTCCCTCCCTCTCTGTCTGTCTCTCCCTTACACTCTCTTGCTCACTCTCACACATAAACAATGGGAGGGATTATTTCATTCAAGATTCTTTTCTGTCAAAAAAAATGGACCTCCGCTTAAAACATAGACAGAATTAAAGCAGGACCTCACACCTAAAATGCATTCTCTAACCTGAGGTACCACCTATTGGATATTGATAAAACCTTTAATTATCTGTGGACAAAGACTTGAAAGTAATTTGCATTTTGCATTTTAATCAAGCAGGAGGTTGGAGGAACACAGCAAGCCGGGCAGCATCAGGAGATGGAGAAGTTGACATTTCTTCAGGAATGCTCCCCCTATCCCCACCTCCTGAAGAAGGATTATACCCAAAATGTCGACTTCTCCACCTCCTGATGCTGCCTGGCTTGCTGTGTTCCTCCAGCTCCCTGCTTGTCTACTTTGGATTCCAGCATCTTCTGTTTTGTTTTAAAGCTTTAATTTTGCATTTTAATCAGCAGTCTGCTTCCTAATGATTAAAGGATTCAACTTTTAAAATTGTTAACTTTTTGCTTATCAATATTGTGTCTTATGTTTCCCTATCATACCATACCTGAGGAAGGAGCAGAGCTCTGAAAGCTTGCAATTTCAAATAAACCCGTTGAACTATAACCTGGTGTTTGCTTTTTGAGACCTTCGAGTGCAGGTTCATAGCTCCTTGAAAGTGGAGTGTTAGGTAGACAGGATAGTGAAGAAGGCAATTGTTGTGCTTTCCTTTATTAGTCAGAGCATTGAGTATCGGAGTATGGAGGTCATGTTGTAGCTGTACAGTACAGTGGTTAGGCCAATTTTGGAATATTGTGTGCAATTCTGGTCTCCTTCCGATCGGAAGGATGTTGTGAAACTTGAAAGGGTTCAGAAAAGATTTACAAGGATGTCGCTAGGGTTGGAGGATTTGAGCATAGGGAGAGATTGAATAGGCTGGAGCATCTGAGGCTGAGGGGTGACCTTGGAGGATTATAAAATCATGAAGGACGTGGATTGAGTAAATAGACCAGGACTTTTCCCTGGTTGGGGGGGTGGAATTCAGAATTAGAGGGTATAGGTTTAGGGTGAGAGGGGAAAAGATTTAAAAGGGACCCAAGGTGCAACTTTTTCACACAGGATGGTGTGTGTATGGTATGGGTTGCCAGAGGAAGTGGTGGAGACTGATTCAATTATAACATTTAAAAGCATCTGGATGGATATGTGCTTGGAGGAATATGGGCCAAGAGCTGGCAAATGGGACTAGATTAGGATAGAATATCTTATCAGCATGGATGAGTTGAACTGAAGGGTCTGTTTCTGTGCTTACCACTCTGTGATCTATAAGTAAACATAGAGTGACTCAGTGGTTAGCACTGCTGCCTTACAGGGCCAGGGACCCAGGTTCGATTCCAGCCTCAGATGACTGTCTTTGTGGAGTTTGCACATTCTCCCTGTGTCTGCGCGGGTTTCCTCCAGATGCTCCTAGTTTTCCCCTACAATCCAAAGATGTGCAGCTTCGGTGAATTGGCCATTCTAAATTGCCAAGAGTGTTCAGGGATGTGTAGGTTAGGTGCATAAATCAGTATAAATGAAGAATAATAGGGTAGGGGAATGGGTTTGGGTGGGTTACTCTTTGGAGGGTCGGTGTGGGCTTGTTGGGCCAAATGGCCTGTTTCCACACTCTGGGGATTCTATGGTGTACAAAGAGGAGGCTCAGCTTTCACAGAATTACAGAAGGAGCCCACCGTGGCCGCAAAGGCTCGCTAAATGAGAATCATTACCTAAATGTTTCCTTGAATATGTCACCCCGTCAAAGTTGACATTTGGGATGTTGCGGCCGCTGCATTTGCACCTTCCACCTTCTCTCATTGCAAAGGCCAGACTGGTGAATGGTCGGGTGATTGACGGAAGCTCTGGGCCAATTAGGATCAGGGGACCGGACGTCCACGGACAATCAGAGGAGGGACGTGTCTGGCACGTGATCACCGCAGCCGGCGTCGCGCAGGCGCAGCGTTGTCGCGGCCGCAAAGGTTGTGTTGCTCCTGAAATGGAAGGGCCGTGATGGATAAGTGATATTAAAACTTCGCCAGGAAAGGAATGGAGCCGTTCAGTTGACCGTGAACAACTTATAGCTGTGCGTAGATACAAATTAGAAGGCCCCTTTCTCAAATCCGGAGGACGTGGCTGTGAGCTGCGGGGTTCCAGCAGCGCTGACCCTTCTGTTCTAAACCGCCATTTTTATTGGGGGTAAATATTCAATAGGACGCATGCGCGGTAGCTGTGGTTATGAGGCAGCAAGCAGGAGAGCGCATGCGCTCCTATACCCTCAAGGCCTGGGTGGAGGATCTGCACAGAGAAAGCAGAAGCTGGAGAATTGTATCTTCTATCTTATTTTGTCACGATTGACATAATTTTATTTTATGAACTCCTTTCACAGATTGTAAATACAGGAGGATTTGCAAGTCAAGCCAAGGTTCAGGCAATTCGTCAGGATCTGATTATTTGAATGTGGAACGTGAAAGGTTTGTTCAACTTATGGAATCATACAGCACGTTAGAGGCCCTTCAGCCCATCGAGTCCTGCCGACCTATCTACACTAATCCCACTTTCCAGCACTTGGCCCATACCCTTAACTGTTATTGCATTTTCAAGTACTTGTGTATTTTTGTAAAAAGTTTGTAAGGTTTCCCATCCTAACTAGGAGATAGTGAGGACTGCAGATGCTGGAGAAGTCAGAGTCGATAAAAGTGTGGTGCTGGAAAAATCACAAATGTTGATTGTTGCTCTTCAGTTACTTCCATCTTAACTACCCTCCCAGGCAATACATTCAAAATTCCCAGCATATTCACGGAGTTCCCCCTCAAACCCTCTCCAGACCTCCTGCCATTCACCTTTAACATTAACATTATGCTATTGACTCTTCAACTAAGGAGAATAGCTGCTTTCTATGTATTCTGTCTGTGGCCCTCATCTTATACACCTTAATCAGGTTCCCACCCCGCCCCAATCTTCTTTGCTTCAAAGAAAGCTACCCAAGTTTATCTAGCCTGTCTTGATTGCAGAAGTGCCCATCCCAGGTCATGTCTTGGTGAATCTGAATCTCCAGTACACTGACATCCTCCCTGTAATGAGGAGACAAGAACTGCACATAGTATTCCAGCTATGGCCTAACATAATCTCCCTGCTGTGATAATCTATGCTGTGACTAAAAATGGTAAATGTCCTGTATGCTGTCGTAACTGTCCTGTTAGTCTGGACTACCACCCTCCTTTTGAGCTTTCTGGTGTCCTGCTATTCAGTGACTCCTTTATCTTGACACATCTTCCAAAGTGCATCACCTCACTCTTTCAGTGACAAACTACATCTATCAGTGATTTGCCACTATGAACAAGGGACTGTATCTGATTGGACAGGCACCAAAATATTCAAATACCTAGTTCGACCTGGAGTCTGTGTTCAGTTCTGGGTCCTTGCTGGAGTGTGGAATAGATTTATCTGAATGATTTGACCAAAGATGTATGGGTTAGGTTAATTGGCCATGCTAAATTGCCCACATATCCAGGGATATGCAGGCTAGATTAGTTAGCCATGGGAGAGGCAGGGTTACAGGGATAGAGAAGGGGGCTTGAACTGGGTGAAATCCTCTTTGGAGGGTCAGTGTACATGATTGGCCAAATGGCCTGCTCTAAAACTGTAAGGATTCTCCAATTCTATGAAGGATACCTGGACTGCAGAGAATGGATTATGAGGAAAGGTTTAACACTGATCATTGAGTCAGTGTGACACATGCTGCATGCAGTCCATCAAGTTCAGTCTGGCTCTCTGTGAAGCAATACACATTCGAGTGCCTACCCTGATTAGCTTTTATAAATCATTGATCACTTTCACTCACCACGGTCCTGGATATTAGAAATCACTGCATAAATAAAGTGTGTGCTTCCCTGTATAACTTTTTCAAAAGTTTTTTTTGGCACATGTACCTTCAGCTAATTGAAACAATGTTTCCTTTTGTATACCTTTTCTAAACCTGTCGACACCTTTTACACCTCAATCAAATCTTCCCTCAAGTTCTTTGCTTCAACTCTAAGCTTCTCCAAACCAACCATTTGACTAAATTCCCTTATTGTAGAACCAGGAGAAAGTGAGGACTGCAAATGCTGGCGATCAGAGTCGAGAGCATAGTGCTGGAAAAACGCAGCAGGTCAGGCAGCATCGGAGGACCAGGAGGATCAACATTTCGGGCATAAGCGGGCTGATGCCCAAAACGTTCGATTCTCCTCCTCCTCAGATGTTTATTGTAGAACCATTCTGGTAAATCTCATCTGCATTCTTTCAAGGGCCAGCATGGAGACTGGAACTGGAGCAATCCTCTTGTGGCCCCCAACAGGGTTTTGCAAAAGGCCAACATACTCTTCCAGTTGTTGTCCTTCAGCAGAACTGCACACAGTACTCCAGCTGTGTATTCACAGCTCTGTACATCTCCAACATTACTTCTATGCTCTTATACTCTGTGCCACAACTAATGAAAGCAAGTATCCCATACGCCACCGTAACTATCCCTTTCGCATGCTTTGCTGACTTCGGGGATCTGTGAATAATTACCCCAAGATCCCTCTGTTCCTCTAAGCGACCCAGTGCTCTCCCATTCATTAAATACTCCTTCACCTTATTGTTTCTTCCAGAGTGCATCACCTTGCACTTACTGGGGTTGAATACCATATGCGCTTCTGACTAACCCATCAATATCTTCCTTTAACCTACAACCATTTTCTCCGCTGATAAGTGTCGACCAATCTTGGTGTAGACTGCAAATTTGCTTACCATTCCCTCCACGCTTCCACCGATATCATTTATGTATATAACAAACAGTAAGGGTCCCAGTACTGAATCTTGTGGTACACCGCTGGACACCGGCCTCCAGTCACTCAATCAGCATTCTACCATGACCCCTTGTGAACCTATTACTTAGCCAGTTTCGGATCCATTTCACTATGTTTCCCTCAATTCCATGTGCTTTAACCTTCTCAATCAGTTTCCCATGTGGGACCTTGTCAAAAGCTCTGCTGAAATCCATATAAACTGCATCGATTGAAGTTCTCGATCGTACACCTGATCATGTTTTCAAGAAATCGATCAAATTTGTGAGACAGGACCTTCCTCTCTGACAAAGGCACCCTAACTATCACTAATTAACCCATGCCTTTCAAGTGGGTATTAATTCACTGCTTAAGAATTTTCTCCAATATAATGCCTACAATTGACAGGAGACACTCCGGACTGTAATTTCCTGGTTCATTTCTACCATCCTTTTTGAAAAGTGCAGCCCCACATTCATCATCCTCCATCCTCTGGCCAGAGAGGAATTACAAATTTCCATCAAAAACCCTTCAGTTTCCTGCCTCAGCTCCCACAACAGCCTGGGATAGAATTCACCCGGATCAGGGGATTTGTCTATTTTTAATAGACAAATGATAGCGCCTCCATGTTTCCGGCATTATACTGCACAAGTTGCTCACAGTCCCTTTTCCCGTGCTGCTCTAGGGCTGCAGCTGAGTTGTCCCTTTGGATTTTTTTAATAGCCTTTCTCGTTTTCCTCACCCCGTCCTGAATTGTCCGAGACATTTGGGGGTCTCTGAACTTAATGCTCCTACATCTCCCTCTAAAGGCTCCATGCAGGTTCTGTACCCCCTCGCCCACTCCTTTTTGAATGCCTTCCACTGCTCTGCGGGAGACTTACCCACAAAGAGCTGTTCCCAGTCAACTGTGGCCGCGTCCTGCTTTATTTTGATAAAATATCCATTCCCTCAGTTCAAAGCTATCTTTAGCAGGCCATCTTTTATCCTTGTCCAGAACAAATTGGAGCCACATCATGTTGTGCTCATGATTGCTAAAATATATTTGCCACTGCCACATCAAACATTTTCCCTGCTTTTTTTCACCATAACCAGATCCAGCACTGCGCCTTCCTTTTATTTGGGCCTTCTACATATTGATACAAAAAACTCCCCTGAATCCATTTCACAAAATCGGCCTCCTGTGAACCATTAACACTGTGACTTTCCCAGTTTATGTTGAACCTATGTTTATGTTATGTACAGCGCAGGAGCTGGCCCTGTGGCCCACAATGTTGTGCCAAATATGACGCCAAATTAAGCTAATCCCTTCCACATGCCCTGGATCCATATCCTTCCATTCCTTGCAAAATCTAAAAGTTCCTTAAATGCCCCTGTCATATTTGCCTCCACCACCACCCCTGGTGTTCCAGACTCCCACCACAGTGTTTTTTAATCCTCACATCTCTTTTTGAAATTTCCCCATTCCACCTTAAATGCATGCCCCCGAGTATCAGACATTTCAGCTCTGTGAAAAAGATTGACTGTCAACCATATCTATGCATCTGATAATTTTATAGGCTTGCATCAAGTCTCCCCTCAGCCTCTGCCACTCCAGAGGAAACCACCCGGGTTTTTCTAGCTTCTCCTTTATAACTCATACCCTTTAAACAGGGGCAGCAGCCTGGTAAACCTCTTCTGCGCCCTCTCCAAAATCTCCACAGCCTTCCTGTAATGCGGCAACCAGAATTGAATGCAATACTCTTAAGTGTAGCCTAACCAAAATCTTATAAAGCTGCAACATGGCATCCTGACTCATGTACTTAATTCCCTGACTAATAAAGGCAAGCATGCTATATGCCCCTGCTTTACCACCCTATCTACTTGTGTTGCCACTTCAGGGAGCTATGGACTTGAACCCCAAGATCCCTGTGTTGTTCAGGGTCCTGCCATTAACCCAATACTCTTCCTTAACATTTGATCTCCCAAAGTGCAGCAACTCTCACGTACCCAGATTAAACTCCATCTGCCACTTCTCCACCCATATCTGCAAATGATCTATATCCTGTTGATCTGTATCCTTTGACAACTTTCTACAGCTATCCACAACTCCACCGATCTTTGTGTTGTCTGCAAACTTACTAACTAACCCATCTACTTTTTCATCCAAGTCATTGATGTATATCGCAAATAGCAGAGGTTTGGTTCAAGTCTGGTTCCCTGCAGAAGATCAGCAGTCATGGACACTCAACCAGGGTAATTTAGGTAAAGGGGCAGTACAGAGAGATCTGGGTATTCTTGTACACCAGTCAATGAAGGCCAGCATGCAGGTACAGCAGGTAGTGAGGAAGGCTAATAGCATGCTGGCCTTCATAACAAGAGGGATTGAGTATAGAAGCAAAGAGGTGCTTCTGCAGCTGTACAGGGCCCTGGTGAGACCACACCTGAAGTACTGTGTGCAGTTCTGGTCTCCAAATTTGAGGAAAGACATTCTGGCTATTGAGGGAGTGCAACGTAGGTTCACGAGGTCAATTCCTGGAATGGAGGGATTACCTTACACTGAAAGACTGAAGCGACTGGACTTGTATATCCTTGAGTTTAGAAGACTGAGAGGGGATCTGATTGAGACATATAAGATTATGAAAGGATTGGACACTCTGGCAGCAGGAAACATGTTTCCGCTGATGGGTGAGTGCCGAACCAGAGGACACAGCTTACAAATACGGGGTAGACCATTTAGGACAGAGATGAGGAGAAACTTCTTCACCCAGAGAGTGGTGGCTGTGTGGAATGCTCTGCCCCAGAGGGCAGTGGAGGCCCAGTCTCTGGATTCATTTAAGAAAGAGTTGGATAGAGCTCTCAAAGATAGTGGAATCAAGGGTTATGGAGATAAGGCAGGAAACGGATACTGATTAGGAACGATCAGCCATGATCATATTGAATGACAGTGCAGGCTCGAAGGGCTGAATGGCCTGCTCCTGCACCTATTGTCTATTGTCTATAACCAGCAAAACACCTTTCTACCACAACCCTCTGCCTTCTGTAGGAAAGCCAATTCTGAATGCACATGTCCAAGTTACCATGGATCCCATGCGTCTTAAACTTCTGGATGAGCCTACCATGAGGGAACTTGTTGAAAGCCCCACTAAGATTCATGCACACAGCATCCACTGCCCTACCCTCATTGATCATCTTCAGCACCACCTCAAAACAAAATTCAGCCACGTTAGTAAGACATGACCTGTCCCCCACACAGCCATGCATGCCAACTGTCCCGAATTAGGCCATCCTTTTCCAAATACGTGTAAATCCTATCCCAATGATTTTCTCTGATAGCTTCCTAACCACTGATGTGGGACTCACTCGTCTGTAGTTTCCTGGATTATCCCTTTTGCTGTTCGTGAACAGAGGAACAATGTTAGTTATTCCTCCAGGATGTCTCCAGTGGCAAGTGAGGATACAGGATGTTGGGAAAATTGAAATCCCCTAGTATAATTATGATTATTACTCTTATGCACCCCTATGAACAATCTGCATATTTGCTCCGTTATTTCCTGCTGATTCTTCGGAGACCTATAATGCACTTCCTAGTAAAGTGGCTGCTCCCTTAACATTCCTAAGTTCTACCTTCAGAACCTCGTTTGAGGACACTTCCAAGATAGCATCTCTCCTTATTGCAGTAACTGACTCCTTAATCAATTATGATACTCCACCACCCTTTTTACACCCTCCTCTGTCTCACCGAAAGATCCTATTCCCTGGAATGTTGAAGTGCCAGTCCTGCCCTTCCCTCAGCCATGATTCTGTGATTGCAACATCGTACTTCCATGTGCCAATCCATGCCATTGACTTGTCCATCCATTACACTTCCAGCTACACTACATTAACATAGACCATCTTCCTTGCCATACTCTTTTGACACTTAGCATAGCTGAACTCCTTGTGATTTGCTTCCTTTATTGTGTGTCTCTGTTTCATTGATTCTGTATCCCCTCCTCGTGCCAGTCTCGAGGAGGTGAATTCCTCCCAACAGCACGAGCAAACCTACCTGCAAGGCTGTTGATTCAGATGCAGACTGAAGTCCAGTTTGTGCATGTCCCACCTTCCCCAGAAACATTCCAGTGATCCAGGAACCTAAGACTCTCCCTCTTGCACCAACTGTTGAGCTACGCATTCATCTGTCCTATTTACCTCTTTCTATACTGCTAGCACAAGGGAGTAATCCGGAGATTATGACCATTGAGGTCTTGATTTTTAATTTTCTGCCTAGCTCTGAGTTCTTGATGCAAGACCTCATTTCCCCACTTTGCCCATGTTATGGTACCAAAGTGTACCATGACTTCTCACCCTCCACCCTCCCCTTTCAGGATGCCCGACAGGCCATTCAGTGACATCCCTGACCCTGGCACCAAGGGAGGCAACGCATCTTCCTGGAGCCACATCCTTGTCTGCAGGTACACTTGTCTGTTCCCCTATTAAAGACTCCCCTGTCACGGTAGCTCTTTCTTTCTCCCCCCACCCCATATAGTTGAGCTGCCTATGGTGTCAGAGGCTTTGAAACTGGAATATTGGTTAGTGAGAGGAGCCCCGGGGGACTCCTGAACTACCTGCCTGTTCTTTCTGGAAAGTTCTTTCCTTGTGGATACACCCAGTGTCTCCATTTGGTGAGACCCAGGGCTTCAGCTTCTGCAGCTGGGAGCACATCCTGCACGTATGATCACCTAGGACACTGGCAGCATCACATCAGACAAGCAACACATTCCGGTCAGTTGGCCTCTCCTGACATCTCTTAAACTTAAAATTAATGCCTTAGACGAGAACTATTAGACATCCGACTCCATCGCTAAAGTTAACTAACAGTGATCTCACTGCTCTAACTCTGTACGATAAGAAAGGGTTACCTGTCAGGTACCAGTACTCACCAATCCAGAGCCTTTCTCATCTTTTTGAAGTTGTAATGTCAGCAGGATCCACATCGAAGATTCTCGCCATGTTCCTGCAGCTTATCGGTCACCATATCCCCCTCCACCACTGCCTCTGGAAGCTAAGGGCGCTGTAAAGACTAGGCCCGAATCTGCACTAGATTTATAGGCTGATTCATGGTCACTTTATCGTCATGCCAACTCCACAAATGACCGGGTTCATTCAGCTAGGAGAATGTGAGGGCTGCAGATGCTGGAGATCAGAGCTTAAAAATGTGTTGCTGGAAAAGCGCAGTAGGTCAGGCAGCATCAAAGGAGCAGGAGAATCGACGTTTCCGGCATAGAAGGGTATAAGCCCAGGTTCATTCAGCTCCAGTTCACAGCCTCGGTGAGTTATTTGTTGCTCTGTTTTCTCCTGTTTTAAATCAATTTTACAGGAAAGAATTTAAAGTGGGCGATTCAAAGCGCATTCTCTGATGGAGCGGCTTGCCTCATCAGGACCTGAATGTCGTTGGCCTTTGGATATGGAAAGCAGTGAAGAGAAACCATGGAAATGTGGAGATTGTGAGAAGGGCTTTGATTACCCATCTAAACTGGAAACACATCGACGCAGTCACACCGGGGAGAGGCCGTTCACCTGCTCGGAATGCAGGAAGGGATTCCGTGATTCCTCCTCCCTGCAGAAACACCGGCGTGTTCACACCGGAGAGAGGCCATTCGCCTGCCCCAAATGTGGGAAGGGATTCACTCAGCTTGCCCACCTGCTGAAGCATCAACGTGTTCACACCGATCAGAGACCTTTTCAATGCCTGGAATGTGGGAAGTGCTTCAAACATTCTGGTGACCTGATGTCCCACCAACGGGTGCACACTGATGAGCGACCATTCAGGTGCTCTGAATGTGGGACTGGATTCAGACAATCATCCGATCTCACTGTACACCAGCGGGTTCACACTGGAGAGAGACCATTCACCTGCCCTGTGTGTGGGAAGGGATTCATGACTTCATCCGACCTACTGAGACACCAGCGGGTCCACACCGGGGAGAGACCATTCACCTGCTCCGAATGTGGGAAGGGGTTTACTCAGTCGTCCAACCTTCAGTCACACCAGCAAGTTCACACCGATGAGAAACTGTTCAGGTGCTCTCACTGCGGGTCTGGCTTCACAGGACCGTCTCAACTCCGTGTACACCAGCGAGTGCACACCAGGGAGAGGCCGTTCACCTGCCCTCAGTGTGGGAAAGGATTCACCCAGTCGTGTAACCTGCTGAGACACCAGCGCGTTCACAACGGGGAGAGACCATTCACTTGCACAGAGTGTGGGAAAGGATTCACCCAGTCTTCCCACCTGCTGATACACCAACGTATTCACACGGAGGAGAGGCCATTCAGGTGCTCGCACTGTGCTGCTGGCTTCAGGCGATCATCGCAACTCATCGAACACCAGTATATTCACACTGGGGAGAAGCCTTTCACCTGCTCTGTGTGTGGAAAGGGATTCACTCGGTCATCCCATCTGCTGACACACTTGGAAATTCACAAGCAGCTCCCCATGTTGGATTTCATTGTTAATCCATTCCGAACTGAACTGTGTTCATTGGAGACTGTTTCGGCGAATAAACTGCAGATCAGTCATTGAGATCGTCCAGTCAGCTGCTTAACATCACTTCCTCACTTTCACCAGCCACTGGACAGAATTACTGCTAATGTTCCTCCTTGCCTGAGCCCTGAACCTTTCTCTCACTTAGCTCCTCCCTCCATTTGCCTTGATTTTCCATTTTGTCCACGCAGCTTGGGCGATCAGTTTTGAAGTCTTGAACCAAGGGTGAGAGCAGGGGAGGGACTGGGAAAATAGTGAAGCAAGCAGTGAACATGGTTCTTCGACAGTTCAAGAGCAGGGTGGGTGGGCGAGAGCTGAAAGAATCGTGAGACTTAATAGTTTGGAGTTATGAGAGCAGATTGGGTGGGTTTGTGAAGTCTGGGACCGCAAATGGAGTTCAGAGTTCTGGCAGTGGTAAACCTGTGTGTGTTTTGGAGATGCCTGGTTGTGTTGTAAGGGCTATCCGCCTGTATGCCGGTCATTGTGCATCTGTGTAGGAGGATGTGTGTTTGGAAATTGGGGTCCCCTTTAAAATATTTAGAATTTCTTCTGTAACATGAGACTTTGAAAAAGTAATGAAGAGGATTGATGAGGGCATAGCGGTGGACGTGATCCATATGAACTTCAGAAAGGCGTTCAACAAGGTTCCCCATGGGAGACTGTTTAGCAGGATTAGATCTCATGGAATACAGGGAGAACTAGCTATTTGGATACAGAACTGGTTCAAAGGTAGAAGACAGAGGGTGGTGGTGGAGGTTTGCATTTCAGACTGGAGCCCTATGACCAGTGGAATGCCACAAGGATTGGTGCTGGGTCCACTACTTATCGTCATTTATATAAAAGATTTGGATGTGAACATAGGAGGTATAGAGTTTGCAGATGGCACTAAAATTGGAGGTGTTGTGGATAGTGGGTTACCTTAGATTGCAATGGGATCTTGATCAGCTGGGCCAATGGGCTGAGAAATGGCAAATGGAGTTTAATTTATATGTGAGGTGCTGCATTTTGGAAAAGCAAATTAGAGCAGGACTTGTATACTTAATGGTAAGATCCTAGGGAGTGTTGCTGAACAAAGAGACCTTGGAGTGCGGTTCAAAGCTCCTTGAAAGTGGAGTCGCAGGTAGATAGGGTAGTGAAGAAGGTGTTTGGTATGCTTTCCTTTATTGTCGGAGTATTGAGTACAGGAGTTGGGAGGTGATGTTGCAGCTGTACAGGACATTGGTTAGGCCACTTTTGGAATATTGCGTGGAATTCTGGTCTCCTTCCTATTGGAAAGATGTTGTGAAACGTGAAAGGGTTCAGAAAATATTTACAAGGAAGTTGCTAGGATTGGAGAATTTGAGCTATAGGGAGAGGCTGAACAGGCTGTGGCTGTTTTTCCTGGAGCATTGGAGGCTGAGGGGTGACCTTTTAGAGATTTATAAAATTATGACGGGCATGGAGAGGGTAAATAGACAAGGTCTTTTCCCTGGAATAGGGGAGTCCAGCACTAGAGGGCATAGGTTTAGGGTGCGAGGGGAAAGATTTAAAAGAGACCTAAGGGGCTACATTTTCACACAGAGGGTGGTATGTGTATGGAATGAGCTGCCAGAGGACGTGGTGAAGGCTGGTACAAGTACAGTATTTAAAAGACATCTGGATGGGTATATGAATAGGAAAGGTTTAGAGTGATATGCGTCACGTGCTGGCAAATGGGACTCTGTTAGGTTGGGATATCTGGTCAACATGGACGAGTTGGTCCAAAAGGTTTGTTTCTATGGTGTACATCGCTATAACTCTGTAACATGGTTAAATTAAGTCATAGTTGCAACTAACCTTCGATACACACCAACACAATATTCATTGGGCGCCACACTGCTCTACTATTATGAGTCTAAGTTTTGAAGATACATTTTTGCTAATGGAGAGAATGGAACCTGCCTTCCAAATGGGGATGAGCAAGGGGACAACAGTCACCTTAGCATCGTGAGTAGCTGCTTATGGTCATTGGTCGATGGGCTTTAAACAGGTGACTTACGCAATATTGATGGCTGACCCTCAAAATAAGATATGGAACAAGGATAGCTGGGGAGAGAGAAAGGATTCAGAGAAACAAGCCACTACCATCTTGGGAGAAGACCTGGAGTTCCCTGATGTCAGCCCAAGGAAGGGACAAAGATTGTTACTGCCAAAGACTGCACAGTATCAGTAACAAACAGTCCATCACTTCAAAACTACCATCCCTGATCCACCATTTGATAGAACAGCTTCAGGACCAGGTGAAGCATTTGCGCTGTCAGTCGTATGTGGTTGTCTAATTAATATATCATATACAAACTTCTGTTTAATAAATTTTCAGAAAATAGCTCCAAATTGAAAACTGCCTATATTAAGTAAAGTCACTAGTCTCAGAGAACCATACGGCTACATTGTAACTACTGGTTACAATGCAAACTACTGGTGAGTTTAGTGTAGCATGTGTGTTGGATGCTGTGTGTGTGTGTGTCTATCTTTGACACTGCTGCAGCTTACTTAGCAACCCGGCTGTGCTGTTCTGAATGATGGTGGTGTTAATCTTCACCTTAACCTGTCCTAATTCTTTAGCTGGTTAATTGATTGAAAGCAGGGCATTTCCTTGTTCTAAGAGTGCCATTCTCTGACTGCCTCGTACTTGTTAAGTCAGTCCTTTTGTGTACACACACACTTTCACCATGGTCCCGCCATGTCTGGAACAAATGTCAAAATATTTCCTTCAAACAGACAGGGTTTCATCTTGAGCTGATTGATTTAGGGAGTGAGAAAATATTGGAGGTTTTGTCAGGCTTAAAAGTGGACAGATCTCCATGAGATATTGAAGGGTTAATTTGTTCTTCTGACCTGCAGGAAATTGGATGTCCGGGGGGGTAGGGTGGTATGTCTCGTCTTACAGGTAGAATGTAAGGAATTTACATTCCCATCCCTTGTCATTCAGAGCCATTTGCATGGCCAGTTATTCAGAGTAAAATAATTACATTATCAGCGCCTATTCACAAATCAATAAGAACACGCCGAGTAAAATTCTGACTACTCCCTACAGTTTAAAAAGAAATTCACAACAGATCTGGCCATAAAGGGATGATTTACATTACATTGTTTCTGGAAATGATGTGATCACTACATTGTTTATTGAGTGGCATGTGACTGGAGGAATGGCTGGGGGTTGTCTTGTGGGCATCACTGACTGTAATGTGAAACTCCTGTACTGAAGGACTGGTTCTTTTGTTTGGAGAGATCCTTGACATAGCTCCACAAGCCCTCCGAAGTGTGTTAAGGCTTCCTACAGAAAGCTTGTACTTGCTTAAAATATTGGTTGTTCACAGAGGTTGGTGTGTTGCAGTTGCACCAAGTTTGTAAGAACCCCAAGACAAAAGAACATAACACCCACATACAAATGAGTTGTTTGCCAGGCTGCTGTGAGGTGAGGGAGAAAAGCACAGAGGCTTTGACCAAAGTTTTAAATTCTGCTCTGGCCACAGAGGAGATGACACGGAGGGGACAGCAAATATGCTTCCAGTTTTCAAGAGAGGTGGTAAAGCTAAACCAGGGAATTATGACCAGTGAATCTCACATCAGTGAAGCTATTGGAAAGAATTAATCTCCAATTTAAAAACCCAGGCTTGATCAAGGATAGAGAGCATGGTTTGATCAGAGGTGATCATACCTAACAAATTTGGTTGAATGTTTCTAAGACTGTCAATGTAGGTAGTGTAGTTTATATCGATTTCAGCAAAGCCTTTGATGCAGTCCTAAATGGGAGACTGATGAAAGAAGGTTAAAATACATGGGATTCAGGATAATTTGGCAAATTGCATCCAAAATTGGCTTAGTGGCAGGCAACAGAGGGTGGTGATAGGCAAATTGTGTGACTGGAAGCCAGTGGCTCACCACAAGGATCATTGTTGGGTCGTTTATTGTTGGGGATATGAATCTTGGGAGGTTGGGGGTGAGGTGAGGAGTATGGAATGAAAAATAAGTTTGCGATTAACATTAGCCGGGAGTTGACAGTAAGGAAGAAGGTCTTGAGCTTCAAGAGGACATAAATAAATTAGTCAGATGGACGGATCGGTGGTAGATGGAATTTAATCCCACGAAGTGTGAGGTGAGACTTTGGAAGAAGTAACAGTACAAGGGATGTTCAATGTATGGCAAGACATTAGAGAACTTCGAAGAACAGAGGCATCTTGGGATGCTTGTCCACAAATTCCATGGAAGTGGCAGGGCAGGTTAATAGAGTAGTTAAGAAAGCATTCAGATTGTTTTATCAATGAGGTTGTAGATTGCAAGATCAGGGAGGTTATGTTGGAGCTGTCAGGATTTGGGTTTTCTCACAGTTGGAGTAGTGTGTCCAATTCTGGTCTTCACACCATATAAAGGATGTCATTGCTCTGGAGGAGTGCAGAGGAGATTCACCGATGTGTTTACTTTGCTGGACTACTTTAGCTGTGAAAAAGAGGATGATAAGCTCAGGTTGTTGGAGCAGAGCAGGTTGATGAGCTCCCCAGTATCCACCACTGATGCTCAGAAGCAGTAGTGTGTACTATCTACAAGATGCACTGCAGAAGTTCACCAAAGATCCTCAGACAGCACCTTCCAATCCCATGACCACTTCCACCTAAGGACAAAGGGACTTTTTATGGTGTAGGTTTGCTTGCTGAGCTGTAGGTGTGATATCCAGACATTTCATTACCTGGCTAGGTAACATCAGTGGTGACCTCCAAGTGAAGTGAACCTGTTGTCTCCTGCTTTCTATTTATGTTTCTCCTGGATGGCGTTCCTGGGGTTTGTGGTGATGCCATTTCCTGTTCATTTTCTGAGGGGTTGATAGATGGTATCTAGATCTATGTGTTTGTTTATGGCATTATGGTTGGAGTGCCAGGCCTCTAGGAATTCTCTGGCATGTCTTTGCTTAGCCTGTTCCAGGACAGATGTGTTGTCCCAGTCGAAATGGTGGTTTTATTCCCCCCCGTGTGTAGGGCTACGAGGGAGAGAGGGTTGTGTGTTTTTGTGGCTAGCTGGTGTTCATGTATCCTGGTGGCTAACTTTCTTCCTGTTTGTCCTACGTGGTGTTTGTGGTAATCATTGCATGGAATTTTGTAGACGGGACTCTTGTTTCCCTCACCATCTGCTGCAGACTCAGTCTAGCAGCCATGTCCTTTAGCATCCCACCAACTCGATCCCTGGTGCTGCCCACCAGAGATCATTTTCCAATGTTGCCACCTGTTGGTCAACATGGAGGAGTAGTGATTCATCAGCCAAGAGGGGATGGGATATGGTAATCAGTAGGTAGTTTCCTTTCCCATGTTTAACTTGAAGTTATGAGACTTTGTGGGGTTCAGAGTGAAGGTTGAGTCCCAGAAAAACTGCCTCCCAACTAGATACTACTGTGCCATCATCTCTGCTGGGTTTGTCCTACTGGTGGGCCTGGGATGGTGATGGTGTTGTCTGTAAACTATGATTGTGAGCATGACTATTTCAGGCAGTTGCTTGACTAGTCTGTGAAACAGCCCTCCCAATTTTGGCACTCTCCTTCAGATGTTAATAAGGAGGGCTTTGCAGGGTCAACATGGCAATTTTTGCCATTGTTGTTTCTGGTGCCCGGATCAATGATTGGTGTTCCATCTGGATTCAGTTCTTCATTGAAACCCTGTAGCAAGTAATACAACTGAATGACTTGCATTTCAGAAGGCAATTGAGAGTCAACCACATTGCTGTGGCTCTGGGCTCACGTATAGACCAGATTAGATGAGGATGGTAGATTTTCTTCCCTGAAGGGTATTAATGAGCCTAATGGATCTTTCTGGACAATTGTCAATGGTTTCATAGACATTAATAGATTCTTAATTCCTGATCTCTTTCATTGAATTCAAATTCCACTATCTGCCATATAATACAACACAGGGTAAACCTTCCTACTTTATTTAAAACCAGCAGCACAGAAACGATTTATCCCATGCAGTAATCTGTAAAAATTGAGTGGCCAGGAACTATTTAAAGTAAAAGTTAATAACTTTATTTCTTAAAGTATAACAGGGAATAATTAACTAACCACTACTTGCAATTTCTTTTCTAATCTATCTGTTACCTTCCCTTATATAATACTAGTCCGATAAAACTCCCAATTAAAATTTACAAAACAGCACTTCTTATCTCAAAGTCAGGCAGCTGTAGATTCTTGTCTTTGGATCTTCCTGTGTCTTCTTTTCTCCTTGTTATGATGCAGAAATTCCTAAGTTACTGATCAAAAAAGTACATTTTCAAGCAGTCTGTTTACATGCTAGGCCATTATAGTTCTCCCCTCAACTGTTCAATTTTCCCTGGTCTTATACTCCAGAGCATTGGATTGTGTTATTCCTTTTAAGATTGCCAATATACTCAACTTGATCGGAGTTTATGTTTTGGGTATAATTTAAACTGATTGGCCGAATTCAAATTTGTTTTTGTCTTCAAGCAACAAACTGATCAAGTTGTTCGACCCTCTGTTACATTGTTACCAATTTTTAGTACACTTGGTGCTGGGTCAGGTAGTTCTACTGCTTTTAACTCTCTTAAAGGTGCACCCACATCTTCATAACACATGACAAGATCATTCACTGGGGTTTCTCATTTAATGGTTGAACAATGATAGTACTACGCCAGTGTCTTCCCAGTCAATTTGTGCTGAAGAGAGGCCGTTCATCTGCTCCATATATAGAGAGGGATTCACTGAGTTACTCATCCTCATAACACACGGCAAATCACACGATCCCTCCTGTAGAAAACCGGCTGTGTTTTCTTTTGACCCTAAAGCACAGAGGTGAGTTCTGGGTGTAGAAGGTGAATCAGTAAGTAAGCCTTTCTCTCTCACATGCACACACCGGGGAGAAGCCATTCACTCAGTTATTTCACCTAATGATAAAGCAGCGAGACCATAAGTCTCTGACGTGATTCAGTTCTGTTTCTGATTATGTTCAGGATTGATAGCCTGATAGTATAGCGCTTTGATTTTTCCTCTTCATTCAAGAACTCTCAACAGGTTATAGTTTACAGTAAAATTATGAACTTTTACTTCAGTCCTAAATTGATCTTTGAAAAAATGTGCAATTCATTGATTGAAAGGTTTCACTAAATAAAATTAAATGAGAAATTAATTCTGTCTGATACTTGTCACCGATTTCCCATTTGCCCGCGTGTGCACACAGTGTGCATCATGAAATTAAATTATCAAGGAATGTGAAGCAGAATTGGTATTGGTGAAGTTTGGAAATCGCCGAGTTGAATCATTTTTGACCCAGCCACAGCAACATGAAGTAGAGATGAGACCCACAACAAAGACAACCAACTCGCTGGAGGTGACGTTTTGCATTGAAATGAAAAGCGAGGGGTGACCTGATGCACAACATCAGCAAGAATAACCTGAAAATAGCTGAGACAGTCGTGCAAATAAAGGAACCTGTCAAGAAATATAAACTTGCTGTGACAATGGAAATCTGTGCTCTGACTGACGGTGCCTCCCGAGAGTGCCCTCGGACACTGTCGGAAGAGCTGGTTGGTCTATTGTATACCAGCTCCCTGGTTCTGACACTGGGCTTATGTAGTGAAATGTTGTCTGATGAAAAACACAGGAGGCAGATGCTTCAGTGGCAAAGGAAACTTTGATTGAAACAAGCAAAAGTGAAAATAAGAACAATAACAAAGAAAATGAATATTTTTTAAAAAACTGTTCAAGTCAAGTGAGACTTATCTGATGCCTAACTAGCACCCCAGTTTAAAATTACAAAGAGCTGTTAATCACTGGGTGATATGGGAAAGAGAGTCCGAGAAAATACAAATCCTGGGGTCCTATCTTGCTTCCCTTCCCCTGGGATGCCCTGCGCCATTGGTCAGAAAGCCTACCCTTCCTACACCATCTGAGTTGGGACAGAGGGTTTTGATGACCTTATTCTTACCCCCTGAAGTAGCTTCTGTTGGCTTGGATGGTGGTGGATGTCACTGGCACTGCCCCAGTCGGTATCTCTGCGCTCTGGTTACTTCTTGGAGGTTTGTGGATAAGAAGATCATTTACTCTCATTTCCTGAGTCTGTGACGGTTACAGTCTGTGACTCACGGCGACTGGCTGTGTCTGATTCTCTGGACTCTGGCTAAACCTCTCACTCCAATCTCTAAGGAGTTATTGCCCAGTTATACTGACTGTCGGTTCCCTGATCTCCAAATCTGGGTTTGATGAGTGAGCTGTTCTTCCTCTGAGGGCTGAATGATTCTCCTGATTATTAGAGAGGTGTGAATGGTTCTCCAATAACAATGTTTACGATAGTTTTGGATGTCTATCTTTCTTTTGGATGGATGCGGGTTAAAGCTTTACTGCTAAGTGCAAGGCCTTCACATTCGAAGACAACCAGATTTGTATGTGGTACAATGACGTGGAATGTTCAGTATCTCTGTGTCTGAGTAAACTGATTAGAAGTTGAATGGGTTTGTATTTTTATGGGTCCCAGCATGTCTCAGTGGTTTGCTCTGCAGGCTGGTGTTTCATTATGTTTAGTTAAGGTGTTTATTGGGGGGGGTCTTCCTTTCGCTTGACAAGCTAAACCCTTGTTCCAGACAGCTGGCTTGCATATTGCCTGCTCTGTTTTAGCCATAGAGCTCCGCGAGTCTTTGTTCAAATATGAATTCCAAAAACTCATGTCCAAGTTCAGAGGGTTTAAGTCCAGGGTATCTGATGGGGCTTTCAGCCTTACAACACCAAAGTTCCCAGATGCAGTTGGGAGGTGGTAGATTCTTCACTGACTGAAATAAACAGCAGTCTCGCTGGATTAAGCATAACATTGAGCTATACCACCATGACAGAAACACCTTCTTGTCTCAGTTTGATTATCTCCAATGACTGACTCCTATCATGGTTAAGTTGGACAAGGAACACTGACAGTTGAAAAAGCCATTTGTTGCCTACTAAGTAGAAAGACCACCAGCAACAAGGGACTTGTCCTAAACTGCTGAAGCATGGAAACCCCCAAGCTCCTACCACAGCTTCATGTCCTCTTCCTTCTCTTCTGGGAAGTCAGATCCCCTATTCTATGAGCCACAAAGATTTACATAAAACAAGGTGCCAGTGGGGATTGCAATAGCTGCAAGGACATTTCACTCCGCATCATGGGAAAAATCTTCATTCAGCTCATGATTAACTGGCTCCATCCACTTGCACAGTGAATGTTGCCAAGAAGCACAGATCCTGTGCTAGTAGATCAACATTGGACAGGATCCTCTCCAGTTGGCAGCTACAAGAAAAGTCTAAGCAACGGGGTATACTTTTGTCGATCTCGATTTGGAGGAGCTGGTGTTGGACTGGGATGGACAAAGTTAAAATTCACACGACAGATTATAGTCTGACAGATTTATTTGGAAGTACTAACTTTCGGAACGCTGCTCCTTCATCAGGTGGTGAAAGCAGCGCTTCGAAAGCCTGTGCCTCCAAATAAACCTGTCGGATTGTAACCCTGCTGTTGTGTGATTTTTAACATTGTAGATCTCAGGAGAGCATTCAAGATTATCAGCAAGACAGGATTTGACAAGGTTTTCGGGAAGTTCTAGAAGGGTCACTGGATCTGAAATGTTAACTCTGATTTCTTCTCCATCGATGCTGCCAGACCTGCTGAGAGTCTCCAGCAATTTCTGCTTTGATTTTGGGGAGTTGTCTGTGTACCAAAGCTCCTCAGTCTGATCCATTCATTTGCTCTGTATAAATACTGTGACAGCTTCACTTCTAAGTTTCAAGATTAAGAATAGAATAGAACAGAGACCAACACCATTGCTGGATAGACATGAGGAATAAAGACTTCCCTCAGGGAAATGTCCTGACTGATAGAATGGGCAACTGGTTGATAACATGACAAGGACAAATCATGGCAGGACTCACATTTAATGGTAAGGTCCTGTGGAATGTTGCCAAACAGAGACCTTGGGGTGCAGGTTCACAGTTCCTTGAATGTGGAGTCGCTGTAGACATGGGAGTGAAGGAGGCATTTGGTATACTTGCCTTTATTGGTCAGTGCATTAAGTATAGGTGTTGGGAGGTCATGTTTCAGCTGAACAGGGCATTGGTTAGGCCACTTTTGTAATACTGCATTGAGTTCTGGTCTTCCTGTTATTGGAAAGATGTGAAAAAAAGATTTACAAGGATGTTGCCAGGATTGGAGGATTTGAGCTGTAGGGCAAGGCTGAGTAGGCAGGGGCTTTATTCCGTGGAATGTCGGACGTTGAGGGGTGACTTTATAAAGGTTTATAAAAGCATGAGGGGCATGGATAGGGTGAATAGCCAAGGTCTTTTTCTTAGGATGGGGAGTCCAAAACGAGTGGGGAAATATTTACAAAGCACCTGAGGAGTAACGTTTCATGCAAAGGGAGCTGTGTTTACAGAACAAGCTGACAGAGGAGGTTGGTATAATTACAACATTTAAAGGGCATCTGGATGGTTACATGACTAGGAAGGGTTGAGAACAATATGGGCCAAATGAGATTAGGTCAGGTTGGAATGTCTGGTTGGCACCAACATGAGACTCGATGGTCTGTAATTTCCTGATTCATCTGGAAAAGTGGAAACACATTAGCCTTCCCACAGTCCTCTGGCACTTCCCCCGTGACCAGACAGGAATTAAACGTGTCCAAGCCCCTGTAATTTCTTGCATTGCAACCAGCCCCTGTCTCCCCCAGATGCAATTCGTCTGTACCACAGGAGATTTGTCCATTTTTAAGCCTGACTAAACCTCCCCATTTCCTATGTCAAGCTGTGCAAGTTCCTCACAGTGCCTTTTCTTTAATTCTGCAACAGAATTCTCCTTTTCCAGAGTGAAAACTGAACAGAAGCAATTATTTAACACTGTTCCAATATCCTGCGGCTTCATACACGGTTTGCCCCCTTTCTCGCGATCAGAGATAAGACTGATGAGTTAAAGGAGGGGACTGACACATGCTGTAGCTATCACAGAACAGTGGTTGATGGAAGGGTTGGTCCGGAAGGTCAATATTCCAGGCTATGGAATTATTAGGCAAGGTAGCGGAGGAAAATTGATAAGGGTGCTTAGATTTAAGGGAAGGAGCAGAAGGATTAGAAAAGCTGGGAGGCAAGTTTGTTTCACCCAGAGGATGGTGGGAAGCTGGAACTCAGAGCATGGAAACAGACCAGCCGACCATGTTTCGAGACTAGGACCCATGGGCACAGCTTTAGAATTAGAGGGGGTCAATTTAGGACAGAAATGAGAGTCATTTCTTCAGCCAAAGTGATAGGCCTGTGGAATTCATTGCCATGGAGTGCAGTGGAGACTGGTGCGTTGGGTGTCTTCAAGGCAGAGATTGATAAATTCTTGATCTCATAAAGAACTAAGGGCTATGGGGAGGGTGCAGGTAAATGGAATTAAAATGCCCATCAGCCATGATTAAATGGTGGAGTGGTCTTGATGGGCTGAACGGCCTTGCGTCCACTCCTTTGTCTTATGGTCTTATGGTTTCCAAACTGAACTGCTCTCACTTGCCTATGCCTGGCCCATTTCCCTCCAAATCTTTCCTATTCATGAACTTATTCAAATGTCTTTTTAATATTTTAACTGTGCCTTTATCCATCCCTTTCACTGGCAATTCATCCCACACACAGACCTGTGTAAAAGAGTTCCCCCCATGTCCTAGTTAAATCTATCTCCTCTCACCTTAAAAATATGCTCCTGGAGAAAAGACCCTTGTCATTCACCTTATCTATACCCCTCATGATTCTATAAACCTAAAAAAAAGTCACCCCTCAACCTCCTACACTCCAGTCTTTCAGTCTATTTTTGTATCTCAATCCCTCCATTCCTGATAAAGCTTTGATGAACCCTCTCCAGTTTAATAATATCTTTCCTATAACAGAGTAATGAGAACTGCACACAGTATTCCAGAAGAGGCCTGTCCAACATCCTGTACAACCTCAACACGATGTCCCAATTCCTATACACAAAGGTCTGAGCAGTGAAGACAAGCATGCTAAACTCACGAGGAGGAAGTGAGAACTGCAGTTGCTGGAGATCAGAGTCGAAAGTGTGGTGCTGGAAAAGCGCAGCATCCCAGGAGCAGGAGAATCGACGTTTCGGGCAAAAGCCCTTCATCAGGAATGAGGCTTGTGAGCCAAGGGGGTGGAGAGGTAAATGGGAGGGAGGGATGCGGCTGGGGGTAAGATAACTGAGAATGTGATCGGTAGCTGGAGGTGGGGGTCAGAGAGGAGTGTGGAGCGGATAGGTGGGAAAGAAGATGGACAGATAGGACAGATCGTGAGAGCGGTGCTGAATTGGAAGGTAGGAACTGGGATAAGGTAGTGGGAGGGGTAATGAGGAAACTGGTGAAGTCCACATTGATCCCGTATGGTTGCAGGGTCCCAAGGCAGAAGTTGAGGGGTTCTTCCTCCAGGCATCGGGTGGTCAGGGTGTGGTGACCACCTCACATGACCACATTCTCGTGCTAACCTCACTGCCTTGTAAGGTTGATAGGCCTCCTCCTCTGTCCTTGGCACTTTAGTCCCACACTCCTGATCTTTGAGCACCCACTGCAGAGGGGAGCGGAGGGGACTCCCTGTGTGGTCTGCTCCTGGGCCTGGCCAAGCTGGACATTAACAGGTCCAGACAGTGGACCGTGAAGGGGGCTGTTTCTGTCGACTGCCTGCCCCTCTTCTGTGGTTATGTTTGAGCCCGAATGTCCTTGGAGAGGGGGCATGTTGTATCCACCAACACTCGCAATGCCTTTAGGGAGAGTGGGCACTGCAGGGAGTAGAGTTTTTTTATTTTAACTCCCTGCCCCATTCTATTTGGATTTGATCCCTACTCTCCCCTTCACTTTTCCTTTCACACGGTCATTACCCCTACCGGGCTGTGACTGGGGCTAGATCCCTGGCCACATGGGTGTTTTTTTCCTGGTGGTGGAAAACACTGAGGATAAAATTATCTCGCACATGGTGTTTTCACTGGGTCCTGCACTTACACACTCACAACAGGGGTGCTGTGGAAAAAAAAGAAGAAAAATGATGAAAAATACACAACGGTAAGGATCTGGGCAGTGTTGCCAAATAAAGAGACCTTGGAGTGCAGGTTCATAGTTCCTTGAAAATGGAGTTGCAGATAGCTGGGTTAGTGAAGAAGGCATTTGGTACACTTGCTTTTATTGGTCAGAGCATTGAATATAGGAGTTGGGAGGTAATGTTGCATCTGTACAGGATATTGATTAGGTCAGTTTTGGAACACTGCACTCAATTCTGGTCTCCCTCCGATATGAAAGATGTTGTGAAACTTGAAAGGGTTCAAAAAGAAATTCTGTTTTGTTTTGACGCAAGTAAGATAGTTTCATATTTATAAACATTATACCCCTCCTGCCATGTTCTAGCCCTTTCTCTTCACCTGTTCAAATCCCCCGAAGCCTCCCCCTCTATTCAGTAACACCCAGTGAGTGTTGCTCATTCCCGAACACAGGTGGCCCCTACAGCCCTGGATCAGACTGAATGCTCCCCTGGGGTTTCGGGAAGATTCTGCTTCTCCCGCCCGCTAATGGCCCCAGGAGGAAACTCCATCCAATTGTTCCACCAGGTGTCAGGCACCATCCAACACTGCGTATGCTTTACTCCATGGCTGCAGTGCTCACACTCCAGTCAGAGACTGCCCTGTGCATTCGTGTGGACTTGGCGCGCCTACACGGAAGCTTCTGTCCTGGAGTTGAGGGGGATGCTGCCCCTCAAAGGAATTAAAATTATGCTTTATCATTCGATCTTGTTTGGAGCAATGATGCAAAGGCATCCATTGCCAGACCAGTCAAAGTAACCTGACAAGTGTGAGGTGATGCATTTTGGGAAATAACAAAGCAGGGGTTTACACATTGAATAGTAAGACCCTGAGAAGGACAGAGCATCAGAGGGACCTTGGTGTGCACAGATGTCCACAGATCCTTGAAGGTAGCAGGACAGGCAGATACATTGGTTCAGAAGGCATATGGGATACTTGCCTTTATTGCTCAAGGTATTAAACACAAGAGCACTGAGGTTATGATGGAGCTGAAGAAAGTCATTGGACAAGAAAGGTGAACACCATTTTGTCCCCATCGAATCTGCTAGACCGGCTGAGTTCCTTCAGCAATTTCTGCATTTGTTTGAGGTTATGATGGAGCTGTGTATAACATCAACGACATCACAGCTGGATACTGTGCACAATTTTGAGCACAATAGGTCAGATGTGATTGCACTCGAGAGGGTGCAGAAGAGATTTGCTGGGATGTTCCCTCGGTTGGAGCGATTCAACTCTGAAGAGAGATAAGATGGGTGGAGTTGTTTTCCTGAGAGCAGGGAAGGCTAATGGGGGATCTGATTGAGGTGTATATTGCTTTGAGGGGCGTGGACAGAATAGATCAGAAGAATCTTTTCTGCTTGGTAGAGGGGGTCAATAACTAAGAGGCACAGTTTCCTGTTTCGTGGGGTCTTGAGGGAGGGAATGATCCAGAGAGTTGTGGGTACCTGATTCTGCCTACAACAGTGGTAGAGATAAGAACCCTCAAGTCACTTAAGATGTATTGAAGTATTTAATTGAAGTGCCATAGCATTTTAAAATTATGTTAAAATAGATTGATGTTTGATGATCACATGGATGTGATTCTATGCTGGAAAAAAAATTGACTGTAAAGTACATATGATTGGAATGAGGTCAGCCAGGTTGATCTCATAGAATATGAACTCCCTGATTGGGACCGTTAACTGGGTCCAATCAGGGGCCCTGGCTGACAGATAGAAACAGGGGTTCTGCTCACTCTAGGAGGCATCAGTGCTAGCCGAGTCAGTGTCATGTACATGTAAATAAAGTGTGACTTGGTGATGGGATATCGGCCTTCGTAGAGTTATTTCAGGTTTCTCCATCATAGCTCTGTGCTGCATGTGAACAACTGCAGAACCAATATCTTCAGTTAAATGTAAACTCACTGACATCTCAGCTGGTGTGGTAAACGAGTGATTTTCTCATCTTAAAGAGAAGAGTTAAACTGCTCCTTGCCCACTACAATGTGCCAATTCTGGTCTCCTTCCTATCGGAAGGATGTTGTGAAACTTGAAAGGGTTCAGAAAAGATTTACAAGGATGTTGCCAGGGTTTGAGCTATAGGGAGAAGCTGAATAGGCTGGGACTGTTTTCCCTGGAGCGTTGGAGGCTGAGGGGTGACCTCATAGAGGTTTGCAAAACCATGAGGGGCATGGATAACATAAATAGACAAGGTCTTTTCCCTGGGGTGGGGGAGTCCAGAACTAGAGGGCATAGGTTTAGGATGAGAGGGGAAAGATATAAGAGACCTAAGGGTCAACGTTTCCACACAGAGTATAGTGCGTGTGTAGAACGGGCTGCCAGAGGAAGTGATGGAGACTAGTACAATTGCATCATTTAAAAGGCATCTGGATGGGTATATGAATAGGAAGGGTTTGGAGGAATATGGGCTGGGTGCTAGGTGGGACTAGATTGGGTTGGAATATCTGGTAGGCATGGACGAATTGGACCAAAGGGTCTGTTTCCGTGCTGTACATCTCTATGACTCTATGACTATAAATCCTTTGAACTGTTAAAGCTGTGTGTTAAGATTTAGAAAAACTGAGCAGACCTGTTCACGCACATGATGTATGTGAATAATCTTCTCCTAATGGGTTTGAATTACGTCAGTACAGGGAATGACAGATTGAAACTATTTTCAGAGTTACTTGGTGAGTCCTCTTTTAGCAATTGGATTTTACTGATGAATTTCCAGCTCAGACAATAATAGAATCCTAAATTTCATCAGGGAAATGCTAGAAATACACAATAAATCTGGCTGTGTCTCTGGAGAGGGAGACATATTTCATATCCACAACCATTCATCAGAATTCACTGCTTCAGAGCCCAGACATGAACATCAACTCTATTTCTCAATCAACAGATGCTGTGAGACATACAAAGGTTTTACAGTAAATTTTGATGTTACTCAACAGTACTTTGGATTTGTTAGGGACTAGCTTATATCAATTTCTCTCTTTTCAGCTTTACATGCTTTTTTACCCTTTTAAACATTGTAATTGTACCAGCCTCCACCACTTCCTCTGGCAACTCATTCCATACAAGCACCACCCTCTGTGTTAAAAAGTTGCCCCTTGTGTCCCTTTTAACTTTTTCCCTCTCACCCCAAACCAATGCCCTCTATTTCTGGACTCCCCCAACCCAGGGAAAAGACCTTGTCTATCTATCCTATCAATGCCCTTCATGATTTTGTAAATCACCATGAGGTCATCCCTCAGCCTCCAGGTAAAACAGCCCCAGCCTATTCAGCCTCTCCCTATAGCTCCAACACCCCCCCCCCCCCCCCCCCCCCCCCGGCAACATCTTTGTAAATCTTTTCTGAATTGTTTCAAGTTTCACAACATCCAGCCTAAGGAAGGGAGACCAGAATTGCAGACAACAATCCAAAAGTGGCCTAACCAAAGTCCTGAACAGCTGCAGTATGACCTCCCAATTCTTATACTCAATTCACTGTCCAATAAAGGAAAGCATACTAAACGCCTCCTTCACTATCCTATCTATCCGAAACTCCACTTTCAAGGAACTATGAACCTGCACTCCAAGGTCTCTTTGTTCAGCAACACACCCCAGGACCTTACCATTAAGTCTTACCCTGATTTGCCTTTCCAAAATGCATCACCTCACAGTTATCTAAATTAAACTCCATCTGCCTCTCCTCAGCCCATTGGCCCATTTGATCAAGATCCCATTGCACTCTCAGAAAACCCTCTTCGTTGTCCACTACATCTCCAATTTTGGTGTTGTCTGCAAACTTACTCTCTACACCGCCTATGTTCACATCCAAAACATTTATATAAATGACAAAAAGTAGTGGACCCAGCACCAATCCTTGTGGCACTCCACTGGTCACAGGCCTCCAGTCTGATAAACAACCCTCCACCACCACCCTCTGTCTTCTGCCTTTGAGCCAGTTCTTTATCCAAATGGCTAGTTCTCCCTATATTCCATGAAATCTAACTTTGCTAACTGGTCTACCATGAGGAACCTTGTCGAATGCCTTACTGAAGTCCATATAGATCACGTCCACTGCTCTCATTAATTCTCTTCGTTACTTCTTCAAAAAACTCAATCAAGTTAGTGAGACATGATTTCCCACACACAAAGCGATGTTGACTATCCCTAACCAGTTCTTGCTTTTCCAATACATGTACATCCTGTCCCTCAGGATTCCCTCCAACAACTTGCCCACCACCGATGTCAGGCTCACCGGTCTATAGTTCCCTGGCTTGTCCTTACTGCCATTCTTAGTCGCATCACATTAGCCAACCTCCAGTCTTACAGCACCTCACCTGTGATTATCATGATACAAATATCTCAGCCAGGGGCCCCAACAATCACTCCCCTAGCTTCTCACAGAGCTTTGGAATAAACCTGATCAGGTCCTGGGGATTTATCCACCTTTACACATTTCAAGACATCTATCACTTCCTCCTCTGTAATATGGGCATTTTTCAAGATGTCACCATTTATTTCCCCACATTCTATGTCTTCCATATCCTTTTCCACAGTAAATACTGATGCAAAATACTCATTTAGTATCTCCCCCACCTCCTGCGGCTCCACACACAGGCCGCCTTGCAGATCTTTGAGGGGCCCTATTCTCTCCCTAGTTACCCTTTTGTCCTTAGTCTATTAATGAAATCCCTTTGGATTCTCCTCAATCCTATTTGCCAAAGCTACCTTATGTCCCCTTTGCCCTCTCGATTTCCCTCTCAAGTATACTCCTACTGCCTTTATACTCTTCTTAGGATTCACTCAATCCCTCCTGTCCATACCTGACATATGCTTCCTTCTTTCTCTTAATCAAACCCTCAATTTCTTTCATCATCCAGCATTCCCTACATCTGCCAGCTTTCCTTTAACCCTAATTGGACTCTCATTATTGCATTTTGAAGGCTTCCCATTTTCCAGCCATCCCTTTACCTGCGAATTGATAGATATAACCCTGATAGATACAGCATTATTCCAGTAAATCTTCTCTGCATCTTCTCCATTGATTCTAGATGCGTCTTACCATATGAAGACCTGAGCAAATTTGTGTATCAAACTTAACATTATCTAGAAATATGAAGTAAATGGCAATTGTCCTTTATCACTTTTATCCTTCCAAAACAAATGGTGAACAGTCATTTGTGAATGCATGAGGACTGTATGAAGCATACGCATTTAACCAACAACCAGCCACCATACAAATGGGACTGTCTCACTTTGAAACTTACAGGGTCTTGTCTGTTATCACAGAAGTCTGATAATTCTGAAGGCTTTAAATCCAGTTGATCAGGAGATTAAAGAGAGCACCAGGAATGGACTCTGCGAGTTAGTTATGGAAAAGCACAGAACTGGATTGAATTGAATTTATTGTTACATGTACTGAGGCACAGTGAAAAGCTTTGTCTTGTGAGCAATACAGGCAGATCACAGAGTTAAGTAGCATTGATAGTAAATAATAGGTAAACAGTGGCGAAAACAAAACCACAGGTACAGGCGAATGTTAAGAATTTGTGAGTCCATTCAGCATTCTAACAACAGTAGGGTAGAAACTGTTTCAAAACTGGCTGGTGCATGTGTTCAGGCTTCTGTACCTTCTCCCCGATGGTAGAGGTTGTAGAAAAACATTGCCAGGGTGGGATGGATCTTTGAGAATGCTGGCGGCCTTTCCTTGACAGTGGGACTGGTCGATGGATTCTCTTGATGGGAGGTTGGCCTTTGTGATGGTCCGGGCCGAGTTCACCACTCTCTGTAACCGTCTCCGATCTTCAATGGTACAGTTGCCATACCAGGTAGTGATACATCCAAACAGAATGCTCTCAATGGTGCACCTATAAAAGTTGGCAAGGGTATTCGCCGTCATTCCAAATTTCCTCAGCTGCCTGAGGAAGGAGAGATGTTGTTGGGCCTCTGTGACCAGTGCGTCCATATGAAGAGTCCAAGAAAGCTTGTTGTGGATGACCACTCCCAGGAACTTGACATTCTCCACTCGTTCCACCTCTGTGCTGTTAATGTGTATAGGGGCATGAGTGATATCCCGCTGAAAGTTAATAATGAGCTCCTTGTGATTTAAAAGTTAATGTTTTAAATTGGAGTAAGGTCAGTTCTTACAGTATTAGGCAAGAACTTTGCTAAATTAATTGGGAGAGGCTATTCACAGGTAAAAGGGCAGTTGGAAAGTCCTGAGGCAATATATTCCTGTTTGTGTGAAGGGCAAGTCTGATGGGTGCAGGGAATGCTGGATGACTAGAGAAATTGAGGCTCTGGTCAAGAAAAAAAGGGAGGCATGTGACAGGAATAGACAGCTGGGATTGAGTGAATCCCTCAAGGAGTATAACGGCAGTAGGAGTATACTCAAGAGGGAAATCAGGAGGGCAAAAAGGGGACATGAGATAGCTTTGGCAAATAGGGTTAAGGAGGATCCAAAAACACTCTACGGATACATTAAGGACAAAAGAGTAACTAGGGAGAGAATGGGGCCCCTTTACGATTAACAAGACCATCTATGTGTTGAACTGCAGGATGATGGATGATATACTAAATGAGTATTTTGCATCAATATTTATTGTGGAAAAGGACATGGAAGCTAAAACATTTGTAGAAATAAACAATGTTAGCTTGAAACATGTTTATATTGCAGAAGAGGAGGTGCTGGACATCTTAAAATGCATAAAGGTGGAGAAATCCCAAGGACCTGATATGGGGTATCCCACAACTCTGTGGGAAGCTAGGGAAGTGATTCCTGAGCCCCTTGCTGATGTATTTGTGTCATTTATAGCCACGGGTGAGGTGCCAGAAGACTAGAAAGTGGCTAATAAAGTAGCATGATTTAAGAAAGGTGATAAGGAAAAGCTAGTGAGCCTAACGTTGTGCTGGGTATGTTCTTGGAGGGGTTTCTGAGGGACAGGATCTACATGTATTTGAAAAGGCAAGGACTGATTAGGATAGTCAGCATAGCTTTGTGCATGGAAAATCATGCCGCACTGACTTGATTAAGTATTTTGAATAAGTGACAAAGAAGATTGATGAAGGCATGGGGTGGACATTGACTACATGGACATTAGTAAAGCCTTTGACATGGTGGACTAGTTAACAATGTTTGATCACACGGAATCCAGGGGAGCTAGCCATTTGGATTCAAAATTGGCTTGAAGGTAGGAGACAGAGAGTGATAGCGGGGCATTATTTTTCAGACTGGAAGCCTGTGACCAGTGGTGTGCAGCAAGTATTGGTGCTGGGTCCACTACTTTTTGTCATTTATATAAATGATTTGGATGTGAATGTAGAAAAATTAGTTAGTAAGTTTGCAGATGATACCAATATTGGTGGTGTAGTGGACACTGAAGAAGTACAATAGACCTTGATTGGATGGGCCAATGGGCCGAGGAGCGGCAGATGCAGTTTAACTTAAATAAATGTGAGGTATAGCAGGGCAGGACTTATACAGTTAATGGTAGGGTGCTGGGGAATGTTGCCAAACAAACATGTCCTGGGGTGCAGGTTCATAATTTCTTGAAGATGGAATCATGGGTAGACAGGGTAGTGAAGAAGGCGTTTGGGCCGTTTGCCTTTATTGGTTGGTGCATTAAGTATCAGAGTAGAGAGATCTTGTTGCAGTGCTATAGGACATTGGTTCAGCCACTTTTAGAATACTGCATTCAGTTCTGGTCTCCTTCCTATAGGAAGTATGTTATTAAACTTGAAAGGATTCAGAAAAGATTTGGAAAGATTGTTTGCCGGGTTTGGAGGGTTTGAGCTATAGGGAGAGCTGGAAAATGGGACTAAATTTATTTAGGATATCTGGAGAAGTTGGACCGAAGGGTCTGTTTTTGTGCTGTATCATTTTATGACTCTAGAATTGAATTTGTAGTAGCGACCAAAGTCAATGAACTCTACCTTCCCAATTTTCAAATGGAGGGGAATTCTGCCAATCCAGTACTGGGTATCAGGTGAGCAATCTGATAATTTAGCAACAGCGGATGAGTAAAGAAAGGTTGTGATCAAGTAGAGTTGGGTGTTGTCAATGTGTATGTGAATTCGAATGTGGTACCTCAAGTTGATGTTGCCCACTGCACCATGTAGGTGAGAAATATAAGGGGCTAAGGATAGATCCTTGAGGTACACCAAATTCAGGAACATTGAAGAGGAAAGGAAGATTGGAGATGAGGCAGTAGTTTGTGAAGATGGTGGGTTCATTTTTTTTTGAATGGTAGATTCAGAACTGAGGGGCAGTATCAAAAATATTGTTAACAATGTCAGTGAACCTGGAATGGCTGATGATCAGCATTAAGTAAGAAGAGGGTCAAGGGAATAAAAGGTGGGTCACGTGATCAAATTATTTCTGACTGGGCATGTTGAGGTTGGAGAGAAACTGGAGACACTTGCATTTCAGGGCTCAGATAATGGGAGCCATGGAAACTGCTTGGCAAGGTGGCACAGTGGAAGGGAAGGAAGCCATAGAGGCAACTGATCCAATTGGCTTAATTTTACTGACAATAAAGCTTGATCAACTCCTCCTTGTTGGAGATGGGAATGGTAGGGGGTAGAGAGAGCCCTGCAAAGGAACTAACCTGATTCAGCAATGCACAATTTATTTGATCGACGTTTCGGGCATAAGCCCTTCTTCAGGAAGCTTATGCCCGAAACGTCGATTCCCCTGCTCCTTGGATGCTGCCTGACCTGCTGCGCTTTTCCAGCAACACATTTTTCAGCTCTGATCTCCAGCATCTGCAGTCCTCACTTTCTCACAATTTATTTGATATTAATCCAGAAGATCAATGCTAATAACTCAGGTTGAATTTACTAACATTGGCAGAAAGAGAGCCCAGTCGGGCTGGTTGAGTCCCAGAAATGATCAACAGTAAGATCCAATCACTGCAGTTACATGCAAGGTCTGTGGTGTCTGGGCAGCTTGAAGGATTGAGTGACTCCTTCTCACAGAGCAGGTGAACAGCCTCTCCCCGTGTCTGCGTGGGTTTCCTCCGGGTGCTCCGGTCTCCTCCCACAGTCCAAAGATGTGCAGGTCAGGTGAATTGGCCATGCTAAATTGCACGTAGTGTTAGGTAAAGGGGTAAACGTAAGGGTATGGGTGGGTTGCGCTTCGGCGGGTCGGTGTGGACTTGTTGGGCCGAAGGGCCTGTTTCCACACTGTAAGTAATCTAATCTAATCTAATCTAATCATGGACGACACTTTGCCAGTGTGAATTAGTTGCTGTGCAGTGAGGTCAGATGACCCCTTGAACTCAGCCCCATAGTGAGAGCTTTGATCTGTCTCCGATCAGTGTGAACACATTGAAGGCACAGCAGTTCCCAAGAATGCTTAAAACGTTTCCCATGGCTGACATTTAGAAGGTTTATCATTAATGTTTATGAGAAGGGGGGGATGAATTGGTGCATCCCTGTTCACAAACAGAACAAGGAAATGGTATCAACCAGTGTGAACTCACCAGGTTGAATAGATCACTGACATCCCCTCCCATACACAGAGCATGTGAATGGCCTCTTTCCAGCGTGAATCCTCAGGTACGTCAGCATGTTGTCCCCCTCTGCCTAGTGTCGAAGAAGCCTGAGATGGACATGGCGGATGTTGCAGCCTTGACTCCTTTACCATTTGAAGAAGAGGATGAATTTCTTCTGAGACGCTCTGGGTGTAAGAGGCAGGCTGTGGTCCCATACACATTCCCCTATCCGAGGCTGCGGCAGAGAAACTGGATTTGGAGCGGAAATGCCCCAGGAGAGGCTAAAAGAGAAAGAACAGGCCTATGTCCTTGGACTTAGAGGGAGAGGGATGTTATAATTGCGATGAGGTCACCACAGGTGGACCTCATAGGATATGAGTTCCCTGATTGGGGCTGTTAATCTGGTTGATTCAGGGAGCCCTGGCTGACAGGCATAAACTCTGCTCGCTCCGACACTTGGCTCTGATAAAACCAGTACTATGCATGTGTGACTTGGTGATGGGATACCAGCCTGTGTGGAGTTAATTCAGGATGTAACTCTTCAAGACAATTTTTTCTTACCTGTTGAACCAGCATTTTACCCAACTCTCTCTCTCTCTCTCTCTCCCTGTGAATAGATTACAACAGATGGTGACACTTCAAAAATACTTCATTGTCCTTTGGCTTCTTCTTGTCGTTCTCAGGTAGGAAAAGGCTCTGTTTAAATGTGTGTCCTTCTTTCTTTTCTTCTGTTTGTCAATCTCAGTCAACAATCATATGTACCTGTTCCTTTCAGTGTCTGCCACACTCTCTATGTCTGTCTCTTTTTTTTTTCGGTGTTCACTTCACCCTCTTTCACTCTCTCCCTCTATTCATGGCGCTCACTTCCTAGTGCTGCTGTTTAAAAAGGATGAAAATCTGAGACAGTTTGACATTTGACCTCTCAGTTGCTGTAACACTTCTCCCTGCCAGCTGCAGCACCCAAAACTGGGCTCCCATTCTCCAGATAATGTGTCCAGTTGGTTAGGACTGAGGCAAGGAGAAACTGCTTCCCTCAAAAGTTTATGAATCTTTGTTCTGGGGGAGTCCTCAGACGATATATCAAAATTCTGCACTGGATCTGAGTAGCCATCTCTGATTTTTGCACTGGGGTTGTGGTTAAATGTGCTGGTTTTAAAATCTATTGAGAGATCCCTATTAGTTTTGAACACTGCTGATTACATCTGGATTCCTGACATTTATCATATTTCCACAGACGTAATTATCAATTGCAGGAAACAAATATTACCCTTGTTTTTCATTCATTTACAAGGACCCAGAACATAGAATATATGAAATATAGAATCCCTACAGTGTGGAAGCAAGCTATTCGGCCCATCGAGTCCACACCGACCCTCTGAAGAGCATTCCACCCAGAACCACCCACTCCTGCCCTATACCTGTAACCCTACTTTTCCCATGGGTAATCCACCTAACCTACACATCCCTGGTCACTATGGGCAATTTAGCATGGTCAAATTTGCAATGCAAGTGGCAAACAAGAACTCAGACAACTTACTGACATCCATGCTCGGGGCCTTTGTCTCTCCTCTGGCCTCTGTCTTCGGGCATATGTCTGTATGTTTTCCTCTGCCTGTGTCAACATATTTCAGTTCCTCAAAGTTACAATTCCAAACAAAATTCAGATTAGCTGTGGTGCTTTGTGTTAAAATCATACAGAGGAAAACAAAAAGTCAGTGGAGAAGCAGACAACTGAGGTATTACTAGAAGTATACACTGGAAATTTTCCTGACTCTGTGGTAACAAGGTCACAAAGCCAGCAGCTGAAACAGGAGGAGAAATCAAAAAACACAGATAAGGAAGTTAAAGTAGAATTATTAGAGACCATGTTTGATCGAATGATTGAGACAAAACAAGAACAGGTGGAGGACAAAGTGGATATTTTTAACTCAGAGGAATTAACTGAGTTACAACAGAAAGATGAAAAACTGAAGCAATTGAATCAAAAAGCACACCCGGAAGAAGAATCTGAATATATTCCTGATTGGTATTACCTTTAAAATGATGTCTTGATGAGGAAATGGTGACCATTGCATATTTAGGCAGACGAGAAATGGGCAGACATTCATCAAGTTGTATTACCAGTGGATTATTACCAGGTATTACAGGTAGCTCACCAGTTACCAGTAGGTCAGTTTGGGTAAGAAAATGCAAAAACATTTTCACTGGCCAGACATGTCATATGTGTCAAGTAGTTGGAAAACCTCAGGCGATAATAAAACCTGCATCTTTAATACCCATTTCTGCATTTGAGAAGTCTTTTACAAGGGCCTCAATTGATTGCATTGGACCCCTTACTTAAAACAAAAAAAAATGTGAAGCAGTATTTGTTAACAATAATAGATGTGTCCACTAGGTTTCCAGAGGTCATTCCATTATACAATATCAGAGCTAAAAGAATTGTAGAGGAGTCACTCAATCTTTTCACTAGATATAGACTACCCACAGAGATACAATCAGATCAAGGGTCAAATTTCACACAAATTTATTCAGGGAAGTTATGGATAGCATAAGAATAAAACAATTTAAATCCACTGCATACCATCCAGAATCACACAGAGCATTAGGAAGATGACATCAAACTTTAAAGACCATGTTAAGGGCTTATAAGTTAAGGATAAAAATTCCAGACTGTTTAGATAGAGCTTATTATTGCAGCCATTCAATTTGAAAATTATACATGGGGCAGGATGAGAAAACTTAATTGCCGATGTGTTGTCAAGACTTGGATAAAGAAAAACGGAGGCATTTGTTGGCAAGAGTAAACAGACTAAAATAGAATGTCGTAGTGAATGTTTGCCTGCCTTAGAATTAATGTAATATATATGTCTTGTCGTGTACTAACAGAGTAAGATTAAGGGTTTTTAAGTGAAGCCATTTTTGTGTATTGTTGGTTCTTTTTTTAAAGGGGGAGGTGTGACAATGCTGTCATTTTAAAAAAGGTTACTTTTGTCCTTGGTTTTTTTTGAAGAGAGGTCATAAAGGCAGAGATGCTGAGGAGTCTACTTTAACAATGGAAGGGGAGTGGCCAGTTCTCCCAGTTTAGGTTTTCCTAGTTTGTCTTTAGCTGTACCAGTCACAACTTGTGAGAGTCCAGGAGCATTGCAAGCTTCAGTAAAGAATTCCGCTGGCTTGCTTCTGAAATCTCTCCTGCCTGTAAGAATCTGTGTCTGAATTTACCTTTTTGCAAAGGGGTGTGCTTATGGTATGTTATTTTATTGGAACAGTTAATTAGTAATAGTTAGTGTAACGGTTGGTTAAGTTTTCCTGTAGTTGTTATTCTAAATTCTGCTTTCTTTCGTTCATGTTTCAACTGTAGTGTTTAAATAAATTTCATTTTGCTTAAAGCTGAGTGGTTTGACCAGCTGCATCACACCTGGAGCACCCACTACACATCTGCCTTTAAAATAAGAAAAGGTTAGGGTCTAGGCTAGCTTCTTAAAGTATTACTACAGAGTCTGGCCTGGTCCACAACAGCAAAATCAAAAGGGTTTTAGATTGGGGTCGTGCAGGTTTTTATTAAAGTAAGGCAGAACTGGCCAAAATAGACTTAGTGTAAATCTACAGCATAACAGTGGGAGACATTCAAAAAGCTACAGGCCTATTGTGTTCCCTGAAGGTGAAATGTAGGAGCCACAACCCCAGAGAACCCAGAATTTCCAGGAATATTCAGGACTGGCTAAAAAGTAAAGGAGAGACAGGTAACATGGAATAAAGGGACGCTCAGTCAGAGTAGCAGAGGGAGATGAGCAGAATGAAGTGAAACTGGGGTGAATGGTGGCAGCTGACCTTCTGGAGGAACACCTGAGGGGTGAGGCCCAGATCAAACTCAGCGGGAGCAGCAGGAGGAGAGGAGAGGAGAGGATTGGAGTGAACCTTCACTGAATCCAGAAGCAGAGCTCCTGAGGTGATATCAGGGTTCAAAAAGGACGCAAGATAAGAAGATTAGTTGCTTAGAAACCAGCTTTGGGGACTGAGTGAGTCGTATTGGGAGGGAGACAGAATGTGAAGTGCTTATTTCTGTGGCTCATAGTTTGTTAGGACTAGGGAGAAAGGGCGAGAAATCTGATTTGGTGAGTAGTGGATAAGGTTGAGTAACTTTCCTCGCAATTGGTGGAATTCAGAATAGCAGGAGATTTGGCTCCGTGGAATGCTCCTCCAGCAACAGGTGAGAAATCAGAGACACTTTAAGTACCCATGGTGATCCACGTACTTAAGAAGTGTCTTCAGTTGTGGCTTATGGAGTGGCTGGAGCTTGGACTGGAGTCACTGTAGGGTGCCCGTGATGCTGAGGACATCATGGAAAGTGTGATTACCAAGATTGTTGCACCACAAGTAAGGCCTACACAGGCGCTGACCAACAGGAACACGAGTAAGCATGGGTAGGCAGGGCAAGGGTGTCCCATGGCCATCCACCTCTCCAACAGATATACGTATTAGATTCTGTTACAACTGAGAGCCAGTCAGGGGAAAGCAGCTACTGCCAGGTTTGTAACTTCCCGACCACAGATGTGAGACTGCAATTCCTTGCTTTATCTTTACCATCCTTTTTGTAAAGTGGAATCAAGTTGGCTGTCTTCTTGTCTTCTGGCACTTCCGCTGTGGCCAGAGAGAAACTGAAAATTTGGGACAAGGCCCCTACAATTTCCTCCCTCATTTCCCACAGCAGCTTCAGCTACCTGGGAATCTGTCGACATTTAAACACCTCAAAATTCCCAATGCCTCCTCACTTGCTATATCAATCTGCTGAAGAAGTTCACAGAAGTAATCAGGGGTAAATATCAGGTAGGGGAATGGGTCTGGGTGGGTTACTCTTCAGAAGGTCAGAGTGGACTTGTTGGGCCAAAGGACCTCTCTCCATACTGTAGGGATTCTATGTAAGGATTCTATGAACTCTGTGCCTACATACACCTTCTCCTGATGAAAATAGTTGTGATGCATTTGTTTAACATTCTACCATGTCTTCTGACCCCACACACCAATATACCCCTTAGCACGCCAGGACAAATATGACAAGTGGACATATTATGAATGGATGGACCCTGGGAAGCAACAAGGATCAAAGGAACATTGGGTGTGTGTGTACACTGGTCCCTTAAGGTATCAGGATAGAGGATAAATTGGCTTAGAAGGCATATGGTAGGATTGCCTTTATTAGCTGAGGCATAGAGTTTAAGAGCAGGGAGGTTACGTTGGAACTGTATTAAACATTAGTTAGGCCGCAGCTGGAGTATTATGTACAATTCTGGACTCCACATTATAGAAGGGATGTAATTGGAGAGGAGAGGGTGCAGAGGAGATAGATTAGATTCCCTACTGTATGAAAACAGGCCCTTCAGCTCAACAAGACCACACCGGCCATCTGAAGAGTAACCTACCCAGACCCATTCCCCTACACTATATTTACCCCTGACCAACGCACCAAACACTGTAGGCAAATTAGCATGGCCAGTTCACCCAACCTGCACATCTTTGGACTGTGAGAGGAAACCGGAGCACCTGGAGGAAACCCCGCAGACACGGGGAGAGTATGCAAACTCCACACAGTCAGTCGCATAAGGCGGGAATTGAACCCGGGTCTCTGGTGCTGTGAGGCAGCAGTGCTAACCACTGTGCCACCGTGCCGGAACTTGGTGTCCGAGTCCATAGTTTCTTGAAAGTGGCCACACAAATAGATATTATTATGCAGGTGTAAGGGGTACTGTACCTTTAAGAGATTTAAAAGCTGGCAGAACTACCTGATACAGCACCATGTGTTCTGAACAAGGTAACAATGTAACATTTGGTCGAACAGTGAGAGTAGCTGGGTTGCTTGGATAAAAAAAATTCAAATTCAGCCAAGTTATGCCCAAAGATACTGAACTCCAATCAAGTTTGAATTTGATATGTTGACAATATTAAAATCAATGAAATTATCTGATGCTTTGTGTTATAAGACCAGGAAAGATTGATCGGTTGGGGAAGAACTGGCCACCAACTGCCTGCAGAATAGCTCTCTTAAAGGTACCTTTATCTATCAACGACCTGTGAAACACAATCCCTAAGAAGAAGAAAAGAAGACAGAGAAAGATGCAAAGAGAAGATTCAACAGCTGGCTGGTTTGGAAGTTTGAATTTTTTGGTAAATCTTAATTGATGGTTTAATTGGACCAGTATTGTAGAAGGGAAAGCAAAAGTTAGAGAAAGGAGTTGTAAATAGTTGTTAGTTAATTATTCTCTGTTAGATTTTTTTTAAAAACGTTGTCAATTTTTACTTTAAATAGTGACTTTTGGAATAGTTCTTTGCCTCTCAAAATTTAACAGATTATCTCACTGGGTATATCTTTCTCGAGTTGCTGGTTTAAATTAGTTGAGGGGGGACGGAGTTTACCCCATATTGTAACAGTTGGGGACTTTTGTCTGAGATTTGAACAGGTTTAGACAGATTTGAATAGATTTGGGGATATGAAAATGCACAGTAGATTTAAACCCTTGCAGATTAGTGTCCTAGATCTTTAAATAATCTGCAAGTGAGACAATTTGTTTAATTTTGGTGACTTTGTGATTGGTTAAATTAAAAGTGAGAGAAATGGCTCTTAAAATTGCTAAAGCAGTTCTTGGATTTGTAGATGATTCTCAAATTTGCCAAGAAAGTTTAGATGGAAAGAAAAAGACCATAATTTTAGAATTAGGAAATTAATTAGATGTAGGTTTAACCAAGAACAAAAGTAATGCTGAAATTGTAAGGGAATTACTCAAACATTTAGGTGTGTCAGAGAAACAGACAAGTGCAGTAGTGGGAGAAAAACATAAATTACAATTGAGGAAAATTGAGTTAGAAGATAAGCAAAGAAAGAGAGAGGTAGAGAGAAAGAGAAAGAGAAGAGAAAGAAAGAGGGAAGAGAGAGAAAGAAAGGAAAAAGACAGAGAGAAGGTTCTAAGCTGAGCAAAGAGAGAGAGAGAAGAAAGGGAGAAAGAGAAAGAGCTTGAACTTGAGGAGTTGCTACTTAGTCAGCAAAGTCAAGTTAACAGAATGGAGATTAAAAGAGAAGGTAGTGATATATATAAATATGTAAAAACTCTGTCACATTTTGATGAGAAAGATGTTGAAGTCTTTTTTATTTCATTTGAAAAATTAGCTAGCAGATGGAGTGGTCCAAGGACTTATGGGTAACACTAGTTCAGACTAAATTGGTAGGCAGAGCTAGTGAGGTATTTGCAGCGCTGTCAGATGAGGGGTCAAGAGATTATGAAGAGGTGAAACAGGCCATATTAAGTGCGTATGAATTGGTACCAGATGCATATAGACAGTGGTTCAGAAACACAAAGAAGGGACCAGGTCAGATGTATGATGAGTTTGAAAGAATTAAACATTGTCATTGTGACAGATGGGTGTATGCTTTAAAGATAAATAGTACCTTCGAGGCTCTAAGAGAGATTATTCTGCTGAAAGAGTTTAAAAACTCACTTCCAGAGATGGTAAGAATTCACGTGGTGGAACAGAAAGTTCAGGGAAATGAAAAGAGCAGCAGAATTAGCAGATGAGTACATGTTGGTGCATAAGACAAGCTTCAGGCCAGAATTCCGTCCTGTGAGGAATAGAAGTTGGGAGAAAGGGAGATCCTACACTATGAAACCAAAAGTAGGGAACATAGGTAAGAATTTACCAGAATTTTTTTAAAAGCCCAAGAGGGTGGAAAGGAGGTGAAAGGCCTCAGGTGTTTCCACTGTGGCAAAGTGGGACATGCAAAGTCACAGCGCTGGTTGTTAAAGAAAGACACTGTGGGAAAAGATGTGCTAAAAGAAGCTAAGCTAGTGGCATTAGTGAAGGTAGTAAAGGAGACCCCAAGAAGAGAAGGACAAGAAGTTACAAGTTTTAGAGATACAGGATCTAACCAGTCGCTAATAGAGATGAACGAATGTGCACTCTTCCTGATCTGTTACCCAAGGGTGTGGTAATTCGTGGGATAGATGGACAACAATTTAGCGTTCCTCTATGTAAAATCAGGTTAGAGTGCCAACTCAAGACTGGGAAAGTTACAGTAGGAGTGATTGACAGAGTGTCAGTTCCAGGAATTTAGTTTGTTCTCAGGAGTGGTTTGGCAGGATCCAAGGTGGGAGTGACACCCCTTGTTGTGGAGATGCCGAAGAAAGACCAGGGAACTGAGGGGTTAAAACAGAAATATCCTGGTATTTTCCCAGAATGTGTAATAACCAGATCCCACTATCATAAGTCACAGCATGAAGCAAAAATTAAAGAGAAAGATGGAAGTGTTGAGGTTCAGTTAGTGGACACTCTGTTTGATGTAATGGTGCAGGAAAAACTTGAACAGGCAGAGGGTGAGACAAAAGTGTTTAGTCCTGAAAGGCTGAGGGCCTTGCAATAGCAAGAGAAGACGTACTCCGAAAAGGAGACAGAGAATATTCTGGAGGGTTATTATCTGAAAGATAGTATCCTAAGATGGAAATGGAGACCATGGCAAGTTAGTGCAGAGGAGAACTGGGCCGATGTGCACCAGATTGTGTTGTCGGTAGCATACAGACAGGAATTGTTACGGGTAGCACATGAGCTACCTGTAGGAGGTCACCTAGGGGTATAAAAGACTCTGGTTAAGGTGCAAAAACATTTTTATTGGCCTCGGATGCACAAGGATGTGGTTAACTTCAGCCATTTGTGTCATACATGTCAAATGGTAGGTAAGCCACAGGCAGTAATAAAACCAGCACCTTTGTTGCTAATTCCCAAAGTTGAAGAACCTTTCATGCGGGTTATAATAGATTGTTTAGATCCCCTCCGGAGAACTAAAAGGGGGAACCAGTACTTGTTAACCATAATGGACGTGTCTAACAGATTTCCGGAGGCAATTCCATTACAGAGTATCAAAGCAAAAACGATAGTAGAGGAGTTAGTAGCTTTCTTCACACAGTATGGGCTACCCAGAGAGATTCAGTCAGATCAAGGGTCAAATTTTATTGCTTGGCTGTTTAAGCAGGTTATGGATAGCTTAGGTATACAGCGCTTTAAATTCAATGTGTATCATCCTGAATCCCAGGGGGCTTTAGAAAGGTGGCATCAGACCTTGAAGACCATGTTGAGAGCATACTGTCGGGATTACTCGAATGATTGGGATAAAGGTATCCCATTCGTATTGTTTGCCATTAGAGATGCCCCAAATGAATCTACTGAGTTCACCACGTTCGAGTTAATATTCAGTCATGAAGTGAGAGGCCCTTTAAAATTAATTAAAGAAAAATTGACAGGACCAAAGTCGGAGATCTCACACTTAGATTATTTATCAGAGATGAGGGAGAGTTTAAACGGAGTAGGTGAGTTAGCTAAACAGCATCTCAAGAGGGCATAGTATAGAATGAAGTAGGTGGCAGATAAAAGCTCTGAGACTCTGACATTTTCCCGATGGGATAACGTGTTGGTACTGTTACCAGTGATAGGAGATCCCTTCAAAGCCAAGTTTAGTGGTCCCTATCAAATTGTAAAGAAGTTGAGTCAGGTGAACTATCAAGTAAAGATGCCAGATAGGAAAAAAAGGTATCGGGTACATCATGTGAACATGTTGAAACCGTATTATACTAGAGAGAAAGAACTGAAGAAAAGGTTGTTAGTTACCACCCTGCAGAGTGAGGAATCAAATCCAGATGATGTGGATTTTGATGTGCCTCAAAATAGATTAAAAAATGAAGAAGTCTTGAAGAGTGGTATGTGTTAGTAAACTATTTGTCTCAGGAGCATAGGACACAGTTGAAAGATTTGTTACTGCATTATAAGGACATTAGTAAGAATCAGATGGGGAGGACTAATGCCTTTGTACGTGAAGTAGACATAGGAAATACTGCTCTGATAAAACAATACCGCTATTGGCTTAAGCCTTTCAAAGCCAGACAGGTCTAGAAGGAGGTGGAGACCATGCTTGATGAGGATATCATCAAACATAGCCAGAGAGAGTCGAGTTTACAAGTTGTCTTAATTCCCAAACCAGATGGGACTCAACGATTCTGCGTGGATTACCGGAAGGTCAACACATTACAAAATTGGACTCATCTCCAATTCTTAGATTGGAGGACTGCATCGAGAAAGTCGGACAACCCAGTTACATCACCAAATTGCACTAAATGCGTGGTGACTGGCATACCTTATCAGAGACGGCGAAAGAAATTTCTGCGTTTGTAACCCCAAACGGGCTACATCAATTTAAAGTGATGCCCTTTGGAATGAAGAACGTACCTGCCACATTCCAAAACCTCATGAACAGAGTTGTGGCTGGGTTAACAAAATACGCAGTCTATTTGGACGATGTAGTGATCTCTAGTAAGTCCTGGAAGTATCACGTGTTACAATTGGCAGAGCTGTTTGAACGATTGCAAGAAGCAAAACTGGTGATCAACTTAAGTAAAACTGAATTTGTGAAAGGAGAGGTGACGTTCTTGGGACATAACATCGGTCATGGAAGGTTGACTCCATGGAATGCAAAGACGAAGGCTATCAAGGAATTTCCATGACCAATCTCGAAGAAAGAGGTGCTTCGATTCTTAGGACACAGCGGATTCTAACGGAAGTTTTTTCCAAACTACAGCAGTGTAGTGGCACCATCAACCGATTTGCTGAAGAAGAACACAAAGTTTCGGTGGACAGAACAATGCCAGGAAGCATTCGACCATTTGAAAGCAATGTTAACCACCAAAGCAGTTTTAGCTCCACCAAACTTTTCAACACTTTTTAAAGTCGCCATTGATACTAGTGACATAGGAGTTGGAGCTGTACTGCTACAAGATGAGGATGGGATTGAACTGCCAGTTGGTTACTTTTCAAAGAAACTTGCAACATCCAGCAGAGGAAATACTCCACAATCAAAAAAGAACTATTGAGTTTGTAACTGGTCTTACAATATTTTAACGTGTATGTCACAAACAATGTGTCGGAGACAGTTGTGTACACGGATCATAATCCTCTTAAATTCTTGGAATGCTTTACAGACAAGATTAGGAGACTATTCTGTTGGAGTCCTGTGTTACAGACTTTTAATTTAAAAATCGTATATGTTACAAGTCTTAAGAATATAATCACAGTTGCATTATTGTGAATTTAACTGATAAAGTATCGATAAGATGCATCCATCCAATATGTTTTTTATATAGGAAGAAGTTAAGGTGAATTGAGATTCTCGTACGGGGTAAAGCTTTTCTGTGTTGCTGTTTTAAATTAGCGTGGGGGAGTTTACCCCGTGTCATAACAATAGGGTGGTAAAGAAAGCATATGGCATGTTTGCCTTTATTGGTCAGGGTATTGAGTACAAGAGTCAGGAAGTTATGATGCAGCTTTATAAAATTTTGGTTAGGCTGTACTGAAGAGTATTGCATTTAATTCTGGTTGCCACATAACAGAAAGGCTGTGGAGGTTTTGGAGAGGGTGCAGAAGAGGTTTACCAGGATGCTGCCTGGATTAGAGGGGATGAGCTATAAAGAGAGGCGGGACAAACTAGGGTTGTTTTCTCTGGAGTGACGAAGGCTGAGGGGAGACTGAGAAGTTTATCAAACTATGAGAGGCGGAGATAGAGTTGATGCTCAGAATCTTTTTCCCAGAGTTGAAATGTCTAATACTAGGGGGCATGTTTTTAAGGTGAGGGGGGAAAGATCAAAGGAGATGTGAGGGGCAAGTCATTTTACACAGTGGTAGGTGCCGAGAATATGCTGCCAAGGGCAGTGGTGTAGTCCGATATGATAGGGATGTTTAAGCCGCTTCTAGATAAGCAAATGAAAATGCAAGGGATGGAGGGATATGGAGCACGGGCAGGCATAAAGGATTAGTTTAATTTGGCATTGTGGGCTGAAGGGCCCGTTTCTGTGCTAATAGCTAGGTGGTTGTTTTTAACTAATGGGCCAAAGGATCTTTTTCTGTGCTGTAGATCTCTGAGACTCCATGTGGATTTTTAAAAAAATCTTTTGAAAGCATTAAGTTGAAACCTACCTCATAATTTTGTTTTATTATTTTCAAAAATAATATCAGAGACTCTGTTTGCACATTACAAAAAAATACATCGTGATTAAATCATAAAACCTAACTGTTATGTCAATGACTGGGCTCTTGCTCAGCATTGACAATGGGATAGACTTGTATCCCAGTCTCAAGGCAGGTGACCCCGCGCAGAGATCATGCGCAGTTCGCTCCTTGATCGGAGCATGCGCATTGTAACGGAAGACCACTGCAAGGGTCCGTAACCGACGAGAAAGATGCAAACCGCGGGAGGATCATAAGGGAGGTGGACAGAGCGAGGAGGCTTCCCAAACACAGACCGAAGTCCGAGACCCCGGACCGGATGCTCCTGATTCGGAATTGGCAAAGAACTGGACGGATGTGACGGGGCTACACCTCGGCGACATGCTCGAGGGTCGCCGCCATTTTGTAGGAGTAGCAGGGCGCATGCGTGGGAATCCTGGCCCTGGGGGGCGGGGTCGGTAGTGAATGTTAAAAATCCCTCAACTGCAGGTTACAGTCCAACAGGTTTAACTGCAAATACAAGGTTTCCCAGCGCTGCTCCTCCGTCAGGTAGCTAGTGGGGCAGGATCATAGCACACAGGATGGAAAGCAAAAGTTCAAAGTGTCATACAACTGATGCAATGTATTTAACAAACCTAGATTGCTGTTAAAGTCTTTCATCCTTTAGAATTAAAAATTGCTCAACACCAGGCGATAGTCCCAAGACGTTTACTTGGAAGCACTACTCAGAACGCTACTCCTTCATCAGATGGTGTGGAGGTTAAGATCATGCTCACAGAACTTACAGCCAAAGAGTCCAGTGTCAGGGAGATGCAATACAGTAAACAATCTTAGATTAAAACTTTCATTTTTTATCACATCTTCATGGCAATGGACTCCTTTGGCTATAAATTTGGTGAACATGATCTTAACCTCCACAACCACCTGATGACGGAGCAGCGTTCCGAAAGCTAGTGATTCCAAGTAAACCTGTTGGACTGTAACCTCGTGTTGTGTGATTTTTAACTTTGTCCACCCCGTGTCCACCCCGGTCCAATGCTAGCACTTCCACATAGAGTCACAGAGATGTATTGCATGGAAACAGACCCTTCAGTCCAACCCATCCATGCTGACCAGATATCCCAACCCAATCTAGTCCCACCTGCCAGACCCGGCCCATATCCCTCCAAACCGTTCCTATTCATACACCCACCCAAATGCCTCTTAAATGTTGCAATTGTACCAACCCCCACCATTTCCTCTGGTAGCTCATTCCATACATTTCACCCTCTGCGTGAAAACGTTGCCCCGTAGGTCTCTTTTATATCTTTCCGCTCTCACCCTAAACCTATGACCTCTAGTTCTGGACTCCCTGACCCCAGGGAAAAGAATTTACCTATTTACACTATCCATGCCCCTCATAATTTTGTAAGCCTCGATAAGGTCACCCCTCAACCTCCGCTCCAGGAAAAACAGCCCCAGCCTGTTCAGCCTCTCCCTATAGCTCAAATCCTCCAACCCTGGCAACATGCTTGTAAATCTTTTCTGAACCCTTTCAAGTTTCACAACATCTTTCCGATAGGAAGGAGACCAGAATTGCCTAACCAATGTCCTGTACAGCCGCAACATGACCTCCCAACTCCTGTACTCAATACTCTGACCAACAAAGGAAAGCATACCAAATACCTTCTTCACTATCCTATCTACCTGTGACTCCACTTTCAAGGAGCTATGAACCTGCACTCCAACGTCTCTTTGTTCAGCAACATTCCCTAGGACCTTGCCATTGAGTGTATAAGTCTTGCTAAGATTTGCTTTCCCAAAATGCAGCACCTCGCATTTATCTGAAATAAACTCCATCTGCCACTTCTCAGCCCATTGGCCCATCCGGTCAAGATCCTGTTGTAATCTGAGGTAACCCTCTTCACTGTCCACGACACCTCTAATTTTGTGTCATCTGCAAACTTACTAACTGTACCTCTTATGCGCGCATCCAAATCATTTATGTAAATGACAAAAAGTAGAGGACCCAGCACAGATCCTTGTGGCACTCCACTGGTCACAGGCCTCCAGTCTGAAAAATAACCCTCCACCACCACCCTCTGTCTTCTACCTTTGAGCCAGTTCAGTATCCACATGGCTAGTTCTCCCTGTATTCCGTGAGATCTAACCTTGCTAATCAGTCTCCCATGGGGAACCTTGTTGAATGCCTTACTGAAGTCTACATAGATCACATCTGCTGCTCTGCCCTCATCAATCCTTTTTGTTACTTCCTCAAAAAACTCAATCAAGTTTGTGAGACATGATTTCCCACGCACAAAGCCATGTTGACTATCCCTAATCAGTCCTTTCCTTTCCAAATACATGTACATCCTGTCCCTCAGGATTCCCTCCAACAACTTGCCCATCACCGACATCAGGCTCACTGGTCTATAGTTCCCTGGCTTGTCCTTACCACCCTTCTTTAACAGTGGCACCATGTTAGTCAACCTTCAGTCTTCTGGCACCTCACCTGTGACTATCGATGATACAAATATCTCAGCAGGAGGCCCAGTAATCACTTCTCTAGCTTCCCACAGAGTTCTAGGGTACACCTGATCAGGTCTTGGGGATTTATCCACCTTTACCTGTTTCAAGACATCCAGCACTTCCTCCCCTGTAATAAGGACATTTTGCAAGACGTCCCCATCTATTTCCCGACACTCTATATCTTCCATATCCTTTTTCACATTAAATACTGATGCAAAATACTCATTTAGTATCTCCCCATTTTCTGCGGCTCCACACAAAGGCCGCCTTGCTGATCTTTGAGGGGCCCTATTCTCTCCCTAGTTACCCTTTTGTCCTTTACATATTTGTAAAAATTCTTTGGATTCTCCTTAATTCTATTTGCCAAAGCTATCTCATGTCTATTTGCCAAAGCTATGCTTCTTTCTTTTTGTTAACCAAACCTTCAATTTCTTTAGTCATCCAGCATTCCCTATACCTACCGGCCTTTCCTTTCACGCTAACAGGAATATACTTTCTCTGGATTCTCATTATCTCATCTCTTTTTCCAGCCATCCCTTTACCTGCGAACATCTGCCCCCAATCAGCTTTCAAAAGTTCTTGCCTAATACTATCAAATTTGACCTTTCTCCAATTTAGAACTTCAACTTTTAGATCTGGTCTATCCTTTTCCATCATTATTTTAAATCTAATAGAATTATGGTCGCTGGCCCCAAAGTGCTCCCCCACTGACACCTCAGTCACCTGCCCTGCCTTATTTCCCAAGAGTAGGTCAAGTTTTGTACCTTCTCTAGTAGGTACATCCACATACTGAATCAGAAAATTGTCTTGTACACACTTAGCAAATTCCTCTCCTCTAAACCCTTAACACTATGGCGGTTCCAGTCTATGTTTGGAAAGTTAAAATCCCCTACTATAACCACCCTATTATTCTTACAGATAGTTGAGATCTCCTTACAAGTTTGTTTCTCAATTTCCCTCTGACTATTAGGGGGTCTATAATACAAACCCAATGAGGTTGTCATCCCTTTCTCAGTTCCAACCAAATAATTTCCCTGGATGTATTTTCAGGAATATCCTCCCTCAGCACAACTGTAATGCTATCCCTTATCAAAAATGCCACTCCTCCTCCTCTCTTGCCTCCCTTTCTATCCTTCCTTTAGCATTTGTATCCTGGAACATTAAGCTGCCAGTCCTGCCCATCCCTGAGTCATATTTCTGTTACCTTTTAGAATGGGTTACAGGTTTTGATTCATTCATATGTAAATCCCAGAACTTCTTTCAAGTCACATTCCCAAGATAACTTAAGGTTTTATTGAAAAAAGTGAGGTCTCAGCTCAGACAATGTGTTAAAGGTGTGAGGATGGAGTCTGTACGTATTCCAATCTTGAGTCAGACGACTGTTGCAAAGTAGGAATTTATAAAATGTCACACGGATTATAAAAAATTTTGATTGCCCATAGATTGTGTGCTCTTTGAACAAAATAAAATGTTCCTGCAAATACAATTCTGCAAATGCAAATTCTCCCCTAGACTTATGTGTGTGTGTGTGTGTGTGTGTGTGTGTGTGCATGCGTGCATGTATGGCAATGAGTGAGTGTGTGTATATGTGGGAGAGAGTGTGAAGGTGTGTGTGTGTGCATGTGAGACAGTATGTGTGTGTGTGTATAATTGATAGAGTGTGTGCGTGAGTGTGATGGATTATTCAACATATTGCATCAGTGAACAGCACTATGATCTTTTGCTATAAATTCTGTGTCCTATGATCCTACACCACCTGACGAAGGAGCAATGCTCTGAAAGCTTATACTTCCAAATAAACCTGTTGCACTATTACTGCTGTTGTGTGATTTGTCCACCCCAGTCCAACACCAGCACCTCCATATCTAAGTGAATGCTTCACCTTGGACTGACAGGAATGGAGTTTATAAACTCCTTTTATGGAGTTGGGTGCGTGTGGGGGGGGGGGCGGCGGCGGGTGGGGTGGTTGTAGAGGGAAGGATTTATCTTCTGCAGAGTCACACCAAGATAAATAAAAACTCAGGTTTGGCAGCATTTGTGGAGAGAAAAACTGTGTTAATGCCTTAATAGACAAAGAATTTGGACTAGAAATGGTAACTTTCTTTCCACAGATGCACCTGAAACTTTTTATGATTTGTTCATGATGGCATGTTGACAGCAAAGCCAACAATTATTGCCCATCCCTAATTGTCCAGAGGGCAGGTAAAAGTCAACCACATCACTATGTGGTCTGCAGTCACATGTAGGTAAGGATGGCAGTTTCCTTCCCTAAAGGTCAATTAAAAAAAAACTGGTGGGGGTTTTCCAATAATTGATAATGGTTTTATGGTCATCATTAAACTCTTAATTTTTTTATTGACTTCAAATTCTACCAGCGATAGCACAAACAAATTGAAGAGATGACAAAGTCAGGAAATTAAGGTGAAGAAGGAAATTATACGTGTGACAAAAATCAGGTTGATAATTCAAATGCTGAATTTGGAGGGTTCAGGGGCAAAAAGGAGAAACAGAGGATGAAAAGACTGGAAACTAATGTTGAAGTAGATCAAAAAGTCTTCTCTCGGTACGTAAAACGTAAAACGAAACGTGGTAAAAGGAGCAGTGAGTCAAATTGGGAACTGAAAAGGAAGCAGATGTATTAAATATAGATTTTGACTCGAACTTTGTCGAGGAAGAAGATGCTATGCAGGCCACAGTGAAAGAGGAGGAAATTCAGATACCTGCAGTGTTTAAAATTGAAAAGGAGGAGACATTGGATAGGATGTGCATAAAAGTTAATAAGGCATCAGGAGCAGATAAAATGAATCCAGTGTAACCGGGGTAAGTGAGAGTGAAAATTGGGTAGGCAATAGCTGTAATTTTCTAATTTTCATTGGACTTGAGGGCAGTGACAGGTTGCAAATGATGCATGTGGTTTCAAAAGATGGGGTAAAGATTGGGTCAGTAAAACAGGCGAGTCAATTGAACTTGGTGCTGGGGAATCCTCCCGAACCAATAATTCAGAACAAACACGTGTTAATTAAGGAAAGCTAGCTTGATTTTGTTCCAGGATAATCATATTTAACCACCTTGCTTACATTTTTTTGATGGGATAGCAAAGATTCAAGGTGGTGTTGTTTTTTTGTAAACTTGCAAAATGTATTTGGTTAAATTCCATGCAACAGACTCTTGAGCAATGTTAGAATTAGAATAAAAGGGATAGCAGCAAGTTGAGTAAGAAATTGACTGGAACACAGGGAAAAGAGATCATTGGTTATTTGATAATTAGGCTGCAGGAAAGTGGAGTTACTACTGAAGTTAGTAGTAGAGTCCTTTTCCTGATTGATATAAATGAACTTGATGCAATTGAAGCAGAGGAGAAGCTCGGCAGGTCTGGCAGCACCTGTGGAGGGGAAACTGCAATTAATGTTTCGAGTCTAGTACCAGACTCAATACCAGATTCTGTTTCTCTCCATCGATGCTGGCAGATAAGATGAATTTTTCCAGCACTGTCAGCCCTTGTTTCTCTTTCCAGTATCTGCAGTTCTTTGTTATATTTTTGATGGAATTGGCCTTTGTGTACAGGGGACAGTTTTAAATTTTGCCATGATTTGGACGATGGTGTTGACTGGGGTGGACAAAGTTAAAAATCACACAACACCAGGTTATAGTCCAACAGGTTTAAACCTGTTATTGTGTGATTTATAACTTCAAATTTTGCATAATTTTAGATGAGCTCAGACTGGAGTTCTTTGAAGTAATGTTGATGTGCTTCTAATAGACAACAATATGTCAGCTTTTCCCACATGCCAGTCCTATGAAAGACCAGATTCATTTCACTGGATTTCTCAAACTGCGTTTATATTTGTGGGCTCTCTCTCAGTTGTCTTTTTTCTCTTTTAAGTTAGTCTCACAGGGTAAGAGATTTGCAGCCAGGAAACTGAAGCCAAACCACCAAGATCCCTCTGCTCATCCACACTACCAAGTATCCGACCATTAGCCCAGTACTCCATCTTCTTGTTATTCTTACCAAAGTGAATCACTTCACACTTACCTACATTGAACTCCATTTGCCAGCTTGAACTCTTTCTGCCCAGCTCTGCAGCTTATCTATATCCCACTGTAACCTGCCACATCCTTCCTCACTGTCAACACCTCCACCAACTTTCGTATCCGCAAACTTGCTCACCCAGCCTTCTAGCCCCTCCTCCAGGTCATTTATAAAAATGACAAACAGCAATGGTCCCAAAACAGATCCTTGCGGAACACCGCTAGTAACTGCATTCCAAGATGAACCTTTACCATCAACTACTACCCCCTGTCTTCTTCGAGCCAGCCAATTCCTAATCCAAACCTCTAACGCACCCTCAATGCCATACCTCTGTATTTTTTGCAGTAGCCTACCATGGGGAACCTTCTCAAATGCCTTACTAAAATCCATATACACCACATCTACCGCTTTACCCTCGTCCACCTCCTTAGTCATCTTCTCAAAGAATTCAATAAGGTTTGTGAGGCACGACCTGCCCTTCACAAAACCATGCTGACTATCCTTGATCACATTATTCCTATCCAGATATTCATAAATCCTATCCCTTACAATTCTCTCTAAGACTTTGCCCACAACAGAAATGAGACTCACCAGCCTATAGTTATTAGGGTTATCCCTATCCCCCTTCTTGAACAAGGGAACCACATTTGCTATCCTCCAGTCTTCTGGCACTATTCCTGTAGACAACGAGGACATAAAAATCAAGGCCAATGGCTCTGCAATCTCCTCCCTTGCTTCCCAGAGAATCCTAGTATAAATGCCATCAGGCCCAAGGGACTTATCTATTTTCACCCTTTCTAGAATTTCCAACACCTCTTCCCTACATACCTCAAAGCCATCCATTCTAATTAATTGTGACTCAATATTCACATCAGCAACAATGTCCTGTTCCTGAGTGAATACTGACGAAAAGTATTCATTCAGTGTCTCTCCAATCTCTTCAGCCTCCACGCACAACTTCCCACGACTATCCTTGACTGGACCTATTACTACCCAAGTCATTCTTTTATTCCTGACATACCTATAGGAAGTCTTTGGGTTTTCCCTAATCCTACCAACCAAGGACTTTTCATGTCCCCTCCTTGCTGTTCTTAGCTCTCTCTTTAGATCCTTCCTGGCTACCTTATAACTCTCAATCGACCCAATTGAACCTTCACGCCTCACCTTTACATAGGCCGCCCTCTTCCCTTTAACAAGGGATTCCAATTCCTTATTAAATCACGGCTCCCTCACACGACCCTTTCCTCCCTACCTGACAGGTACATACTTATCAAGGACACTCTATAGCTGCTCCTTGAACAAGCTCCACATATCGATTGTGCCCTTCCCTTGAAGCCTACTTTTCCAAGCCACGCATCCTAAGTCATGCCTCACCGCATCATAATTTCCCTGCCCCCAGCTATAACTCTTGCCCTGCAGTGCACATTTATCCCTCTCCATCACTAGAGTAAAAGTCACCGAATTGTGGTCACTGTCCCCAAAGTGCTCATCTACCTCCAATTCTAACACCTGGCCTGGTTTGTTACCCAGAACCAAATCCAGTATGTCCTCACCTTTTGTTGGCCTGTCTACATATTGTGTCAGGAAACCCTCCTGCACACATTGGACAAACATCGACCCATCTAATGAACTCGAGCTATAGCTTTCTCAGTCAATATCTGGAAAGTTAAAAGTCCCCCATAACAACCACCCTATTACTTTCACTCTTCTCCTGAATCATCCTCGCAATCCTTTCTTCTACGTTTCTAGGAATATTAGGAGGCCTGTAGAAAACTCCTAACAGGGTGACCTCACCTTTCCTATTTCTAACCTCAGCCCAAACTACCTCAGATGGCGACTCTTCATCCATCGTCCTTTCCACCACTGTAATACTATCCTTGACAAGCAATGCCACACCTCCCCCTCTTTTACCCTCACCTCTGACCCTACTAAAACATTTAAACCCTGGAACCTGCAACAGCCATTCCTGTCCCTGTTCTACCCATGTCTCCGTAACAGCCACAACATTGAAATCCCAAGTACCAACCCACGCTGCAAGTTCATACTTCTCGCATTGAAGTATACACACTTCAAGCCACCTTCCTGTTTACAGGCACCCTTCTTCAAGATTGATGCCATGTTCTAACCTCCCTACACTCAAGGTCCTGCACCCTAAAGCTACAGTCCAGGTTCCCATGCCCCTGCAGAGTTAGTTTAAACCCCTCCAAAGAGCACTAGCAAACCTCCCCCCAAGGATACTGGTGCCCCTCAGGTTCAGGTGTAGACCATCCTGTTTATAGAGGATACCGGAATCCCTCCCTCCTGCACCATCCCTGTAGCCACGCATTTAACTGTTCTCTCTCCCTGTTCCTCGACTCTCTATCACGTGGCACGGGTAACAAACCAGAGACAACAACTCTGTTTGTTATGGCTCTAAGCTTCCAACCTAGCTCCCTGAAGGCCTGCCTAACATCCTCATCCCTCTTCCTACCTATGTCGTTGGTGCCAATGTGGACCATGACTTCGGGCTGCTCCCCCTCTCCCTTAAGGACCCGGAAAACATGATCTGAGACGTCACTTACACTTGCACCTGGGAGGCAACATACCAATCGTGAGTCTGTCTCGCCCCCGCAAAACCGCCTATCTGTGCCCCAAACTATCGAGTCCCCAGTAACTATTGCTCTGCTCTTCTCCACCCTTCCCTTCTGAGCAACGGGGATAGGCTCCGTGCCAGAGGCCTGAAGCTCATTGTTTTTGTTTGGGGAATACCAGATGTGGTGTACCTTTGGGCTGTTGTGGTTGTGTTCCTGCCTCTGGGTCATAAGGTTCAGCTTCAGCTTCCACTGTCCCAGAACTGTGCCTTAAACTGTCTCAAATTGATTGAAAAATATTGATTAGACTTACAGTGTGGAAACAGGCCCTTCGGCCCAACAAGTCCACACCGACCCGCCGAAGCGCAACCCACCCATACCCCTACATTTACCCCTTACCTAACACTATGGGCAATTTAGCATGGCCAATTCACCTGACCCGCACATCTTTGTGACTGTGGGAGGAAACCGGAGCACCCGGAGGAAACCCACGCAGACACGGGGAGAACGTGCAAACTCCACACAGTCAGTCGCCTGAGTCGGGAATTGAACCCGGGTCTACAGGCGCTGTGAGGCAGCAGTGCTGACCACTGTGCCACCGTGCCGCCCACTATGTACAATATCAAATTGATGCAATAAAGTGTGTTGGTGATTGTATCAATATTGTCATGTTGCAGTATTTCTTTCCCCTGGAGAGTTCCATTATTCGTCATCTTCTGTTCATTTCTGCATATCTCAAAGCCTGCTTCCTTCCATCAGTATTTCCACTTTAAATTACTCGCTCCTCCAGTTTCTTCCTCATTCACTTCACTGAAAGACATTGACCTTTTGATCGATTTCTTTCTTCCCACTCTTTAATGTTCCCTCAACAAGCATTTATAATTTAAAACAGATTATTTTATAAAGAAACCACAGTAGATGGAGAAAGGATATTTGTCTATCTGCTTCATTCTTTGTCTCTCCCCGTAACCCACAGGTGTGTTTGAATCTTTGACTTGTGTTTATGAATGATTAACTTTTCTGATCCAGTAAAATACTGGTGAAATAAATAATTGGCTCCAAAATTAATCTGGAAAAGCGCAGCGGGTCAGGCAGCATCCAAGGAACGGGAGATTCGACGACCATAGAATCTTGAAGTAGAATTAGGCCATTCAGCCTATTGAATGCTCCACCATTTGATTATGGCTGATATGTTTCTCAACGCCATTCTCCTGCCTTCTCCCCTTAATCAATAACCTTTCTATTATCTCTTAAATATGCCCAATGGCTTGGCCTCCATAGCCTATTGTGGCCATGAGTTTCACAGATTCACCACCTTTTGGCTGAAGAAATTTACGGTGACTCAGCAGTTAGACTGCTGCCTCACAGCACTAGGGACCCAGGTTCAATTCCAGCCTTGGGCAACTGTCTGTGTGGCATTTGCACATTCTCCCTGTGTCTGTGTGCGTTTCCTCCCACAAGATGTGTAGGTTAGGGTGGATTGGCTATGCTAAATTGCCCATGGTGTTCAATGTGTAGGTTGGATGAATTGGCTGTGGGAAATAGATAGGGTAGGGGGCAAATCTGGGTTGGATGCTCTTCAGATAGTCAGCATGGACTTGTTGGACTGAATGACCTGTTTCCAAACTGTAGGGATTCTTAAAATAAATGCTCCGTTATCTCAATTCTAAAGAGTTGTTCCTTCACTTTGAGGCTGTACGCTCAGATCCTAGATTTTCATAATAATGGATATTTCTCCGCCACATCCACTCTATCGAGGCCTTTCAGTATTCTGCAAGGTTCAATCAAATCCCCTGCTCATCCTTCTAAACTCCATCGCATACAGACCCAGTGACCACAACTGCACCTCATATGACAAGCCTTTCGTCCCTGGGATCATTCTTGCAAACCCTCAATGGACCCCCTCCAATGTCAGCATGTCCTTAGACATGTGGCCCAAAGCTGCTGATGGTATTCAAATATGGCCTGACTAGAGCCTCAGTAGTACTCTGCTTTTGAATTCCAGCCCTCCGGAAATGAATGCTAGCATTGCATTTGCCTTCCTAACTGCTAATTGAAACTGTAGCCTTAACAGAATGCTGTACTAGGACTCCTAAGTCCCTTTATGCTTCAGATATCCGAAGTCTTTCCCCATTTAGAAAATAGTTTATGCCTCTAGTCTTCCTACCAAAGTACATAACCTCTCTCTTTCCCACATTTTATTCCACCTGCTATTTTTCCCACTCTCCTAGCTTGTCCAATTCCTTCTGCAAACTCATTGCTTCCTCAATACTACCTGTTCCTCCACACAGCCTATTTAAGAATCATTGTAAATACCATCTGAATGAAACTTTTGAGATTTAGTTTGCCACACTATTTTCCAAGAGATTATTATATATTTAAAAAGGAATTTCAGGTATTCTGTGAACATAGGACTGGGAGAAAGCCATTTTGCCTGTTGAACCTGCCCTGCCATTCAGTATTGTAGCTGATTGAATACATCACTGCCTGTATTCACCCATCCCCTTGTCTGCGTGCCATCAGTTATCAGAAATCTATCACTTTCTACCTTAAACATACTTAAATACTGAGTTTCCACATCCCTCTATGGTAGAGAACTCCACAGGTTCACAACCCTCTGAGTAAAAATGAATGCTACCCCTCTTGGACGTAATTGGCATCTCCCTTATTATTAAATTGTGCCAAGTGGTTCTAGATTCCCAACCAGGGGAAACATCTTACCTTCATCTACCCTGTCCATACGTTAAGCAGATAAGAGCTAGGAGCAGGGGTAGGCATTGAGCCTGCTCCGCCATTCAATAAGATCATGGCTGATCTCTTCATGGACTCAGCTCCACTTACCCTTAAGTCCTTTACTGTTCAAAAATCTAACTATCCTTGTCTTAAAAAAAAAACATTCAATGAGGAAGCCTCAACTACTTCACTGGGCAGAGAATTCCACAGATTCACAACCTGGTTGGGTGAAGAAATTCCTTCTCAATTCAGTCCTAAATCTGCTTCCGCTTATTTTGAGGCTATGCCCACTTTGTAAGTTTCAATGTGGTCATTTGTTTTCTAAGAATACAGACCTACTTTTCACAATCTCTCTTCACATGATGATCCTGCCATCCTGGGTCAAATCCAGTCAACCTTGGTTGCATTCCCACTCTGGCATTATTATCTTTCCTGGGATGAGATCAAACCTGCACACAATACTCCAGGTGCAGTTTAACCAAGCTACTATTCAATTAAAGCACTATTCCTGGCTCAAATCCTTTCGCGATCCCAGTAGCTTGCTGCATGTTAGCCTTCAGTGACTTATTGACGAACACAACTAGATCTCTTTGTACATGAACACTTGCAACGTCTTACCATTTCTGAAATACTCGTACACATCTATTTCTTCAAAGTGGATAGCCTCACATTTTTTGCAAATTACGTTCCATCTTCCATGTCCTTGTCCATTCACTAAGCCTGCCCAAATTGTCCTGAATCCGCTTTCTATCTTCCTCACAACACACATGCTCATTTGGCTTTATAACACCTGAACACTTGGAAATGTCACACTTAGTCCCAAGTTCCAAGTCATTGATACATGTTGTGAACAACTGGGGCCCAAGAATTAATCCAAATTAATCAAACATGATTTCTCATTAGCAGATCTATGCTGACTCTGCCCAATTAGATCATTATCACAATAAAACTCCCGGAAGTGACGGGTTACCGGTCAAGCTCTATTCTGTTCTATGGGACTTGATTGGCCAGGACCTGCTGGAGATGTATGTCAGTATGCTTCTGGCAGGTACCATGAGTGAATCCATGAGGAAAGGCATCATCACCTTCATCTACAAGCAGAAGGGGGAGAGGGAGGAAATCTGACATTGGAGACCAATCTCACCATTAAATGCAGATTACAAAATTTTGACAAAGGTCATCACCAACCGGGGTCAGGTCTGCTCTGGGATCGGTGATCCATCCTGACCAAACCTGTGCTGTACCGGGCAGGAAGATCGCTGAGAGTTTCGCACTCCTCAGGGATACGATCGCGTACAGGCAGGACAGGGGGTGGATACCTGCCACATCAGCCTGGACCAGGAGAATGCCTTTGACAGGATATTACACACGTACATGAGAGATGTCCTTTCCTAAATGGGCTTTGGGGAGGGAATCTGTAATTGGATCTGACTGCTCTACACCAACATTGTCAGCACAGTTTCAATCAATAGGTGGGAATCAGATAGCTTCCCAGTCAGATCAGGAGTCAGGCAGGGCTGCCCTCTCTCTCCTGCCTTGTTTGTGTGCTGCATAGAGCCATTTGCCAAGTCCACCAGGAAGGATGTGAGCCTGAGAGGCGTGACTATTCCTGGCAGCGGGGGCCTTCAGGTTAAGGCCTCCCTGTACATATAGTGTCCATGAGACCGTTCGGGAAAAGGAGAGGTCGGATCCTGTCGAGCGGTTCCCTGAGCAGACTGTCAGAGTCATTTGGCAGAATGCCTCATCACCAGAACTTTCAAACACCAAGACATGAGCCTGTGAGATCCTTTATGCAGGCCTGGACTCTCTGCCACATCACACACTGCCCTCGAAGCGGCTGTGGAGGGGACGAGACTGTCACACACCTCCTTCAGGAATATGCCTACGCAAAGGAAGTCTGGAGATGAATGCAGTGGTGTTCGTCGAAGTTCGTCTTGAGCACTTCCGTGACACGGGACTCCGTGCTCTACGATCTGTTCCCCGGGACGCACATCAAGATGAACATCAACTGCGCCTGGAGGATCATCAACTCAGACACTCTTTGGTCTGTATAAAACCTATTGATCTTCCAGCTGAAGGAGCTGACCCTGACTGTTGCGGACTGGCACATTCCAAGATTCAGGACTATGTGTTGAGGGACGCGCTGAAAATTGGGGCAGCTATCGCCAAGGCTTGGTGGGGAAAGACCACCATGTAAGGTCTACCTGCCTAAGAAGAACAGGAGGCCCACTCAGAAATAGGGCCCCGCTGACGCCTCAGCTAAATATCTTGATGGTCAATGTACAGACTTGGACATACGAATGATTAATTCTGATCTCCGTATGTAAAGAAATGCAATGTGTGCATAAGAATGGAATGACCAATTGTATAACTATCAAAATAATTTTATGAATAAAATATTATTGAAATTTAATAAAATCTACTGCCTGCAGGATTTCCCCAGTCTGGGCTATTTTGATGTGACCTTCAGGAGTGTGAAGCAGTGCAAGCAGTTCCTGAAGGTTTTCAAGGAGAAGGAAGAGGAGTCTCTGTTCTCCATCTTGTCTGTGGTCCTGTTGTGTGTGCTCCCAGCACAGAGGAGTTGGGTTGTCATCATCCATATGTACAACCTCCATGTCCCAGCAGCTGATGTCCTGACCTTTCTGGGATGGTAAGTACAGGTCGAAGGAGACAGCAACTGATGTGGTCGACCCTTTCAGAATCTGGACCAGCAAGTGGCAGGTCGCAGTGGACACCAGCAGGAACATCCTCCACCCACCCTCCAGCTTCGCAATCCGAGGGAGCAGAGGTTACCTGACTTACACAGAGCAGCCGAAAGTGTGCCGAACCTGCGGGAGGTCAGGCCACATGGCGGCGGATCTGCAGGAACTGTAAGCAGGAGGGTCACCTGACCAAGAACTGCAAAGAGGCGAAGAACTGTAACCTGTGCGGAGAGGCAGGCCACATGTACAAGGCCCGCCCAAGACGGGGGCAGCCACTTACGCGCAGATGGCCGGAGGCAGCAAGGTGAGCCACGGACTCCCAAAGACCATCAAGGTCCAACCAGACAGTAGGGAAACGGAGTCTGGGAGTACCTAAAAGGAAGGACAGGCTGGAACGGAGCAGAGGGCAGCCAGCGGAGAGGTACAGCAGTCGGCCCAAGCTCCAGCAGGACGGATGGAGGCAATGGAGGAGGAGGTAACCAAGGAGGTAAGGGAGTGGATACCTGTGAAAAACAGGAAAAGAAAAATCTGCCAGGTCCCCAAAGCCTCCCAGCAAAGGGGGAAACAGCAGCTGCACGAGGAGGATACAAACAGCTCTTCAGATGGTGAAGATGGGTGCAAGGAGGGTCGTCACCTTAAGAAGAGGCAGAGCATTGAGGGGAGAAAGGAGGGTAGTACGCTCCAACCAGGAAACGAAGCACCCTCTGAGGGGACTGGTAAAGCCAACCCCCCAACCACCGAGAACCAGGAGGTACCCACTACACCACAGCTCCAGGTAACTGGGAGCCGCAAACCTTTGGCAGCCCCACTGTCAGACACAGAACTGGACTGTGTGGACCCTGGTCCCGACCTGCTGACACCAGAGCATGGAAATGACCCCCAGCAAGGAGCTGGACAGCTACCTCAGCCCTGTGAATGTCCAGCAATTCGCCTTCACTACAGGGACGGCCGCCCCAGAGACAGGCCCATTGACAAACGGACAGTGATAACTTTGTAAACTGTAAAATGGGCGTTAAAATTGCAAGTATTAACATGCATAGCGTTAAATCTTCCACGTGATGTATTTCTACATCGGCCCTCCGTGCCAGCGTTAAAGCTGATGTCCTGTTTCTGCAGGAGTGTGGGATACCGCACCTAAGCAGTTACAGGAGGTGGTCGAGCTTATGGGCCGTCAGTTTGGTCGGGGGGCAATGATAACCACTCCTCCGGCCTGGGCATCCTGCTGTGAGGAGGCAACTTCACCATCTCCAAGGTTAAGGAGGTGGTGGGCGGGTGCCTCCTCATCACCAACATCATGTACAGGAATGCTCCCCGAGACTGACTAATGTGTACACCCCAACGGGTAAGAGGGAACGTTTGGCCATCCTGCAGCAGCTTCCACTGTTGCTGGCTACGTCCAGGCCGGTCATTCTGGCCGGAGACTTCATTGCTGTAGATGGACGATCCGGCGGGGTGGGACAGTAAACTGGACACCACGTCCAGAGTTCTGATGTAAACTGTCAAAAATGCCAAGCTGCACGACGTCTTCAGCACCCCTGCAGATGGAGCGCAGCATAGATACACCTGGTCACGGGCAGACGGGTCTATCCGCTCAAGGATAGATTACCTGTTTGTGTCCCAAAAGTTCTCAGTCAGATCCACATGTTCTTCTGTGTTCTTCTCTGATCACTGCCTCCTGCTGGCCAACTGTCACCTACAGGACGAGCAGCGGGCTGCTAAGGGAACGTGGAAACTGAACACAAAGCTGTTGACCCTGGGAAATATTAGGAGCTCAAGAGGGACTATGCAGGTTGGAGAACCGTGAAGCCCTCTTTGAGTCCCCAGCGGATTGGTGGGAAACAGTAAAAGGGAACATCAAGAAGTTCTTCATCCTCAAAGGTGTGCAGGAGGCGAGAGAGAGGTGGGGAAAACTGTCCCAACTCCAGGAAAGTATGCAGAACCTGCTCCTGCTGCAGAAGATGGGGGTCAATGTCATGGAGGACCTCCAGGAGGTGAAGGGCCAGCATGCCTCACTCTTTGATTCGGCGGCCTCCAAGATAATCTTCCAGTCCAGTGGAGCAGGACAAGATGTGCTCACGTTTCTTCTTCCAGAAGGTGCACAAAGAGAACTCCGCGCTCGAGAGCCTGAAGGAAAAAGATGGGTTGGTAACGTCATCTCAGGCTGACATCATGAGGATTAGCAAATCCACCTATGCCAGTCTGTATGACTCAAAGCCAACCGACAGAGCGGCCTACCAGTCGTTCCTATCCTCTATCACAGAGGTCTTAGACATCAGAACACAGGAGAGGCTGGACCAGCTACTATCTCTGGAGGAGCTGACCAAGGCCCTCAAGTCCTTTGAAAAGAATAAAACTCCCAAAAACAACGGCTTACCGGTCAAGTTCATTTCTGCTGTGTGGGACTTGATTGGCCAGGAGCTGCTGGAGATGTATGTCAGTATGCTTCTGGCAGGTCCATGAGTGAATTCATGAGGAAAGGCATCGTCACCCTCATCTACAAGCAGAAGGGGGAGAGGGAGGAAATCTGAAATTGGTAACCAATCTCGCTGCTAACTGTAGATTATAGTATCTTGTCAAAGGTCATCACCAACCGAGTCAGGTCTGCTTTGGGATCGGTGATTCACCCTGACCAAACCTGTGCTGTACTGGGCAGGGAGATCGCTGAGAGTCTCGTACCCCTCAGGGATACGATCACCTACAGGCAGGACAGGGGGCTGGACACCTGCCTCATCAGCCTGGACCAGGAGAAAGCCTTTGACAGGATATCACACACGTAAATGAGAGATATCCTCTCCATAATGGGCTTTGGGGAGGGAATCTGTAATTGGATCCGACTGCTCTACACCTACATTGTCAGTGCAGTCTCAATCAATGGGTGAGAATCAGAAAGCTTTCCAATCAGATCTGGAGTCAGGCAGGGCTGCCCTCTCCCTCCTGCCTTGCTGTGTGCTGCATAGAGCCATTTGCCGAGTCCATCAGGAACGATGTGAGCCTGAGAGGGGTGACTACTCCTGGCAGCGGGGGCCTACAGGTTAAGGATGGAAACTGTCAAAGGTGCCAAGCTGCACCCCTGCAGATGGAGCGCAGCGTAGATACACCTGGTCAAGGGCAGATGGGTCTATCCGCTCAAGGATAGATTACCTGTTTGTGTCCCAAACGTTCTTGGTCAGATCCATCCTGTACATGGATGATGTCGCCGATTTCTGCTCGGATCCACTGTCCGTGCACAGACTCATCTGCATCTGTGACCAGTTCGAATGGGCCTCGGGGACCAAGGTAAACCTTCTTCGGGAACCGGGCTGATCAATCCTCCATCCCCTTCACCATCAGGACTGACCACCTGAAGGTGCAGGGTATTTGGTTCAGGGGGGGGCTGGGGCAAGCGCCAAGTCTTGGGAGGAGCGTATCAGTAAAATCAGGCAGAAACTGGGCAGATGGAAGCTCTCCATCACGGGAAAAAAACCTGGTCATCAGGTGTGAGGCACTGTTATTGCTGTCATACATGGCACAGATCTGGCCTATTCCCAGAACCTGAGCCGTCATAATCACTCGGGCCATCTTCCATTTTATGTGGAGATCAAAGACGGACCGGATCCAAAGGGACTCGATGTACAAAGCTCTGGGCAATGGGGGAAAAAGCAAGCCCAATGCCATCCTTACCCTGATGGCCATTAAGCTGTGCATGCATCCCCGGTATGCAAACACCAAGTGTCACTATGTACTGAGGTTCTGCCTGTCCCCGGTGTTGCGAAGGATGGGCCTGGCCTCGCTGCTGCGGAACACTCCAAGTCGTTGGACTGTTCCGTATCACCTGTCCTGTCCTTCGTAGAGAAATTTATGAAGATAAACACCTTTGACCACAAGTCCATTAGGAAGTGGTCAGCATGTAGTGTCCTTGAGACCCTTTGGGAAAAGGAGACGGCGGATCCTATCGAGCAGTTCCCTGGGCAGACTGTCAAAGTTATTTGGCAGAGTGCCTCACCGCCAGAACTTTCCAACAAAAGCACCAAGACATGGCTTAGCTGGTGGTGAGAAGGGCTCTGCCTGTGAGATCCTTTATGCAGGCCCGGACTCTCTGTCGCACTGCCGGCTGCCCTCAAAGCGGCTGTGGAGGGGGTGAGACTATCACACACCTCCTTCTGGAATGTGCCTACACAAAGGAAGTCTGGAGACGAATGCGGTGGTGTTTGTCGAGATTCGTCCCAAGCAGCTCCGTGACACGGGACTCCATGCTCTACGGTCTGTTCTCCGAGACGCACACCGAGACGAACATCAACTGTGCCTGGAGGATCATCAACTCGGTCAAAGACGCTCTTTGGTCTGCCCAAAACCTGTTGATCTTCCAGCTGAAGGAGTTGACCCCGACTGAGTGTTTCAGACTGGCACATTCCAAGTTCCAGGACTATGTGTTGAGGAACTCGCTGAAGCTTGGGGCAGCTCCTCTAAGGCGCGGTGGGGAAAGACCACTGTGTAAGGTCTACCTGCTTAAGAAGAACAGGGGGCCCACTCAGAAACTGGACTCCACTGACAAGTCAGCTGAACACCTAGATGGTTAACATACAGACTTGTATGTACAAATGACTCAGTCTGATCTCTGTTTCTAAAGATGTGCAATGGCATCACCAACTGTACAGATATCAAAAGATTTTTATGAATAAAGTATATTTTTGAAATTAAAAGAATTGTATCTGACATGTGAGTTGTGCAAGGTTACCTTATGAACTCTCCTATTAGCTCAGACTTTATGATAGGAGTTTATCTCACTAGCAGGGGCCTAACTCAGCTGGGTATGTTTTTCCCACCTGATGAATGGCTTAGGGCCTGTAGGAATGATTAATCAAGTGTGCACAGATCTGTCAATTAACTTTTCTCCTTTACGAATTATTGTCTTTCATTGTCTAATTAAGAACAGGCAATGTTTTCTAAACTTTTGTATAAAGTAAGCCAATTTGTGTCACTACATCGGAGAAGCTTGCTGGGGCACTTGAAGAGCTGGTACCCTACTCTCCTAGGTTATTAGAACCTAGTTAGTTTAGCTTGTAGGAATCAGTGTTATATTGTAACAGTGATGCTATTAGTGAATAAAGGGGATGGCTAAAATTAAACTAAACTGTCCGTAAGAGGGTTTTATTCCAGACCTCCAAAGAGTACGATCTCCGGGATGAACCAAGAGAGAGGCTTTACAGGCCTGAGTCCACAGGAATTCCCTCAAATCTCCACTTTACAAATAAAAGCTCAAGCAATGTCGGAAAAAAACTTTTTCACGCAGTGAGACTTTATAGAGTATGGAATGCACTACCTGGAAATGTGGTGGAGGTAGGCTCAATTGATGCATTCAAGAAAACATTGGATAGTTATTTGAAGTAGTGTTCAAAGATTTGGAGAAAAATCACTTGGCCTGTGGTAATGATGTTTATTTCAAGAGACAGTGCAGGCACAATAGGCTGAATTTGTTGAGAGGCGCAACAATTCTGAGAGTTTGAGACAAGAGGGTGTTTGGAGGTGGGGTAGTAGTTTTCAAGAATATAGCAGTCAAGTGTATACATTTTGAGCAGATGGTGAAGACAGCAGATTTGAGGAGGAGAGACAGTATTTGAAAAGAGAGAGATCTTTGAACAAAGTAACGGACATGAGAACGTTAGGGGGGGAAATCAGGCATTTCGTATTAAAGGGTCAATGGACAAGGAGGTGAGACTGATGAACATGAGCAGTACAGAGAGTGTGTGATGAGACAGAGGAGAAAACTGTGGATTCAAGACTCAGGCAAACAAGATGTATCTAGGTACTTTGCTGCCGATGATCAGTGGAAAGCAGGGAGGCAGCCGGATGGATAATGTTAATCTTAGTGACAAAAGAGGTTGCAAAAGCTCCCTTACACATGTTGTTGGAGGTGAGGATGAAGGATTCAGGAGAGTGACGTCCCATCAAAAGGAACTTACTTCTATTAGCAACGTTTAAAAGACTTGACAGACTATGTTCATGACAAAGCTGATTTATTTGACTTTTATCCAGAATATTAATGCTTATGACTGGGCAGAAGTTTATTAGTATCAGCAGGAACCCAATGAACTTGGTCCTGTCCTTGATCTGATTAACAGCAGAATCTCATCACTGTAGTTATTTATGAACTCGCTGGTGTCTCACCAAGGTGGATGACTTAGTAAATCCCATTCCACACTCAAAGCAGTTGAATGGCCTCTCCCCAGTGTGAACTCGCTTATGCTCCAGTAGACTGGATGAAGTTGCGAATCCCTTTCCACACAAGGAGCAGGAGTATGGCTTCTCCTGAGTGTGGACTCGTTGGTGTCTCAACAGGCTGCAAGACTGAGTAAACGTGTTCCCACACTGCGAGCAGGTGAATGGTCTCTCCCCAGTGTGAACTCGCTGGTGTCTTAGCAAGCTGAATGATTGAGTGAAACCCTTCCCACAGTCGGAGCAGGTGAATGGCTTCTCAGCGCTGTGAACCTGCTGGTGTTTCTGCAGGTTGGGGAACTGAGCGAATCCTTTCCCACACTCGGAGCAGATGAACGGTCTCTCCCCAGTGTGAACTCGCTGGTGTACAGTGAGGTGAGATGATCGTCTGAATCCAGATCCACACTGAGAGCACCTGAAAGGTCTGTCATCGACATGAACACCTTGGTGGCGAATCAGTTCCCCAGAGCTTTTATAGCACTTCCCACAGTCTGGACATTTGAAAGGTCTCTCGTCAGTGTGAACTCTCTGGTGTGTCAGTAGGTTGGATGACAGAGTGAATCCCTTGCCGCACTCCGGGCAGGTAAATGGCCTCTCTCCAGTGTGACTGCGTCGATGAATTTCCAACTGAGATGGGGATCTGTATCCCTTCCCACAGTCTTCGCATTTCCATGGTTTCTTCCCAGTGTGACTGCACTTGTGTCTCGACAGGCCAGATGATTGACTGAAGCCTCGTCCACACACACGACATATGCATCGTTTCTCCTCACTGAGAACAGTGCTTTTACCTTCCATGTTCACAGTCCAATGTTATTCAGGTGGGACAAATTGGACAATTCCATCTGATCTGGATGTGATTTTGGGTTTCAGTTTTCCGATTTCAAATCCTCCTGTTCTAATTCCCTGGGAAATTGATTTGAAATAGAAAAAAAAGGGAATGAGAGAAATCCCAAACAAATGCAAGTTATGAACTTGATCTGGATGAATCTAGTAACTTGTGGGGCTGGCATGAGTAAACCACTGACCATAAAAACCTCAAGACTGTCATAAAAATCCAACTGGCTCACTACTGACCTTCAGGGAATGGGTACTGTCCACACTGCCTTGCTTACACAAGGCTCTGGTCTCTACATAAGTCGAAAGAGACCGAGAGGTTCCACATAGCTACAACATGACCAGGACTTTGACACAAAATCTCAAACAACCTCCATCCCTGAGAAACGCTACAGCAGCAGGCAGATGTGAACTCCATCAGCTACAAGTTCCTCTACAAGTTCCAGTGACGAGCGGTATCCCGCAGGGTTCAGTGTTGGGGCCACAGCTATTCGCATTATATATTAATGATTTGGATGAGGGGACTGGGGGCATTCTAGCAAAGTTTGCAGATGATACGAAGTTAGGTGGACAGGCAGGTAGTACTGAGGAAGTGGGGAGGCTGCAGAAGGATCTGGACAGTTTGGGAGAGTGGTCCAGGAAATGGCTGATGGAATTTAACGTGAGCAAGTGCGAGGTCTTGCACTTTGGCAAAAAGAATAAAAGCATAGACTACTTTCTAAATCGTGAGAAAATTAGTAAAGCCAAAGTACAAAGGGATCTGGGAGTGCTAGTCGAGGATTCTCTAAAGGTAAACATGCAGGTTGAGTCCGTGATTAAGAAAGCGAATACAATGTTGTTTCTTATCTCAAGAGGGTTGGAATATAAAAGCATAGATGTCCTACTGAGACTTTATAAAGCTCTGGTTAGGCCCCATTTAAAGTACTGTGTCCAGTTTTGGTCCCCACACCTCAGGAAGGACATTCTGGCACTGGAACGTGTCCAGCGAAGGTTCACACGGATGATCCCTGGAATGGTAGGTCTAACATATGAGGAACGGCTGAGGATCCTGGGATTGTATTCATTGGAGTTTCAAAGATTAAGGGGAGACTTAATAGAGACGTACAAGATAATACATGGCTTGGAAAGGGTGGACGCTAGGAAATTGTTTCCACTAGGCGAGGAGACTAGGACCCGTGGACACAGCCTTAGAATTAGAGGGGGTCAATTCAGAACAGAAATGTGGAGACATTTCTTCAGCCAGAGAGTGGTGGGCCTGTGGAATTCATTGCCGCAGAGTGCAGTGGAGGCCGGGATACTAAATGTCTTCAAGGCAGGGATTGATAGATTCTTGTTGTCTCGAGGAATTAAGGGCTACGGGGAGAACGCTGGTAAGTGGAGTTGAAATGCCCATCAGCCGTGATTGAATGGCGGAGTGGACTCGATGGGCCGAATGGCCTTACTTCTATGTCTTATGGTCTCTCCACACATTTCCTGACTTAGCCAAACTGCAGAAAGGATGAGAAGAAATCTCCATTGGGAAGACTGAAGCCACTGTTTCAGTCTCTGCTACAAAGGCCAGTTCTGAATACACTCTCCAAGCCTTTGAGGCTGAACTGAATTGTCACAATCATGCTGAAATATTTCAATCCAAGTTGAGCTTCCCACCACAAATCATCTAAATTACTTTGCTCTTCAGTAGTGGAGTCAGGGAGAGCGCCAGTGAACTCAAACATTGCGAAAGTAATGCCCCTGCTAAAAAAGGGAGGGAGATTGAAGACAAGAAACATAGACTGGTTAACCTGACCTGGGTCGTTGGTAACACTTTACAGTTCTTTATTAAGGATGAGATTATAGAGTACTCAGAAGTGCATGATAAAATAGAGCTGAGTCAGCGTGGCTTCGTCAAGGGTAGGTCATGCTTGACAAAGCTGTTACAACTTTTTGAGGAGGGAACAAGCAATGGAAAGCCAGTGGGCATGATTTATTTGGATTTCCAGAAGGCCTTTGACAAGGTGCTGCACAGGAGGCTGCTAAAAAAGATCAGAGCCCGTGGTATCAGGGGAAAGGTATTAGCATGGATAGAGGATTTACTGACTGGTAGAAAGCAGAGTCGGAACAAAGTGGTGTTTCTCAGGATGGCAGCCAGTGACTAATGGAGTTCTGAATGGGTCCGTTTTGGGACCACAAGTATTCACGTTATATATTAACGATCTGGATGAAGGAACTGAAGGAATTGTTGCTATGGTTGCAGATGACAAAAAGACAGGTGGAGGGATAGCGTTGAGGGAGCAGGGAGGCTGCAGAATGACTAGATCAGGCTACGAGAGTGGGCAATGAAGTGGCAGATGGAATACAAAGTAGGTAAGTGTGAGGTTATGCATTTGGTAGGTAGAATGAAGGCGTAGACTATTTTGTAAACGGGGAAAGGCTTCAGAAATCTGAAGCACAATGAGACTTGGGAGTCTTAGTTTAGAACTCTCTTCAGGTTAAAACGCAAATTCATTAGGAAGGCAAATGCAATGTTCACATTCATTTCAAGACAGCTGGAATACAAAAATAGAAGATGCTGGAGAAACTCAGCAGATCTGAGTCTACAAAGAGTCGAGAGTGTGATGCTGGAAAAGATTTTCCTGCTACTCAGATGCTGCCTGACCTGAAGTTCTTTTCCAGCACCACATTCTCGACTCTGATCTCCAGTATCTGCAGTCCTCACTTTGTACTGGCTGGAATACAAGAGCTGGGATGTACTGCTGAGGCCATATAAGGCTCTGGTTATACCGCATTTGGAATATTGGGGGCAGTTTTGGGCCCCATATCTAAGGAAAGATGTAGTAGCCTTGAAGGATGTCCAGGGTGAAAGGTTTGTCATTTGAGGACTCTCGTTCTTTACTCAATGGAGTTTAGAAAGACAATAGAGGATTTTATTGAAACTTACAGAATACTGAGAGGCCTGGAGACAGTGGATGTAAGACAGGCTAGAACTCAAGGGCACTGCCTCAGATGAAGGAGAGACCCTTTAGAATTGAGATAAGAAGGAACTTCTTCATCTAGAAGGTGGTTAATCTTTGGAACTAATTGTGAAAAATGGCAGTGGAGGCAAAACTATTTAGTGTATTTCAGATGTATGTTCTCGATTAGTAAGATGATCAAGGGTCACAGGGACAAGGCAAGAGAATAGGGTTGAAAACATAGAAGCCGTGGTGAAATGGCAGAGCAGACCTGATGGGCTGATTGGACTAATTCAGCCCCTGCATCTTATGGTCTTAATAAAAACAGAAAATGCTGGAAAGACGCAGCAGGTAAGGTAGCATCAATGGACAGAAAGATTGTATAGATTTCCATTCAGGTGACCCTCCCTCAGAAATGAGGAAAGAGAATTGAGTGTGTGAAAGTCAAAGGGGGTGCAGGGGAATAGGGGGAAGGAAACAAAACAGCCAAGCCTGTGATCAGGCAGATCCACCTCAGTAATATCAGCCAACTTTCCTTCCATCTCAGCTGTTTCTCAAACTCTCATCAATTCCTTCTTACTCTCTAGACTTGATGATCCTAACACCTTCCTATCCAGTTTTCCATATTGAATCTCTATCAACTTGGGATCATACAATCTCTGCTGTGTTTTTCCTCACCCCATGTCCCCTTTATCCATTGTCCCTTAACTTTGCCTATTGATCTGCAAAGGCTCCTGGTTAAGCACTCCCCAATATTAAAATTTATCTCTAAAATATAACAAAGAACTTTGGATACTGGAGATCTGAAACAAAAATAGAAGATGCTGGAGAAACTCAGCAGATCTGAGTCTACAAAGAGTTGGTCATGAAGTATTAACTCTGCTTTCTTACCACCGTTTCTCCAGCAATTTCTAAATTTGTTTAAAATTCACCTCCCTGTAATAATTTCTCCACAGTCTTTTCCTTTCCATTTCGACATGTTCAAATTTTTCTCCACAGACAACCTGCAATCCTTCCACATTCAGAAGCTGTTTGTATTCATGTTCTGATTAATCGACGATTTCAGATCTTGATCTGGGGTTCTTCATTTGAGTACCCCATTGAGAAAACTTTCCCTTCTAACCTCCTGCAGAAGGAGTTCTCCAGAGGTGGGCACCATGGGAGATACAGTGCTTTATTTCCCCCTCTATTTACATTTTGAGTTAGTCCCTTTCTTTCCTCCCTACCACCATTTCACTTTTGATGGCTTGCATTGCCCGTAATGGGATAAGTCCCCATCGGGTTCCCTGATGTCCTGCATGGGAGAGGATCTGGCCATCCTTACCTGCTGTGGCCCACATGGGACTCCATAGTCTTCAGCTATTGTGCTGTCATTATCTTCCTGCCCGTGCAGGGTCGCGCATGCGCTTCACCACCTTGCCCCCAACAAACATGGCGGCGGTGGGCCAAGGACCTTCCACCGGGGAAACGCGACTGCCCGTCCAGGGTTAACCCGGCACCAGTCGTTCCTTATTCAGGGCCAAGGAGTATCACTACGTGTTTATAAAGCCTGCGTGCTCATGACGCCCTCTGTATTATCCTCGTACAATCGGTTTCAGCTCACGGATTGAGCGTTCGACATCCTCGGTGTCATTGTACCCAGGTTCCGCAAGGCGCATGCGCTGGCCTCTGCCCTATGCTCCGCCCACATTGCGCAATTATTTCGTGTCGTCAGGACAAGGCACAATGGGAGGAGACCATTCAGCCCATCGGCGCAATGTCTTCCGTCCTGAGACACATCCAAGTCATTTGAAAAGCGTTGCTGTTGAATAAAAGAATGCTTTGTTTGTTACAGACCAGGCACCCCTCAAAATGTTTTTAAAAAGGTGGGCCAGACCCTAACTTTTTTTATTTTTCTCAGTTAAAACTCACACAACACCAGGTTATAGTCCAACAGGTTTATTTGGAAGCACTAGCTTTTGGAGCGCTGCTCCTTCGTCAGGTAGCTCGTGGGGCAGAATCATAGGACACAGAATTTATAGTAAAAGATCAAAGTGTCAGACAACTGATGAGATGTATTGAACAAAGATTGCTGTTAAGTCTTTAATCACGTAGAATGGGGATGAGGGTTTCAATTGATTAATACAGGGCGACCCCTGTATCCACGGAATTGTTTTCCACGGTTTCAGTTACCTGCGGATTACGGCACCCCGAACATATTATAGGGAATCAGGGACCAGGAGGTTGCCGGGAAGGTAAGTTTCCCATTGAAATGAACAGGTTCGCTCCTTTCCACGGCTTCAGGCTTCCATGGTGGGTCCTGCAATGTATCCCCTGTGGGTACGGGGAGACCACTGTATGTAAATCCCAGAACTTCTTTCAAGTCACAGTCCTGAGATAACTTAAGGTGATTTACCTATTAATCAATCAAAACCTGCAACCCATTCTAAGTGATTAAAGACTTAACAGTAATCTAGGTTTGTTTAATACATTTGTATTTCACTTTGATCTTTTTCTATAAACGCTATGATCCCGCCCCACTAGCTAACTGGCAGCGCTCCAAAAGATCGTACTTCCAAATAAACTAGTTGGACTACAAAATGGTGTTGTGTGATTTTTAACTTTGTCTTCCCCATCCAATACCAGCTCCTCCACATCATTTCTTTTAGGCGACTGTAAAGGGAATATTCCAGGAGTAATGCAGCTGGTCAAACCACTTGGCTTGAAACAAAACAGAATGTATTTAAACACTACAGATAAAACACAAAGAAAGGAAAACAGAATTAGAATAACTTAACTCATTTGAAAACCCAACCGACTCTATTGCAAGTTAACAAAAGAGCTGTTCAAATCCCCGCAACACCCCCTAAACACATCCCTCGGCAAAGGTACATTCAAACACAGGTTCTTACAGGCAGGAGAGACTTCTAGAGAGAAAGTTAAAGCAAGACCTCTGTCGAAGCATGGAACATCTTTTCAATGTAGCTGCTTCTCTAGGTCCTCAGCAGTTTTTGACTGCCTGCTGAAACTAAACCAAATTTAAACAAAACCTGAACTGGGAGAACAGGCCACTCCCCTTTCATTGTATAACTGTTTTAAAAAAACCTAAAGATCTCTTTCCATTGTTGAGTTAGGGAGGGTCTGTCAGCCATTTCAGCATCACTAACTTTACAATCCCTCTTGAACAAAAACCAAGGCAACATAACCTTGTTAAAGGGACAGCATCATCATGTGATCTATCATGATTGCAGCTGCAGGGATTGAATCCCTATACTGTGGAAGCAGACCATCAGTCCATTAAATCCATGCTGACCCAACCCTCTACTCTAACTCAATAACCCTGCATTTCCCACGGCTAATCTGTCCAGTTTATACATCCCTGGACACTATGCGTAATTTAGCACAGCCGATCCACCTAACCTGCATGTCTTTGTCATGTAGGAGGAAATCAAAGCACCCAGAGGAAACCCACACAGGCGGGGAGAATGTGTGAATTCCACACTGATAGTTGCTTGAGGCTAGAATTGAACTCAGGTCTCTGGCACTATGATGAAAATGTGTTGCTGGAAAAGCGTGGCAGGTCAGGCAGCATCCAAGGAACAGGAAATTCGACGTTTCAGGCATAAGCCCTTCATCACTGTGAAGTGACAATGCTAACCACTGAGCCATCGTAATGCCCTGACTGATTGTTAAATCATTTGGTACAGCAACCAAGGTGTACAGGCTAACCCCCCCACACACACACACCCACACACACACCCCCAGTTAGAACTCAGTGTCAGAAAATGGGTAAAAATGTTGAACCTCCAAGCTTCTAAACCTTAGTCAGATGTGTTTTCCATCCCCCTAGCCTGACAGATGGCATCTTGACTCAGATCCTGCAGAGTTGTGCTGTTTATAGACTCCTAAGCAACAATGGGAAACTCCATAAGCTCAATAATCAGCGAGAGAATTACTGTCGCTGCTTCTCTTAAGGCAGATTTTAAAAAATCAGTCTTTACCTTGAAAATATGGTGAGGGAATGCAATATATAATGTCATAAAAATGGGCAGCATGGTGGCTCAGTGGTTAGTGCTGCTGCCTCACAGCACCAGGGGCCCAGGTCCGATTCTAGTCTCAGACAACTGTCTGTGTCTGTGGGGGTTTCCTCTTGGTGCTCCGGTTTCCTCCCACAATCCAAAATGTGCAGGTTAGGTGAATTGGCCATGCTAAGTTGCCCATAGTGTTCAGGGATGTGTAGGTTAGGTGATTTGTCAGGGGTAAATATAGAGTAATAGGATTGGGAAAGGGTCTGGATGGGGTACTCTTCAGAGGGTCAGTGTGGACTTCTTCAGCCAAATGCCGTCTCCACACTGTAGGGATTCTATGATTCTCTGAAAAGGGCTGAATGACTGTGAAAGTAGCAATTTTGATATTGGGGAATGTAAACTGATAGCAAGTTACAGCAAAGACCTGGCAAAGTGTTTTGAAAGGGCAGTTCTGGATCAGTGGCTAGGACGAAAATCTGTGCCAGTAGAAAGAGCAGGAATAAATAAAACAAAATACAGTGGCTGCTGGAGAGCTAAAACAAATACAGAGAATGGTGGATAAACTCAGCAGGTCTGGCACATGTGTGCAGAGTAAAACAATGTTTTGATTGGCACAATACCGTGGATGCTGTCAGACCTGCTGAGTTTCTCCAGCATTCTCTGTGCTTGTTCTGATAAGACTCTTGTTATCCAATGGTTGCAACCCTTCTCTGTCACTCCTCCACATTTGTTCCCAACCCCATATACTAGGTGTGATGTGAAACTCTGAGTTTGTCTTTCTTTGCTGTTTCCAATGGATGGGATTGTAAATCCAAACCATGGGAGTGACAGCACTGAACCCTAACTGCTAAAACACCGGTGAAGATGTTGTAACACACGTAACTCATCTTCAAGACACTGTTTTTGCATTTTTTTTCATTTTAGATCACTTTCACCAGAGGTACGTTTCTCCTACAAAATGACATAGCAGTCAAACACAAACTTCACAGCCACTGACAATGAATTTGCTGTTTGATGGAACATTTGCTTTTCCGAAATTCCTAAAGCCCAAACTCTTTCACCAAACATTTCCTCATTTTCCCTCACGTGTGGCTTGGTGCCAGACTTTGTTATAGACATGGGGCAGCATGGTGGCTCCCTCACAGCACCAGGGACCTGGGTTCAATTCCAGTCTCGAATGACTGTCTGTGTGGAATGTGCACATTCTCCCTGTGTCTGCGTGGGTTTCCTTCAGGTGTTCCAGTTTCTCCCACAACCTAAAGATGAGCAGGTTAGGTGGCCTAGCCAATGTATGTTGCCCCAAAGTGTCCACGGATGTGCAGGTTAGGTTGATTAGCCAAGGGAAATGCGGGGATTTTGTGTGTGTGTGTGTGTGTGTGTGTCTGGTGAGGGTGCTGGGGCTGGGTGGGATACTCTTTGGAGAATCAGTTCAGATTCAATCTGCCGAGTGCTTCTTTCTGCACATTAGGAATTCTATATTTTCTCATCAACCTGGAGCTTTGTTCCTTATTGTAACCAATTTTGTCAGTAATCAGGATCTCCCTGCATCCATCATCAACATCAAAATGTATTAATAGTCATGATTATAGACTACTGTATCAATGACATAGATCCTGCTACATCAATGCTCAGAGATTGATTACATTAATATCAGCTTCCCATTGCTAAGCCATATCACATTAAGACTCAGGACACTAACACATTGATAATCAGAACACAATTACATAAATAGTTTAGTGCTGACTGTAGCTACAATCAGGATCTAAATTGAGAGATATTCAGTGTTATGATTACAATAATAACGTTAATGATCTTGATTTAATTATTTATACGTTCCTGTTACATTTATAACCACTTGCCCAATCCATCACTAATCAGGCAATTATTGCATCAATAATCAAGATGCACATAAATAAAAAGATTTATTTCAATAATTTAGCTATATGCTATCAATAATCAGTTTACATTAGTTATTTGTCAACTGCATCAATAGATTGTATAAGATAAATAATACAGACTAATGCATTAGTCATCCAAATACATTAATATTCTGTTAATAGCCACCCACATGTCTCCCACTCCACCAACCTTCAAAACCCTCATACCCCTCCGAAACTTTACTCTGGGGTCTCACCAAGTCCGACGCTTTGAAGGGGTCACACCACGAAGGGCTTTGGGAGGAATTATACAATGCAAGCCTGTTCGGGACTTTAAATGCACTTATTGCTCAAATAATGAACATACAATGATATGTCTCCCTGTTTGATCTTGCTGAGAGAAGCAGTTGTTATTCTTGGTTATCAGGAAGCAGTGTGGGTTGCTGATTTTGGTGTTGGTATTTATTTCACTCCCTTCCTCACCCTGAATCTGTCGGAGGTGGTGCAGTCAGATGGTCCAGGACTAGATTAGACCGAGAAGGTTTGTCATGCAGACAATTTCACCAAAATCTCGCTGAATCTGGCTCTACTTGACAGCATTGGAAGGTTTAAAGAGATTGACAGAAGTAAAGGTAAGGGAGTGTACCCTATTCCCTGCTTCTCTTGCATTGGTGAGTGGAGAAGATCCCGTCTGCTCTGGATTGGCCTGCAGAGGACCCTGCACTTTGCTTCTGGAAGCACTAGGTCTGAGAGTAGATGAGCTCTTTTAAACATGATTCTAGTGGAGGCTTTCCCCATGACACTGATTGAGATATCCCTGTAGTCACTGCAAACCCCTCTGTCCCCTTTCTTCATGCAAATTGTGATTTTGTTCCATCACCCATCCCGTAGGACAGATCTGTTGTCCTTGCAGAGGAGGAAGGTATGGATGAGAAAGTGTGGGGTTAGAGGAGACGGCCTGTGTTTGAGCAGTTCAGCAGGAGTTCCTTATGCTGGAGCAGACTCTTTGTGTGCAAAGCAAGCAACAGCCTTTGCAGCCTTTCGGGTTTGTTGGTCAACTCAACCGCAACAGGAGGGCACCAGAGACTGAGGGATGTCAGTTTCATCAGAGTATAATTCTCAGTCATGTTCAACCCTAGCAGGACATCCGTGAGGGCTTCACCATCTGGCCACAACAGATGGAGAAACGGCTTCACCCAGAGAGTGGTGAGCCTGTGGAATTCCTGCCATAGAAAGTGATGGAGGCTAAAACATTGAATGATTACAAGTTTTTTTTTAATTCATTCAAGTGACATGGGTGTCGCTAGATATCGTTCTGAAGGCGAAAGGGGGGGACTGAGAAAGGTACTGAGTTGGATGATCAACCAGCACATTCTCCCCGTGCCTGTGTGGGTTTCCTCCGGGTGCTCCGGTTTCCTCCCACAGTCCAAAGATGTCCAGGTCAGGTGAACTGGCCATGCTAAATTACCCACAGTGTTAGGAGCATTAGTCAGAGGGAATTGGGTCTGGGTAGGTTACTCTTCGGAGGGTCGGTGTGGACTGGTTGGGCCGAAGGTCCTGTTTCCACACTGTAGGGAATCTAGTGTAAATCTAAATTCAACCAGGCTCGAAGGGCTGAATAGCTTCAACTGTCATGGGCAGTTTTGAGCAGTCTTTTGAGAAGTTTTCCCTGCCTACTTTCATCCTATTGCAGTGCCCATTGAGCATCGCCAGGGCTGTCCTTTTTGCTTCAATAGCGGATACCGTCTCTGCTGGGTTGGCCTCAAGCTAGACTGAAAACAAAAATTTGCTGGAGATCACAGCGGGTCAGGCAGCCTCCGTGGAGAGAGAGCAAGCTAACGTTTCAAGTCCAGATGACTCTTCATCAGAGCTTCCACGAAGTGTGGAGAGGACAGCATTTATTGCCTGTGAAGGCTGAAACTCATGTGAGGTGAGTCTGAGTCGTTGGCCATCACTGACAAATGTGGCTGTGAAAGCCAGCTTTGGCAAACACCAGCAGTGAAATAGAAAGCAACGAAGATTTACACTGCGATAAAAAAAACAACCAGAATTCCTGTCGGAAGGAACAGCACAACTTCTTCAGGATGGGGTCTCAAACCGGTCTTTGTCATGAGTTCTGCCTTCAGTCAATATTGCTGTTCCTGTGTTAGAAGTAACTGAACTCAGCGAATGTAATCACTATCAATGGTGATTCATGAAGTTTGTATTGGTGTTATTGTAAAATATTTCACTATTCTGTTTCAAGTCCCTTGACAATTTAGTTTCATATTGGAGTACTGTGTACTCACTGTGACACATTGTGTATGTCAGTAATTGTCAACCCAAATCAATCAAGACTTTCGAATAAGTGATGTTCATCTGTGGAACCTTTCAGACATTGAATTGTAGATTTTACACCAAAGATCCATTTAGGATTGAAGTAACATTTCACAGTTTTATTGTGAACGATTCCCTGTCGAGAGTTCTTGAATTAGGCGAAAGATCACAGATACAGGTATTAATAAAGAATACTGCAGGTCTAAAACTTCAGCAACATATCCAGAATATTAAATTCCAGCCAATTGTATAGCTGCTAATATCAGCAGAAATGAACTAAATCTTTTTGTGTCACTATTCCCGGGTGTGATTAACAACAGCACCCAATCACTTATCGCAAATCGCTTCCTGAGCAGGTAAATGGCAGCTCTCCGGTTTGATGGTATTAGCCTACAGCAGATTTACTGCTGAAACTCGGCTCAGGACGAAGTGCAGCTGAACAGTTTCTCCTTCGTGTGAACTCGGTGGTGCGACTGGAGGCCAAATAAGCGAGCAAATCCCCTCCCACACACAGGGCAGGTGAACGGTTTCTCTCCAGTGTGAACGCGCTGGTGCCTGACCAGATCGAAGGACTGAGCAAATTTCTTAGCGCACACAGTGCAGGTGAACGGTCTCTCCCCGGTGTGAATCCGCTGGTGTACAGTGAGCTTGGATGAGCTGCTGAAGTTTTTCCCACACTCGGGGCAGCTGAATGGCCTCTCGCCGGTGTGAATTCTCTGGTGTGCCGTGAGGCTGGACGAATGCTTGAACCTCTTCCCGCAGGAGTTGCAGCTGAATGGATTCTCCTGGGTGTGGATGCGCTGGTGCGACTGGAGGCTGAATAACCGAGTGAATCCCCTTCCACACACGGGGCAGGTGAACGGTCTCTCCCCCGTGTGAATTTGCTGGTGCCTCACCAGATCAAAGGACTGAGCAAACTTCTTCCCGCACGTGGGGCAGGTGAACGGCCTTTCCCCGGTGTGAGTGCGCTGATGGGCAGCGAGGGTGGAGGAATGCCTGAAGCTTTTCCCGCAGGAAGTGCAGCTGAACGGATTCTCCTCGGTGTGCACTCGGTGGTGTGACTGGAGGCCAAATAAGCGAGCAAACCCCTTCCCACAGACGGGGCAGGTGAACGGTTTCTCTCCAGTATGAACCCGCCGATGCCTGACCAGATCAAAGGACTGAGTGAATCCTTTCCTGCACACGGAGCAGGTGAACGGCCTCTCGCCGGTGTGAATCCGCTGGTGTGCAGTGAGGGTGGAAGAGTTGTTGAATTTCTTACCACAGTAAATGCAGTTGAAAGGCCTCTCCTCAGTGTGAACCCTCTGGTGTGACATCAGAGAGGTTGTTTGAGTAAATCCCTTCCCACATACAGAACAAACAAATGGCTTCTCCCCAGTGTGACTGCGTCGATGGCTTTCCAGCCGGCAGGAATAAGTAAATCCTTTCCCACAATCCTCACATTTCCATGGTTTCTCCATGGTTTCAGTGTTTAGGTGTCTCTCCTGGTTGGACAATCAGATGAAGCCCCAACCATGCACACAATTCATGGAATTTCTCTCCTCGCTGTGAGTGTTGAGATTTATTTCAAACTGTATCCCGTCTGGGTGAATCAAATGACTCCGTTAATGTTTAAGGCGTTTCTCATCTGTGAATCTTTCCCAATGTCCTAGAAAAGGAATTTACAGACGTTATCACTGTCAGTAAAAAACAGAAATTCAGATGAAACAATTCCCTTGTCTCTGAAGCAATTTTTCTTCTCCTGTTCCCCACAAAGCTGGAAATTCCCAGATCAGCATAGCTGCCACCGCCCCCCTGTTGGAATTCAACCCCCTCACATCATGGAGCACAGATAAGGTGAACAGCCAAGGCCATTTCCCTGGGGTGGGGGAGCCCTGAACTAGAGGGCATAGGTTTAAGGTGAGAGGGGAAAGATTTAAATGGGACCTGAGGGGCAACTTTTTCACACAGAGGGTGGTGTGTGTATGGAACGAGCTGACAGAGAAAGTGGTAGAGCCTGGTACAATTACAACATTTAAAGGACATTTGGACAGGCGTATGGATAGGAAATGGGGCGGCAGGGTGACTCAGTGGTTAGCACTGCTGCCTCATTGCGCCAGGGACTTGGGTTCGATTCCAGTTCTCGGGTGACTGTCTGTGGGGAGTTTGCCCATTCTCCCCATGTCTGTGCGAGTTTCCTCCAGGTACTCCGGTTTCCTCCCACAATCCAAAAGATGTGTGGGTTAGGGTGGATTGGCTGTGCTAAATTGCCCATGGTGTTCTGGATGTGTAGGTTAGGTGCATCAATCAGGAGTAATAAGGTAGGGGAATGGGTCTGGGTGGGTGACTCTTCGGAGGGTCGGTATGGACTTGATGGGCTGAAGGGCCTATTTCCACACTAGGGATTCTATAAAAAAACTTGGTCTATTTCCGTGCTGTGTGACCCTTTGACCCCAACTTCTTTCCCTCATTCTCAGTTTCCTCCCTCCCTTTCCTCTGCCTGGGCTTCAGTTCTCCAGCTCCTGTCTACTGACTGAGAAACAAATCAATTAAGGGTGGCACTGTGGCTCCCAGCATCTGGGTCCCAGGTTCGATTCCAGCCTTGGGTGACTGTGTGGAGTTTGTACATTTTCGTGTCTGCATGGGTCTCCTCCGGGTGCTCCAGTTTCCTCCCACAGTCCAAAGATGTGCAGGTCAAGTGAATTGGCCATGTTAAATTGCCCATAGTGTTAGGTGCATTAGTCAGAAGGAAATGGGTCTGGGTGGATTACTCTTTGGAGGGTCGCTGTGGACTGATTGGGCCGAAGGGCCTGTTTCCACTCTGTAGGGAATCTAATCTAATCCTCGTTTTGGCAAGGCTGTGTGAATTCCACCCAGTATCTCAGGGTTTCCCTCCCTGACCAGAGCCTCATTGATACCCTCACCCTCACCCAACCCAATACTGGGTTGACCGACCCTTCTCCCTCAGAGGATGGGGACGGGTGGGGATGGGGGGGTCCATATCCCCGCGGTGACCAGCCAGGGAAACTGCCTGGCTGCACCACACAAAGCAATGCGTTTGCTGGAGATCTGGGTCAGAAGGTGCGGGAGAAATTTCCGCCTCTGTGCAGAGAAAACCGCATTAACGTTTACGACTGCAAGTGATCCCCCCCCCCTTGTTCAGCGAGCGCCCTGGGAGATCCTGCAGAGCCTCCCCGTTCTGCCAATGCAGCGCGTTTCCCTTACCCTGAAGCCAGATCCCCCGGCGGCGCCCTGGCTGATTGACAGCAAGTCCTGATCAATCCGAAGGAGCGGGCTCACCCAGCAACCAATCGGGATGGACCGGGGGCGGGAGCTTGGATCACTTCCATCGGCTTCAACGGGAACCCGTGTGGAGTCTTCAGGGGGAAGCGAGTTCCTTGTTCCTGGCTTTAACCCTGTGAGGAACCAATGCACAAATCATTTCAAGAGTGGATCCAGGCAGAGATCATTGCAGGGAGTAACACAGTGCAGGACCGAAAGGAATATTCAGTGTCATGGTTGGGGAACTGGGGATTTGCAAAGTGAAGGCTCTGGAACTGAAAGAATCGGGGGTAGGGGAGAAACGCCTTGCTCCAGGAACCTCGCTGGAGAAGTATGAGATTCCCTGCAGTGTGGAAACAGGTCATTCCAACAAGAGTAACCCACCCCAGACCCACTTCCCTCTGACTTATGCACCGAACACTATGGGTAATTTAGCGTGGCCAATTCATCCGCATCTTTTGGACTGTGGGAGGAAACCGGAGCAAACCCACACAGACACGGGGAGAGTGTGCAAGCTGCAAATAAGCCAGTAGCGGGCGGCTGGAATCGAACCTGACCCCCTGGCGCTGTGAGGCACAGTTCCTCACCACAGTGTCCTGAACCCAAGCATTTTAGCTGCTTCAGCAATGACCTTCCAACGGAGACCAAGGGGTGACCTTATAGAGGTTTATAAAATCATGAGGGGCATGGATAGGTTAGATTAGATTCCCTACGGTGCGGAAACAGGCCCTTTGGCCCAACCAGTCCACATGACCCTCCAAACAGTGACCCATCCAGACTCATCTCTCTCTGACTTATGCACCTAACACTATGGGCAATTTAGCATGGCCAATTCACCTGACCTGCACATCTTTGTGACTGTGGGAGGAAACCGGAGCACCCAGAGACAGGAGAAGAATGTGTAAACTCCACATAGACATGCTGTACATCTCTATCACTCTTCAGGGATCTGTGAATAAGGACCCCAAGATCCCTCTGTTCCTCTCAGCTCCCAATCTCCTGCCATACTCCTGAATGTTATCTCAAGTGCTCATCCAAATACCTTTTAAAGGAAGTAAGGTTTCTGGTCTCCACTACCTTCCCAGGCATTGTATTCCAAATTCCCACCACTCACTGAGTGAAAAGCTTCTTTTCCAAATCCCCTCTGAATCTCCTGCTCCTTTCCCTAAAACTATGTCCTCTTGTTATTGACCCCTCAACCAAGGGGTCTCTATTCATTCTGTCCTTACCCCTCATAATCTTGATTTAGAGATGCCGGTGTTGCACTGGGGTGGACAAAGTTAAAAATCACACAACACCAGGTTATAGTCCAACAGGTTTATTTGGGAGCACTAGCTTTTGGAGTGCTGCTCCTTCATCTGGTGGTTGTGGTTCATAATCTTGTATATCTCAAACATGTTCCCCCTCAGTCTTCGCTGTTCTAAAGAAAAAGAAGCTGAGCCTATCTAGTCGTTACTGGTAGCTCAATTTCTCCATCCCAGGCAACATCCTAGAGAAGCTCTTCTATTTGACTCGAGTGCTAGCACATCCTTCCTGGAAGTGGGCAGAATTGCACACAGTACTCCAGCTGTGGCCTAACCAACACCCTGTACAACTTCAACATTACCTCCTTGCTTTTATACTCTATACCATGACAAGTGAAAGCAAGTCTCCCATATGCCTTCTTAACTATCCTATCTGCATGCTCTGCCGACTTCAGGGATCTGTGAATAATTACCCCAAGATCTCTCTGTTCCTCTCAGCTACCCAGTGTCCTGCCATTCATTAAATACTCCCTCATCTTGTTTCTTCTTCCAAAGTGCATCACCTCACACTTATCTGGGTTAAATACCATCCACCATTGGTCTCAGTCGAGAGTGTGGTGCTGAAAAAGCACAGCAGGTCAGGCAGCATCCCAGGAGCACAGAATCAATGTTTTAGACATCGGCCCTTCATCAGGAAAGAGCTTTTCTCTTTCCTGATGAAGAGCTTATACCTGAAACGTCGACTCTCCTGCTCCTGGGATATTGCCTGACCTGCTGTGCTTTTCCAGCATCACACTCCCGAGTCTGATCTCCAGCATCTGCAGTCCTCACTTTCTCTTACTGCCATTGGTCTACCCAAGTGATCAAGCCATCTGTATCTTCCGACAACCTACATGCATTTCCCTCGCTAGTAACCACTCCACCAATTTTGGTGTCATCTGCAATTTTGCCAACCACTACCTCCACATTTTCATCGGTATCATTTATGTATATAACAATCAATAACAGCCTCAGTCTCGATTCTGTGGGACACCAGCCTCCAGTCACTTGAACAGCTTTCTACCACTATCCTTTGTGTCCTATTACTGAGCCAGTTTCTGTTCCAACTCGCCAGGTTTCCCTCAACTCCATGTGCTTTACCCTTCTTGATCAGTCTCCCCAGTGGGACTTTGTCAAAAGCTTCGCTAAAATCTATATTAACAACATCTGAACTAAACTTCCCTCATCCACACACTTGAACACATTTTCAAACAATTCTAACAAATTTGTTAGGTATGCCCTCCCTCTGACAAAGCCATGCTGACAATCTTTAATTAACCCATTCCTTTCCAAGTGGGTATTAATTCACTCCTTCAGAATATGCTCCACTAGTTTCCCTCCCATTGACATGAGACACACCAGTCTCTAATTTCTTGGTTCATTCCTATCACCCTTCTTAGCCACCCTCTAATCCTCTGGCACCTCCCCCGTGGCTAGAGAGAATTAAAAATTGAAAATTAAAAATCAGAGCCTCTGCCTCACTTTCCACATCCCAGGCAATTCACTCAGATCAGGGGATTTGTCCCTTTCTAAGCCCTACAGAATCTCCAATACCTCCCCATTTCATATGTAAACTATGCAAGTTCTGGAGTGTGTGTGTGTGTGTGCTGAGGGGGCGCGAGGAAGGCAATAGGTAGATGCATGATGGGGGGGGTGATAGTGATAGGTCGGAGGGGAGGCTGGAATGGATAGGTGGGAAGGAAGATAGACAGGTAGGACAGTTCAAGGGGACATTGCTGAGTTGGATCTGAGATGAGGTTGGGGGAGGAGAGATAAGGAAACTGGTGAACCCCCTCCTGCATCTACCTGTCACCTTCCCAGCCACTTCCACCCCCTCCCCCCCCACCTGCACCCCTCTATTTATCTCTCAGCTCCCATTCCTCATCCCCCACATTTCTGATGAAGGGCTTATGCCTGAAACATTGATTCTCCTGCTCCTTGGATGCTGCCTGACCTGCTGTGCTTTGCCAGCAACACACTTTTTGACTCTGATATTCCAGTACCTGCAGTCGTCATTTTCTCTCTGTGAAAGTTCCTCACAGACCCTTTTCCTGAATTCCATACCTTTTCCAGAGTGAAGACCGAAGGGAAGTGTTCATTTAATAATCCTTCCAATGTCCTGTAGCTTCACACACAGGTTGGCCCCTTGGTTTCTAATGGGCCCAGCTCTTACCTGGTTGACCATGTCCCTTTAATGTATTTATAAAATATCTAGGATTCTCCATAATCCGGTTTGCAAGTCCCTTTTTGCTTTTCCAATTGCTGACTAAGATCCCTCTTGCTCTTCCCATATTCCTGGAGGGCTGAATTGCTCCCTTTGGACTTGCTTTTCTCTTGTTCCTCACCCAGTCCCGAATTGTTGTCAACATCCAGGATTTTCTGAACGCATTGCTCCTACATTTCCCTCGAAAGGGTACATGTTGGACCTGACCCCCTCCCCACTCCTTTTCCTGAATTGCCCCCCGCCACTGTTCCATTGCAGACTCACCCGCAAGGAGCTGTTCCCAGTCAACAGTGACCAGACCCTGCTTTACTTCAATAATCCTTTTATCCTGTCCTGAAAAAAGGTTTAGATTAGATTCCCTACAGTGCGGAAACAGGCCCTCCAGCCCAACACTGACCCTCTGAAGAGTAACCCACCCAGACCCATTTCCCTCTGACGAATGCAGCTAACACAGCGGGCAATTTAGCATGGCCAATTCACCTAACCGGTACATCTTTGGACTGTGGGAGGAAACCGGAGCACCCGGAGGAAACCTACGATTACACGGGGAGAATGTGCAAACTCTTACACCCTGAAATGTTGACTTCTCCACCTCCTGATGCTGCCTGGCCTGCTGTGTCCTTCCAGCCTCCTGCCTGTTTACTTCCCCTTGTCCAAAGCCATCTTTTGCAGGCCATCTTTATCCTTGTCCAGAACAAATTTGAACCATACCATGTTGTGCCAGCTATCGCTTAGATGTTCTCCCACTGCCACATCAAACATTTGTCTGGGTTCTTTCCCCACAACCAGATCCAGCCCCATGTTGGGCCTTCGACATATTAATACAAAAATTCTCCTGGATACCTTTCAAGAAATCCAACCCCCTCTCAACTCTTAATACTAGGGGACAGTGACGGCCTAGTGACTCTGTGAATCCAGAGACTCAGGTGATGTTTTTGGGGACCTGGGTTTGAATCCTACCACAGCCAATGGTGGAATTTGAATTAAATAAAAATCTGGAATTAAGAGTCTCATAATGACCGTGAATCCATTGTCAATTGTCAGGAAAAACCCATCTGGGTCAGTAATGTCCTTCAGGGAAGGAAACTGCCATCCTTACCTGGTCTGGACTACATGTGACTCCAGACCCACAGCAACGTGGTTGATACTTAATTGCCTCTGGCAATTAAAAATAGGCAATAAATGCAGGCCCAGCCAGTTATGCCCACATCCTATGAATGAATTAAAAGAACGATGACTATCTCAATGTATGTTGGGAAATTCAAAATCCCTCATATAATTGTTGTGGTTCTGCTCGCCGAGCTGGAAGTTTTTGCTGCAAACGTTTCGTTCCCTGGCTAGGGAACATCATCAGTGCTGTTGGAGCCTCGTGTGAAGCGCTGCTTTGATGTTTCTTCCAGTATTTATTCCGGTATAAATACCGGAAGAAACATCAAAGCAGCGCTTCACACGAGGCTCCAACAGCACTGATGATGTTCCCTAGCCAGGGAACGAAACGTTTGCAGCAAAAACTTCCAGCTCGGCGAGCAGAACCACAACAACGGATACCCGAGCTACAAATCTTCAATATAAATACCGGAAGAAACATCAAAGCAGCGCTTCACACGAGGCTCCAACAGCACTGATGATGTTCCCTAGCCAGGGAACGAAACGTTTGCAGCAAAAACTTCCAGCTCGGCGAGCAGAACCACAACAACGGATACCTGAGCTACAAATCTTCAATCAGATTTTAAACCTCGTATAATTCCCTTACACCTCTTTGTGAACTGTCTGTATATTTGCCCCTCTATTTCCTGTTGACACTTTGATAATAATCTCCCAGTAAAATGGCTGCCCTCTTAACAGTCCAAATTTCGACACACAAAACCTCATTTGAGGTTCCTTCCAAGAGATCATCTTTCCTTATTGCAGTAATTGGCTCATTAATCAATAATGTTCGCCTAAAGATCTTACATCCAGTAATGTTGAGTTCCCAGTTCAGCCATTTTCTCAACCATGTTTCTGTGAATGATCCACACCATTAATTCATCAGTTTTACTTGTTACATTTATAACATTAAAGTAAAGCCTAAAGCCGGTCTTAATCTCTTGACACTCAACATAGCTGAACTCTGACAGAATCCCTACAGCATGGAAGCGGGCCATTCAGCCCACCCTGATCTTTGAACAGCATCCTACCTCTCCTGCCCTATCCTTGCAACCCCACAATAGCCACCTAGCCTGCACACTATGGCCAATCCACCTAACCTGCACATTTTTGGATTGTGGGAGAAAACCGGAGTGCCCAAAGGAAACCCACACAGACTGTCACCCAAGGCTGTAATCAAACCCGGATCCCTGGTTCTGTGAGGCAGTGGTGCTAACCACTGAGCCACCATACCACCCCTTTTCTTCCTTTACGCATTGATACTCTGTGTCCCCTTCCCCTGCCAGACTTGTTTGAACTCCACCCAACAGCACGAGCAAAGCTACCTGTTAGTCCCACTTGTGCATGTCCCACCTTCCCCAGAAACAGTAGCAGTGATCCAGCAACCTAAAACCCTCCCTCTGGCACCAACTCTTCAGGCATGCATTCATCTGCTCTATTTTCCTATTTCTATACTCACTAACACGTGGCACTGGGACTAATCCGGAGATTACAACCATTGAGGTTCTGCTTTTTAATCTAGTGCCTGGCTGCCTGAATTCTTGATGCAAGACCTCATACCTTCCTTTGTCCAAGTCGCCCATATCAACATGTACTATGACTTCTAACTCATCAACCTCCCCTTTCAGGATGCTCTTCAGCTGTTCAGTGACATCCCTGACCCTGGCATGAGGGAGACAACACCATCCCCAAGTCACATCATCAGCTGCAAATATGCAGGTCTGCTCCCCTGACTAAAAAATCCCCTATTACTATTTCACCTTCCTTGCTTCTTCATCCTCCCCTGTACAGTCAAGCCACTTGCAGTGCCAGGAGCTTAGATCTAACTGCATTCCTCTGAAGTACCAGCACCCTCATCAGCCTTGCGCACTGCTGCAGTACCCGCCTGTTCTTTCTGGGCTGGCTGGTGGTCACCCATCCCTTCTTTCCTATAAGTGCCATCTTAGCCTTGTGGACGTACCGCAATGTCTTTCACCATTGCTCAACCTCTGAGACCCGGAGCTCCAGTTTCTGCAGCTGCGGTTTCTTGCAAATGTGATCATCCATGACACTGGCAGCATTCAGGACACCCCACATGTGACACATTACACATTCTGCTTGGCTGGCCTCACCTGACATCTCTTAAATATACAATTAATGCCTTAGACTAGAATTATTGGTCTTACTTTGTTCGATTCCCCACTCTATCACTAAAATTATGAAAAGGTTACCTGACTATGATTCCACTGCTTTAAATCTGTATGATAAGAAAGGGTTAACCAGTAGTTGTCAGGCATCCAGAACTCACCGAACCGGAGCGTTGCTCATCTTTTGAAACTCTGTGATATGAACAGGAGCTGCACTTTTCATATACTGCACACATTTAATTATAGCACCCTCAGTTCTGCATTGACCACCTCCCTTCATCATATTTGTCCCCTTATGTGCCTGAAATTATAGACATGGAATCCCTACATTTCAGAAAGGGGCTATGCAGCCCATTGAGTCCACAGCGACCCTCCGAAGAGTATGCCACTTAAATCAGCCGCTCGTGGTTTCTCTGCAGCTTACTGGTTACTGAGTACTCACCTCCTAGCTGCTTCTGCTGCTCTGAGATAAGTGCCCTGTAAAGTCTAGGCCCGAATCCACACAGTGGTAGATATACAGGTTTACCAGTTACTGTGTCCTTCCCCACCTCCTGGCTGATGCTGCTGTTCCAGGATAGGTGTCCTGTAAAGACTAGGCCCGAATCCGCACCACACTACATTTATAGCCTTATCAGTTAATATGTTCCTCCTAGCTGCTGTTGCTCCATCCTAAGTGCCCTGTAAAGACTAGGCCCGAACCCACACAGTGCTAGATTTACAGGCCTGTTAGTTACTGTGTCTCTACCTCCCGGCTGCTGCTGCTGCTCTGAGATAAGTGCCCTGTAAAGACTAGGCCTGAAAACACACTGAGCTACATTGATAGCTTTACCAGTTAATATGTCCTTCCCTGCCTCCCAACTGCTGTTGCTCCAAGCTGAGTGCCCTGTAAAGACTGGGCCCAAATCCACACAGTGCTAGATTTACAGGCTTACTAGTTAATGTGTCTCTACCTCCCGGCTGCTGCTGCTGCCCTGAGATAAGTGCCCTGTAAAGACTAAGCCTGAATCTGCACCACATTGCATTTATAGCCTTCCTGGTTAATATGTCCCTCCCAGCTGCTGTTGCTCCAAGCTAAGTGCCCTGTAAAGGCTATTTATAAATTCCTCCTTATCTCTGTTCTGAGGTGTCTTCCCTTTGCTCTGAGGCTGTGCTGTCGGGTCCTAGTCTCGTCTACAAGTGGAAGCATCTTTTTCACTTCCACTTGAGCCAGGCCTCTCACTATTCTTTTAGTTTTCAATGAAGTGCCCACTCCACTCCACCCCACTCGACTAAACTCCTTTCTGTACAGGCCCAGAATCCTCAACTGCACCTTATACGGCAAGCTCCTCATTCCTGGGATCATTCTTATGTACCTCGTCTGGAACCCCTCCAAGGCCAGCACATCCTTCCATAGATACAAGGCTCAAAACTGCTCAGAATATTCCAAATGCAGTCAGGCTAGAGACTCATATAGCCTCAGCAGTATATCCCTGCTGTTGTATTCTAGCCCTCTAAAAATTAATTGCGTTTCTGACTGCCAACGAAACCTGTGTGTTAATCTTAAGATAATCATGAATGAGGACTCCTAATGCTCTTTGTACTTCAGATTTCCAAACCTTTCCCCACTTAGAAAATAGTCTATGTCTCTATTCTTCCCACCAAACCTCACACTTGCCCATATTGTATTTCACCTGCCACTTCTTTGCCCACTCTACAGTCTGTCCAAGTCTTTTTGCAGTCCCCCGCTTCCTCAACGCTACCTGTATCTCCATCTATCTTTGTGTCACCTGCAAACTTCACAACAATGCCCTCAGTTCCTTCGTCCAGATCATTCATGTAAAACATGCATAGTTATGGTCCAACGCGACTCCCTGCAGAACTTCACTAGGCATGGCTGCCAACCTGGAAAAAACACCCTTTATTCCCACTGTCTGCCTTCTGGCAGTCAGCCAATCCTCTATCCATGCCAATACCTTGCCTTATTTCACAGTGTCCTGCCTCGCCAAGACCTTCGTGAGAAACAAATCAATGACGTTCATTAACTTTCCTTTGTCTAATTTGTTTGTCACCTCCTGGAAGAATTTGAAAAGATTTGTTGTTTTATCATGTGCTATCAAGTAGTCTGCAACCTCATCCGTAAAAATAGATTCGTAAATCTCCCCAATGACTGAGGTCAGGCTAACCAGCCCATAATCTCTCGTCTTTTGACCCCTCCCTTCTTAAAGTGATGTTATATTAGTCATTTCCCAATCACTGGGATCCTCCCTGGCTCCAATGCCTGGACAATATCCTCAGCTATCTCCTTCAAACTCGAGGGTCTAATCCATCCAGTTTTATCCACCTTCAGATCTTTCAGCTTCTCCATCACCTTCTACCTAATGATGGCCACTACACATACTTCTGCTCCCTAACTCTCTTGAAGTTCTGATGTGCTACTAGTATCTTCCACCATGAAGACTGACGCAAAGTATCTTTTTAGTTCCTCAGCCGTTTCTTTGTTTCCCCATTACTACTTCTTCAGTTTCATTTTCCAGTAGTTCAATGTCCTCTCTTGCCTCTGTCTTACCTTTTATAAATCCAAAAAAGTCCTTGCAATCTTCTTTTATATTACTAGCTGGCTCATCCTCACATTTCATCTCGTTTCCCATTATTGTTTTTTTAGTCGCCCTCTGCTGGTTTTGAAAGGTTCCCCAATCCTTTGGCTTCCCAGTAAATGTCACCATATTGCATGATTTCTCTTTTATGCTGTTCCTGACTTCCCTGGTCAGCCATGATTGCCTTGTCCTCTCCTCAGTAGGTTTCTTCTTGCTCAGGATAAATCTCTGCTGTGCCTTCTGAACTACCCCCAGAAACCCCTGCCATTGCTGCTCCATCATCTTCCCTCCTCGGTTCCTTTTCCAATCAATTCTGGCCAGTTCCTCCTTCATATCATTGGAGTTATCTTTACTTAATTGTAGTACTGTTGTACCTGATTCCAGTTTCTCCCCCTCAAACTGCAGGGTGAATGCTACCATCCTGTGGTCATAGGGGTTCCTTCACAAAATTTAACGCTCACAAGTTCTATGTCTCCTAACCCTTTGTCACTTCTTGCTATTGATTTAAATTAATTTCTTACTAACAAGGGAACTTCACCCCCTCTACCCATCCTTTTGAATATTTAGTTCCCAATCTGAACCCCTGACACTCACATCTCGCTGATGCCCACCCTATTGTACCTGCCAATTTCAATCTGTGCAACAAGCTCATACATCTTGTTTCATTTACTGCATGTATTTAAATACAACTCAGTTCTGCTTTGACCTTCAGGTACTTGTAGAATCCCTTTGGATTCTCCTTTACTTTAACTGGTAAAGCTTGGGTACCCATGAGGATGGGACCTTGGGTTCATGTCACACTACAGGTGATCCCACTACACTATACATTCTCTCACACACACACTCTTACATAATCACACACTCATGCAGGCCATCTCTCTCATATACACATACACACCCCATTCTCACATCTTCTTACAGGCTTATACCCCATCACACTCACACACAAATACACACACTCACATGTACTCTCTCTCTTTCTCTCTCTCCTGCACACAGACACACATATAAGTCTATGGGGTGGATTTGTATTTGCAGAATTATTTTTAGATTAGATTAGATTACTTACAGTGCGGAAACAGGCCCTTCGGCCCAACAAGTCCACACCGACCCGCCGAAGCGCAACCCACCCATACCCCTACATTTACCCCTTACCTAACACTACGGGCAATTTAGCATGGCCAATTCACCTGACCCGCACATCTTTGGACTGTGGGAGGAAACCGGAGCACCCGGAGGAAACCCACGCAGACACGGGGAGAATGTGCAAACTCCACACAGTCAGTCGCCTGAGTCAGGAATTGAACCCAGGTCTCTGGCGCTGTGAGGCACCAGTGCTAACCACTGTGCCACCGTGCCTTCCCTTAAGCAAAATTATATTTTGCTTAAAAAGTACACAACTGGTAGGTAGTCAATGCAGACAGTTAATCCATATAATATTTTATAAATTCCACTTTGGAAACAGACACAGTCTGAGTCAAGATTGGGATACAGACTCTGACCTCACACCTTTAAGGCATTGTCTGAGCTGAAATGTCACCTTTTTTTAAAATATAAAACCTTAACTTAGTCACTGGGATCTTCCCTGGCCCCAGTGATTCCTGAAAGATCACCACCAATGCCTGGACAATCTCCTCAGCTCTCTCCTTTCGAACTCTAGTGTCTAATCCATCCAGTTTGGGTGATTTATCCACCTTCAAACCTTTCAGCTTCCCCATCACCTTCTACTTAATGAAATGTGGAAGCAGCTGGAATTCCTTGAGGAAGATGGAGGGTGTTGGACTATACCTAAGAGAGAAAAGAGCTAAAAGGCAACACACGCTGAATTTGGCAGATAGCTTATCTTGAGAATGAGGCTTAAAAGTAGTCCTAGGATTTACATATTAATGAACTAAAATCGGTCACCCATTCTAAAAGGTCAAAGACTTAACAACAATCGAGGTTTGTTAAATATATCATTTTACTTGCATGACACTACAATCTTGTTGCGATAAATTCTGTGTCTTATGGTCCTGCTCCACAACCACCTGATGAAGGAGCAGCGCTCTGAAAGCTAGTGCTTCCAAATAAACAAGTTGGTCTATAACCCAGTGTTGTGTGATTTTTAATCTTATCTGCCAAAGCCAGCTCATGTCCCCTTTTAGCTCTTTCCTCTCTTAGGTATACTCCAGCACCCTCTATCTTCCTTGTGGAATTCACTTGAATCTCAGCTGCTTATACATTTCATATGCCTCCGTATTTTTCTTGACAAGAGGCTCAATAATTCTAGTCAATCCAAGGTTCCCTATTCCTGCCAGCCTTACCCTTCACTCTAACAGGAACATACTGACCCTGAACCCTCATTAACTCACTTTTGAAAGCCTCCTACTTACCAGATGTCCCTTTGCTTGCAAATAGACTCCCCCAATCAACTTTTGAAAGTTCCTGTCTAAGGCCATCAAAATTGGCCTTGTCCCAGTTTAGAACTTTAACTGGTAGACCAGACCTATCCTTTTCCAAAGCTTTTTTTTTAAAGATATTTTTATTAGAAATTTAATATTTTGACAGATTTACAAAAATAAACAGAACTTTCAAGCACAAACATTAATATAAAAATAGATCTTAAATATATAATCATCAAAATTCAAAGGAATGATACTAAAGACGAAAGAAAAACAATGAAACTCAGTTAACTACTAATCTAATCCACAATTATCCAGAGTGTATAGTTGAGTCACTTACATCCTTCAAACAAGAGAAAATGTTCTCTAATACACTCACAACAGTATAATAAAAAGGAAACTATTTCCAAACAATAAGAACAAAAAAAATGTTTAAATGGAGATCCTCCCCCTTGTTCTCAGGGGGCCTTACTTCCTTTCTAAAGGTCCACCATATCCTCTCCCAAACAGTGTCCCACCCTTGACCCGGGCGCTCCTTAATAGGATTTAGATATAATACCGAGCTAGAGTTAACAGTGAGCGCCCCACCCCCACCCTTCCCCACCCATACCTGAGTATATCTGATAGCATCAATGCCACGTACAAACACACATAACTATAAAATTACAACTCCAACAAATTACAGTTAAGTATAATAACATAAAATAGCAAGGGAAGACAACCCTGCTCCCAGAAGCAAAAGTAAAGTATCCATTTCTCCCCACGGAGTGTGGAAGAGGCAAGCCAACATAAATTGTCTCTTACGATTTATTTAAACGAGTCTAAAAGTTCCTTAGCCTCTTCTGGTGATCTAAAATTATACTCGGATCCTTCGTGGTTAAAGCATAACGTCGCTGGGTAGCGTAAGGTGTATTGAATATTTAAGTTCCTTAGACATTTCTTCACCTCATCAAACGCCTTCCTCCTTCGTGCCAAAGCCGGGGAAAAGTCCTGAAATAACATAATCTTGGATCCTTCATGAATCATAGCTTTAGGATCCTTTCCAAGCTTTCTGGAGGCGTCCAGGAGTATCTGCCTCTCCCTATAACTCTGCAGCCGGAACAGGACCGGGCGTGGGCACTGGTTTGGGCCAGATCCGCGTGCTGCGACCCGGTAGGCCCACTCCACCCTTACCCGGTCAGTTTCAGCCCCCAGGTTTAAAAGCTGGGGCAGCCATCGCTCCAGAAATACTGCTAACTGTCCCTTCTCTTCTTGTTCAGGGAGGCCCAGAAGACGGATATTCTTTCTCCGATTTCTATTATCCAGGTCATCCATGTAGATTTCAAAGGCCCGGACTCTCTGCTCCAGAGCTGGCACCTGTTCTGCAGCTGTTTGTGCTGCAGCCTCGGAGGTCATGGCCTTTAGCTCCGCCCCCTTCACTCGGCCCTGTGGTTCCTCGAGAGCCTCGCTGTGCTTTTGTAACTTTTCTTCGAATGAGCTCCATCTCTGTCTGGATTCTACAATGAAATTGACGAGTGTCGTTTCCAGCCTGGCAATCATCTCTTCAAGGCCTGTTTTTACATCAGCTGCAGCCGGAGGAGGAGAGGAGGGTGGGGGAGGGGTCTTTGTTTTCTGAGAGCTGCGGGATCCCTTTGGTTTACTCATTATCCACTTAATATTAAACTGCTTAAATATAATAGTAAGCAGCTAATTAAGGTTATAAAATTTTTTTGGGTGGTTTGGTAAGTGTGGTGGGGCTGAGTAACTCACTTTACCCAGGTTTTGGGAAGAGCTCTGTAAACTCAGACTTGCTGAGTCGCCGCCATCTTGGATCTCCTTCCAAAGCTTTTTAACAACTAAAGGAATTTTGGCCACAAATTATTCCTCTTCCATGATTTGCCAGGAGGAAGTCAGTTTTGCCCCTTTTCTAATACGGTTATTTACATATTGCATGAGAAATTCTTCCTAAACCCAAGTTACAAATTTCTTTCCATCCAAGCCCTTAACACTGTGGCAGTCCCAGTCAATGTTAGCAAAGTTAAAATCCCCGATCGCAATCCTATAATTCTTGTAGTTTTCTGTGATCTACCTACATATTTGCTCCTCAATCTACCACTGACTTTTCACTGTTGTCCCAACACCGATACGGTGTTCCACAAAATACAATCCATTTTTCCCACACCACCCCTTCAACATGTACTTACCTAATCTTCTAATCTCCTTACCAATTTCATGTGGCTTATGATCGAGAGATTACAACCTTTGAGGTCCCATTTTAATTTTGTTCCTAATTCCTGATATTCCTTAAATAACAAAGAGGTTTGATAAGGGCAGAGTGGTAGATGTGATCTATATGGACTTCAGTAAAGTGTTCGACAAGGCTTCCCATGGGAGACTGGTTAGCAAGGTTCGATCTCATGGAATACAGGGAGAACTCGACATTTGGATACAGAACTGGCTCAAAGGTGGAAGACAATGGGTGGTGGTGGTGGAAGGTTGCTTTTCAGACTGGAGGCCTGTGATCAGTGGAGTGCCACAAGGATCAATGTTGGGTCCACTACTTTTCACCATTTATATAAATGATTTGGATGTGAGCATAAGAGGTATAGTTAGTAAGTTTGCTGATGACACCAAAATTGGAGGTGTAGTGGACAGCAAAGAAGGTTACCTCACATTACAACAGGATCGTGATCAGATGTGCCAATGGGCAGAGAAATGGCAGATGGAGTTTAATTCAGATAAATGCAAGGTGCTGCATTTTGGGAAAGCAAACTTAGCAGGACTTATACACTTAATGGTAAGGTCCGAGGAAGTGTTGCTAAACAGAGACCTTAGAGTGCAGGTTCATAGCTCCTTGAAAGTGGAGTCACAGGTAGATAGGATAGTGAAGGTGTTTGGTATGCTTTCCTTTATTGGTCAGAGTATTGAGTATAGGAGTTGGGAGGTCATGTTGCAGCTGTACAGGACATTGGTTAGGCCACTGTTGGAATATTGCACGCAATTCTGGTCTCCTTCCTATCGAAAAAATATTGTGAAACTTGAAAGGGTTCAGAAAAGATTGACAAGGATGTTACCAGGATTGGAGAATTTGAGCTATAGAGAGAGGTTGAATAGGCTGGGGCTGTTTTCCCTGCAGCGTCAGAGGCTGAGGGGTGACCTTATAGAGGTTTATAAAATCATAGATAAAGTCTTTTCACTGGGGTCGGGGAGTCCAGAACTAAAGGGCATAGGTTTAAGGTAAGAGGGGAAAGACATAAAAAGAGACCTAAGGGGCAGCTTTTTCACTCAGAGGGTGGTGCGTCTATGAATGAGCTGCCAAAGGAAGTGGTGGAGGCTAGTATAATTGTAACATTTAAAAGGCATCTGGATGGGTATAGAAATAGGAAGGATTTGGAGGGATGTGGGCGAGGTGCTGGCAGGTGGGAATAGATTGGGTTGGGATATCTGGTTGGCATGGATGAGTTGGACCAAAGAGTCTGTTTCCATGTTGTACATCTCTATGATTCTATGCCCTTCATCTTGGCAACAGATAGATAACACACCAAGCAGGTCTGTCAGTCTTCCTCACGGACGACACTATCTGTCTCCCGAATGATCAAATCCTCTACCACTATGAGTTTCCTTTGTTCTCTTACTGCATGGCTTCTTGGATCATTGTGTTGTGGTCAGTTTAATCATCCTCTTTCCTCATCCAGCCATCCAGGGAGCAAGCACCTTGGAGCTCTTGGACAAGGTGAAGAGCTGAGGCACCTTCAGTGCTATTTTCAGAATTCCTCTACCTGCCTCAGTGGTTGTCACACCCTCCTGTCCCTCAGTGGCCAAATTTGAAATATTTAAGCTCCACATTGTGACTGCCTGCAATACAACATTAACTTCTCGCCATCCTGGGTGTGTCACAGGGTCTGAAGATTGGATTCCAGTTCATCAACTCAGATGCTGCTTGAGCTGCAGTCACTCAGTGCAGTTGTGACTGCTTGTAATGGCATCCAAAGCTCGAAAACAAAATGAACAATATATCACCTGTGCTGCTATTTCTGATATAGTTAAAAAAATCACACTACACCAGATTATAGTCCAACAGGTTTATCTGATTTTTAACTTTACCCACCCCAGTAAAACACTGGCACTTCCGCATCACTTCTAATATAGTTAGTTAGATTTTACATATTGTTAAAAATTATGCTTTGATTGGTCCTAAATTGTTGTACTCCTTTCTGAATCTACTACTATTTAATGTCAGTCCCTAACTAGCCAATCAAACCAAAACTTCTCCACTTCATTCTTCCCTCCCTACGACTCAGGCATTCTGAACACTTGCTCTCTTCTTTCTCAGACTGCTTCACTGTTAGGCCGAATGTAAGGACACACTCTTCTCAGAGTGCTTCATTATTATGCCAACTGGGAGGACGCCCTTCCCAGACTGGTTCACTGTGATACCAAAGGCAAGGAACCCCTTCCCAGACTGCTTCAAGGCAATGCTGACTGTGAGGACACCTTTCCCAGACTGCTTCACTGTTAGGCCAACTGTAAGGACACACTCTTCTCAGACTGCTTCATTATTATGCCAACTGGGAGGAAAACCTTCCCAGACTGCTTCAAGGCAAAACAGGAACAAAGAACGTTTACAGCTCGGGAACAGGCCCTTCGGCCCTCCAAGCCTGAGCCGATCCAAATCCACTGTCTAAACCTGTCGCCCAATTCTAAGCATCTGTCTCCCTCTACTCCCCAGCTACTTATGCATCTGTCCAGACATCTTAAAATAAATCTACCGTGCCTATCTCTACCTCTGCTGGCAATGTGTGCCCATCACCTACCACCCTCTGTGTGAAGTACTTGCTGTGTGTATCCCCCTTAAGTTTTCCACCTCTCACCTTGAATGCATGACCTCTCGTTATTGAATCCTTCATCCTGGGAAAAAGCTGATCTCTATCCACCCTATCTATACAAAAAAGATTTTGTAAACCTCAATCTTTTTTCTAATGAAAACAATCCTAACCCACTCAACGTGTCTTCATAGCTAGCACCTTCCATACCATGCAACATCCTCGTAAAACTTCTCTGCACCCTCTCCAAAGAGTCCACATCCTTTTGGTAATGTGGCAACCAGAACTGTACACAGTATTCTAAATGTGGCCGAACCAACGTGTATAATTCTAACATGACCTGCTAGCTCTTATACTCAATACCCAGTCCGATGAAGACAAGCATACCATATGCCTTTGTGACCACTCTATCCACCTGTGCAGCAACTTTCAGGGTACAATGGACCTGAACTCCCAGATCTCTCTGCTCATCAACTTTTCCCAAGGCTCTTCCGTTGACTGTATAATTGGCTCAAGAATTAGTCTTCCCAAAATACATCACCTCACATTTCCCTGGAGTGAACTCCATCTGCCACCTCCCCACCCAACTCTCCAGACTATCTATATTCTCCTGTATTCTTTGAAGTCCCCTATGCTTTCTGATACTCCACCAATCTTAGTGTCATCTGCAAATTTGCTGATCATACCAACAGTGCCCTCTTCCAGATCATTTATGTACATCACAAACAACAACGGCCCCAACACTGACCCCTGTGAAACACCACTGGTCACCTTTCTCCATTTTGAGAAACTCCCTTCAACTACTACTACTCTGTCTCCTGTTGCTCAACCAGTTCTTTATCCACCTAGCTAGAACACCCTGAAATGTGACTTCATTTTCTCTATTATTTTACCATGGGAACCTTATCAAACACCTTACTAAAGTCCATGTATATGACATCTACAACTTTTCCTTCATCTATCAACTTGGTCACTTCCTCAAAGAACTCTAAGTTGGTAAGGCACGATCTCCCCCGCACAAAACCATGTTGCCTCTCACTGATAAGCCCATTCATTTCCAAATATAAATAAATTTTAATCCCTCAGTACCTTCTCCAGCAACTTTCCCACAACTGACGTCAGGCTCACTAGTCTGTCATTACCCAGAATATCCCTATTACCGTTCTTGTACTGGGGGACAACATGAGCAACCCTCCAGTCCTCCAGCACCTCACCTGTGTTTAAGGATGCTTCAAAGATATCTGTCAGAGTCCCAGCTATTTCCTCTCTCAGCTCCCTTAGCAACCTGGGATAGATCCCATTCAGTCCTGGGGATTTGTCCCCTTAATAACCTCTAGCGTACCCAACTTCCTTACATAAGGCGATCCTGATTGTGAGGATGCCCTTCCCAGGTAAAGCCACTGGAAAATAGTCTGGAAATATTTTGGTGAAGCTTTTCACTGTGCCTCGGAACACGTGACAATAAATTCAATTCAATTCAAATCCCAACATGAAATATAAATTCCATAACTTAAATTTGGAATTGAAAGATAGTCTCAGTAATGGTGACCATGAAACTAACAGAGTCATCGCAAACCCATCTGATTCGCTGAACGAATCTGCATGTGGAAACTTACCGTCCTTCCCCAAACGTTCATGTGACCTGAAATCTACTGCAATGTCGGTCAATTCTTAACCATCCTCTGAAATAAACTCGCAAGCCATTCAGTTCAAAATACAAATCAGGAGTGGCAACAAATGCACTTATCAATATGTCCACGTCCCACAAAAGACTTAGAAGAAAAAAAGACAACGGTGCTCCAGATTGACACCAGAGGCCGTATGAGAGTAATGGAATAGTCAGGTTAGGAATAGAAGAGGCACGAGCGAGAGTTTTAGCAGCAAATCGGCTGAAGGCGGAGGAGATGGGAGATGCCACAGAAGTGAAAATGGACAGCCTTGATGGAACAAATGTGTATCGGAATATCAGCTCAGGGTGAGGTGGTTTTGTTCAGGCTCAGACATTGCAAAAACAAAATCCAACCAATCCAGTCAGATGTGAACTCTCACTTGTACAGCAGGCATGACTGGCTAAATGGCCTGTGCCAGCTTGAGTTCCTGGTACCCATGCCCAAGAACCATTAACAATATGAAGGAATAAGTGGGCATGTGGCCATGGATGGCATACAGTTCAATTTCAACAGATTTGAGGGAGAAAGTGAGTGTCGTGCAAAGCAATGAGCACTGAGGTGCCATCAGACAGACAGGGAAAAATTAGGGAAGGTTCTGGGTTAACGGATCGGTCAAGGGGAGATGTTCAAGGCAGGCTCATGGGAGCGTGCAAAGCAGCAGAAACGGTGGTTTGTCTCAATCTTAGTGACAAAGGAGTCAGTCAAGTCCTCGTGCATCTTGTTGCTGGTGAGGATGGAGGAGACGGGGAGAGGAGGAGACCTTTAAAAGTAAACAGCTTGTGTTAGAGATATTAAAAAGAGTCAGCACACTGTACATGACAAAGCTGATTTGACTTTTATCCAGAATATTAACACCAATAATATAGCTGTCAATACATCAACTGAGACAGACTCCAATGAACATGGTTCAGTCCTGGGTTTGAGTAGCAGCAAAATCCCATCACTGTAGTGACTTGTGAACTCGCTGGTGTCTCAGCAATGTGGATGAATCAATGAAACTCTTTCCACACTTAGAGCAGGTAAATGCTCTCTCCCCACTATGTACTCGGCGGTGTGTCAGGAGGTTGGATGAATTAGTGAAGCCCTTCCCACACTGAGTGCAGGTGAATGGTTTCTCCCCATTGTGAGTGCGCTGGTGGGTCAGCAGGGTGGACGATTGAGTGAATCTCTTTCCACACTCAAAGCAGGTGAACGGCCTCTCTCCAGTGTGAATTCGCTGGTGGGCAGTGAGCTCGGATGATCGCCTGAACCCAGTCCCACAACAAGAGCATGTAAATGGTCTCTCATCAGTGTGAACAAGTTGATGGGACGTCAGTTCCCAAGAACTTTTATAGCATTTCCCACAGTCTTGGCATTTGAAAGGTCTCTCCCCGGTGTGAACACGCTGGTGCTTCAGCAGGATTGATGACTGAGTGAAACCCTTCCCACATTCAGGGCAGGTGAACGGTCTCTCTCCGGTATGACTGCGCCGATGGATTTCCAATTCAAATGGATAATTGAATCCCTTCTCACAGTCTCCACATTTCCAGCGTTTCTCCCCAGTGTGGCTGCGCTTATGTTTTGACAGGCCAGATGACTGGCTGAAGCCTCGTCCACACACAGGACATGTGTACGGTTTCTCTACACTGTGAGCAGTGCTTTTACCTTCCATGTTCAAAATCGGATAATGTTCAGGTTGTGACGATTTGGGTTTCAGTTTTTCCACTGCAGACCCACCTTTCTAACAGAGAACTAGGTTTAAAACAGCAATCGGTGAGGGACAAACAACTAAAAAAAACACAGGCAGAATCTGAAACTGAGCTGAATGAATCTTGTCATTCATGGGACTAACACTAGGGTAAAGTGAGCATCAAAGCCACTAGATTGTGATAATGCAGCTGGTTCACTGATGTTTTTCAGGGAATCCAACATCTGGTGTGGACCTACATAAGAACCTGCCCTTTATGGGAGGAGAGAGTGTGAGAGAAAGAGTTGGGGGGGGGGGGAGAGAGGAGAGAGAGAGAGAGAGTGTGAGGGAGGTAGTGAGAGGGAGGGAGAGAGAGAGAGAAAGAGTGAGGGAGGGAGGGAGAAAGAGAAAGAGGGAGGGAGGGAGGTAGATAAGTCGAGAGAGAAATAGAGAGAGGGGGGAGAGAAAAAGAGAGAGGGAGAAAGAGTGAGGGAGGGAGAGAGAGAAAGAGTGAGGGAGGGAGAGAGAGAAAGAGTGAGGGAGGGAGAGATAACGAAGGAGGGAGGGAGAGTGAGAGAGGCAGGGAGAGAGAGAGGGAGGGAGGGAGAGAGAGAGAAGAAAAAGAGTGAGGGAAGGAGAGAAAGAGTGAGGGAGGGAGAGAAAGAGGGGGAGGGAGGGAGAGTGAGAGTGTGAGTGAGTGAGGGGGAAAAGAGAGAGAGAGAGAGAGAGAGAGAGACACAGAGAGAGAGAGAAAAAAAAAAGGTGGTATCATGGGATGATACTGAGGGACATTATATATATGAAATGCAACCAGAACTTCTAACAAAACCTTCTAAATCTCAAACTTCCACCATTTGAACAGAATAAGGTATTGGGCTGTTGTGCGCACTATCGCATTCAAGTTCCCCTCCATTGTTCACTTTCCACTGTACTCCCGTTACTTTGGTTCAATCTGAGTACACATGAAAATAAATTTGATTCTGATGTGAAATTGTTCTTGCTGATTTGGACTCATTATTATTCGATCATTATTTACTGTGTGAAACTCCTCACCTGACAGGCCTGTGGGAGTCCCTTCATTACATGGACTGCAATTCAAGGTAGTCTCCATAGGCAGCCGGGGATTGAGGATATCTGCAAGATACCGAAGGGGGAATGGGAAGGGGACAAGCTGATTTGCCTCTTTTAGGGAACCAACACAGGTAAAACTGGCTAAATGACTTCCTTCTCTGTCAATCTGACATAGCATTGGGACACAGACAGATTTCACTCCTATTATTCAAAAACCAGTGCTGTGCTGGGAATGTAATGTAAAAGTAGTTCTGGGATTTGTATACCAAAGAACAGAAACCAGCATATCCTGTTATAAAAGATGGAAGTTTTAATCTAAGATTGTTTACTGTATCACATCTCCCTGAAACTGGGACTCCTTTGGCTATAAATTCTGAGAGTGTGATCTTAACCTCCACAACCACCTGAAGGAGCGGTGCTCTAAAAGCTAGTGCTTCCAAATAAACCTGTTGGACTATGACCTGGTGATGTGTGTGATTTGTAACTCCTTCAGTCTTGGAATCACTCAATGATTTCACAAACAGGGTTAATGAAGACAAACCTCTGTGAGTAACACCCACCTTGTCTCTCGACTCAGGCTTGGGAGCAACGCCTGCAAGCAAGTAACAGTAAGGTATCTGCTACAAAATGAATAAACTCTGAAAATGTTCAGCAGGTCAACCTGTATCTATGAAGAGAGAAACAGTTAATGTTAGCACGTATGCCCAAGAATTAGAAAATTAAAAATTATGCCGATATTGATGATCAATGTAGAGTAATAGAAGATAAAATGGACTGGAGCACAGAAAAAAATCAGTTGCTGACTATGGAAGAGTCTCTAGGGAGATAAAAGCTGATCAGTGAGTAGCACATGGTTGGGAATGGTTCAGACACGTTAAGACATGGTCAGTGGAAGTTAACAGTGAAACAATGAACAGAAGTAAATATACCACTATCATTCATGGAGAAAGTTAGACAAATCGCAAAGAGGTGGTTTTGGAGTATAGAGGCGAAACACACGAGTGGATGCGGACAGAGTCAAGGACTCCCCCACAGATACACAGCACCAAAGGTTCAAACTGTAGATGTACTGTCAAAAATACTCACCTTGGAATCAACTTTTGTTTTCAAGTTAAAAATCTCCTCCTGGAACCCGAGGCTGGAACATTATCATAAGCACTACTCAGTTTGGATGGTGATGTTCCAGAACATGCTAAGATTAGTAAGTAGCAGCTTTAGCTGGCATAAAGATGCATGAACCCCCAGCAGCTGATGAGATGAATCCCAGGCTGCTTTGAGAGGCAAGGGAGGAGATTGCTGAGGCCCATGTGGAAATATTTATGTTGCTAGCCACAAATGAAGTCCCAGGTAACTGGAAGATAGTTAACATGGTTCATTACTTGAGAACGACAGCAGGGATAGGCCAGGTTAGTCTGACTTCAGTGGGAGGGAAATTACTGGAAAAAATTCTGAGGGACAGGATTAATCAATACTAGGAAAGGTGGGATTGATCAGAGAAAGTGAGCATGGATTTGTTCGAAGGAGATCCTGCACGACTAATTTAATTACGTTTTTTTGAAAAGGTGACTAAATATAATGATGAGGTAGTTCAGTTAGTGTAGTTCACATGCACATCAGTAAGGTTTTGGCAAGGCCTCAAATGGAAGGATTGTCCAAAAGGTAAAGACCCATTGGATCCAAGGTGAGTTAGCAAACGAGATCCAAGATTGGCCTGCAAATTGGAGGCAAAGGGTGAAGGGAGGTTTTTGTGATTGGAAGTCTGTGACTAGTGATGTACCATAGGGATTGCTGCTGGGACCCTTGCTGTTTGCTACCTATATTAATGACTTGGATGTGAATACAGAAGGTAGAAATTTGTAAGTTCGCAGATTACACAAAAATTAGTGTTATTGACAGTGAGCAGGATGATCGCAGGCTACAATCTGATATTGAGCAACTGGTAAATTGGGCAGAGCAACAGCAGGTGGAATTTAATCCTGGTAAGTGTAAGGTGATGCATTGTGGAGGGTCTAACAAGGGAAGGATACGCACAAGGAATGGTAGGTCCCTGGGGAGTATTGAGGAACAAAGGAAATCTTTGCGTACAAGTCTGTGGATCCCCGAAAGTGTCAGTACAGGTAGGCAGGTTGGTGAAGGCGGCAGACAGAATGCTTCCCTTCATTAGAAGAACTCCTCATCTTCCACCTCGGAACCCTTCAACCCCTGGGCATCACCAGTTTCCTCATTTCCCCTCCCCCACCTTACCCCAGTTCCAACCTTCCAGCTCAGCATCACGCTCATGACCTGTCCCACCTGTCAATCCTCCTTCCCACCTATCCGCTCCACCCTCCTCTCTGACCTATCACCTTTACTCCTTCCTCCATCCACTTATTGCAGTCTCAACTACCTTCTCCCCAGCTTCCGTGCCCCCCCCCCTTTATCTCTCCACCCCCAAGGCTTCCAATATCATTCCTGATGAAGGGCTCCTGCCTGAAATATCGATTCTCCTGCGCCTCAGGCGCTGCCTGACCTGCTGTACTTTTCCAGTGACTCACTCTAATCTTGACTCCCTTCATTAGCTCGAACGTAGAACGTAAGAAAAAGAGAATCTGTTACAACTTTATAAAATATTGCTTAGACCACAGATGGAATTCTAGTTCCCCACTATCGGAAGGACATGATTGAGCTGGAGGGGGTGCAGAGGAGATTCACCAGGATCTGGTTTGGGATGAAAAGTCTCAGTTACAGGACAGCCTATATAGGCTGGGTTTGTTTTTCTTGCAGCAGAGGAGGCTGAGAGGGGATCCGATTGAGGTATAAAATTGTGAGACATACAGACAGGGTACATTGTGAGGTTTTCCCAACGGCAGACAGGTCGAAGACCAAGGGGTACAACGTTAAGCTGAGGAGTAAATGGCTAGAGAAGATCTGAGGAAAGAATTTTTTTCACCCAGAAGATGTCAAAACATAGAACGTGTTGCCTGAGGTGGCAGAAACAATATTTAAGAAGTATCTGGATAAGCAGCTAAAATTCCAGAGCATGGTAAGTGATGGATTAAATGCAGGGAAATGGAATTTGGTCTTTTTGGTCAGTATGTACATGGTGGGGCAAAGGGCATGTTTTTATGCTGTATGACTGACTGGAGTCAGGGAAATAAAGTTGCACAATTGAGGCAGGTCATGACACCGTGCAATTCTGAAGGACTGAGGTGGGATGTGGGGCTTCAAGTGCATGATTTCCATGGCAACACTGTCTTCATCACAGCAAAGGAGACTGAGGGGCGATTTGGTTAGGTATACAACCTCATGGTATTTTAGACAAGATACAGGAAGCAAGTCTGGTCCCATTAACTGCTGTAAAAAACACAATGGGCAAGACCTGGAAGGAGATGAGAACAGAGGAGAAAGACTGAACTCTGACTTACAACAAAAAGTATCTTGCACCACTTAAACTCCGAGGCTGATAACATCCAGGTTCTGGTAATTTGGGTCAGCTCAAAATCTGATATTTTACTTCATATTTCAAGTGAATGGCATTAGTTAGCACTGCTGCCTCACTGCGCCAGGGACTGGGTTTTGATTTCGGCCTCGGGCGACTGCCTGTGTAAAGTTTTCACATTCTCCCACTGTCTCTGTGGGTTTCTGCCTGCTGCTGTGGCTCCTCTCACTATCAAAAATGATGCGCAGGCTAGGTGGATTATCCATGCTAAATGCAGGGTAACAGGGTCAGGGTGAGACATGGGTCTGGCTGGGATACCCTCCACTTGATGGGCTGAATGGCTTCTAACTGCGCTGTAGGGATCCTATTCTACATTTCCACCTGCAAAACCCCTCACATCATAGCCACTTGAAAAGAAGTTTCCAAAATGAACAAAAGCAAATAAGGTTATGGAGAATCCAAAGGGTTTTTTCAAATACATGAAGGACAAAAGGGTAACATTGGAGAGAATAGGGCTCCTTAAAGATTAGCAAGGCTGCCTAATGTGCGGAACTGCAGGAGATTGGGGAGATGCTGAACAAATATTTTGCGTCAGTTCTTACTGTGCAGAAGGATATGGCAGCTAGCAAACTCAGGAAGATAAATAGCAATATTTTGAAAAGTGCCCAAAATACAAACGAGGTGCTGCTGGATGGTTTAAAATACATAAGGATGGATAAGTTCCAAGGACTGGATCAGGTGTACCCTCGAACTTTATGGGAAGTTAGAGCCTCTGGCTGAGATATTTGTATCATCGATCACAATGGATGAGGTGCCAGAAGAACAGAGGTCGTGTAATGTGGTGCCACTGTTTTAAGAAAGGTGGTATGGAAAAGTCAGGGAACTAAAGACTGGTGAGCCTGATAACATTGGTGGGCATGTTGTTGGAGCTGTTTCGGAGGGTCAGGATTTACATGCATTTGGAAAGGCAAGGGCTGATTAGGAATAGTCAGCATGGCTTTGGGTGTGGGAAATCATGCCTCATTGATCTGACTGAAGTTTTTGAAGAAGTGATGAAGAGGGCTGATGAAGGCAGTGCCTTGAACATTCTCTAAATAAATTTCAGTAAGATGTTTGACAAGGTTCCGCATGGTAGACTGGTTAACAAGGTTAGATCACATGGAATTAAGGGAGAACTAGCCATTTGGATACAAAATTGGCTAAAAGGTAGGAGACAGAGGGTGGTGGAGGAGGGCTGCTTTTCAGATTGGAGGCCTGTGACCAGCAGTGTGCTGCAAGAATCATTGCTGGGTCCACTGCTTTTTGTCATTTATATAAATGATTTGGATATGAATGTAGGAGTTATGGTTGGTAAGTTTACAGATGACATCAAAATTGATAGCATAGTGATAGCCAAGAAGGTTACCTCAGAGTACAATGGGACCTCAATCAGATGGGCAGAGGAGTGGCAGATGTTGTTTCATCTAGATAAACATGAGCTGCTACATTTTGGTCAGGCAAATCAGGGCAGGACATGCACTTAATGGCAAGGTCTGGGGAGTGCTGCTGAACAAAGAGATCATGGAGTGCAGGTTCATCGTTCCTTGAAAGTAGCATTGCAGGTAGATAGGTCAAAAGTCGTCATTTGGTACGCTTACTTTTATTGGTCAGTGCATTTCAGTATAGGGGTTGAGAAGTCATGTTGCAGCTGTACAGGACATTGGTTTGGCTACTTTTGGAATACTGCATTCAACTTTGGTCTCCCTGCTATAGGAAGGATGTTGTGAAATTTGAAAGGGTTCAGAAAAGATTTACAAAGATGTTGCCACGGTTGGACGGTTTGAGCTATAGCTGAGAATGTGTATAGAGTATAAGCAGGTTGGGAAAGAGTTAAGTTCTGAGTTTTGTAAAATATGAGGTTCAGCTGAGCATGACTCAGATCAGATAAGAACTTAGTGAACAATGGGGTGCTGGAGACAAGGGTAATGGGTGGAAAAGCATTCATTATGTACAGCCATTTAACAATATGGAAGCATTCACTATGCAACATCAGTTTAACAAGGTGATAAGTATGCATTATGTGAAGCCAGTTAAAATTAATTGTATAACAGCAAATGACTTGATCTTTGCTATTGACACTCGCTGATTGTAACAATCATCCATTCAATCTGTATGTTGCCTTATCTGGACGCTCCTCCCTGTAAAATGACTATATAGTTCAAGAAACTGCTGTTTTAGAGACAAGACTGAGAACTCATGTTCCTGTGTACACGGGTGATTGTTCTTTCTCCCTCCAGGGCCAGGAATAAAGGACAAGGAGGTAAAACTATACTGTGTCTTTGACTGTTTTGCTTCTGGGGGGTGGAATGGGATGACAATATTGGAGTAGTCAGCAGGATCCAAACAAAAAGTTATGATCGGGGTGGATAGGCCCACAAGGGAAGATTTTAAACCTTGGTCCCTCTTGCTGTACCTGTGTGCTGGAGACGGTTCCCTCGCTCTATCATTCACTATTCTATGGATTCCTCGAATGGTAATTAGTTCAATCGAGAGACAAAATTTCGCAAGTACACTGGCAGGCAGAGGTTCGAGTCCTCTGTGCTGCTTTGGGGAAAGGAGGGGTATGATTGAGGTTCAGGTCCTCTGCACGGTACTAAGGTTCAAGTCCCCTGGGGTGGGTGTAATTGAGGTTGGGGTGGGTGTAATTGAGGTACGAGTCCCCTGGGGTGGGTGTAATTGAGGTTGGGGTGAGTGTAATTGAGGTACGAGTCCCCTGGGGTGGCTGTAATTGAGGGTCAAGTCCTCTGCGTGGTACTGGGATTAGAGTCCCCTGGGGTGGGTGTAATTGAGGGTGGAATCCTCTGTGTGGTACTGGGGTTCGAGTCCCTTGGGGTGGGTGTGATTGAGGGTTGAGTCCTCGCTCTGTGGTTCAAGCCCTCTGCGTTTGAGCGAGGTTCAAGCCCCCGTGAGATGTAAAATGAGAAAGGGGTTAAAGTCCCCTAGTGGCGAAAATTTGAGACTCTGTGAGTCTTTGTTCTGGGGACAAGAGTGAGTCTTGGATTGGTGCACCATGTGGTCCGTTGTGAGGGCTGTTTTTATAAATGTAATTTTAAATGAGAGAATGCAAGAAAAAAGAGAAATGCTGAAATTAAGACTGTACTAATACTGGGTTGAAAAGGAAAGTTTTAATGTGAATTTTGCCATGCTGAGTGTGTGTGATGTTTAAAAATTTTGGTTTGTTAAAAGCCTTGTTCAGAAAATCCTTTTAAGTAATTGTTTTGCCTTGTTTGAATTAGGATCTCAATTGAAAGTGTTTTGTGGGTTATATAATGGGACAGATTTTATATTAAAATTGTACAATTTTATGTCCTTTTTTTAAAATAATCAAACTTGCAACCTTTAAAACAATTTGACTGAGTGCCTTGAGCCACTGATGTGTTTGAAATTCTACAATCACTGTTTAAAAAGGAACAGTTGGGTCAGTAGTCATGCTTTAGCCAGATGAGATACAGTGTATTGTATTAAAATATCTTCAATGACTAAAGCACAGGAAACATTTTGTTTTCTTGCTGTTCCAGACTTTTGAAATACTTAGCCTGACAGCTTTCACATTAGCCAAGTACCAATTTGTTAAAGGAAAATAATTTTTGAATAACCTTAGAGAATTTGATTGTTTTTTATAAATGACTGACTTGTTTAGGCAGGATAATTTACAAGTTTATGGATTGTATAAAACTTGATAATGTCATAACTAGTGAACAGAGTAACAGATTTCAAGAATTCAAAGAATGTTGAAATAGACAGACACAATTTAGCATAGGTAAATGTGTGACTGTCTTCATACGGAGAACCACCTTGGCAAGGAAGGAATGAGAGAGGAAATGCAAAGATACTTTCAGCAGCTAACATCGTCTCTAGAGTTTCTCCATTCGCAGGTAAAACATGCCTTCTGCCCACAGCCTGATCCAACGGATTCAATCAGCTCCCCAGTCATAGGCACAAAAAGTGAAGAAATTAACAACAATGAAGAAAAGGTTGGTATGCTTTTTGTCAGTGGCCTTCCTATGGACATTAAACCATGTACAATTACTGGCATCCAGAGGGTTATATGAATAGGAAGGGTTTAGATATGGGCCAAATACTAGCAATGGGACTAGGTTCATTTAGGATATCTAGTCGGCATGGACAAGTTGGATCAAAGGGGCAGATTCTGTGCTGTCCATCTCTATGACCATGTGGGAATATATGAATTAGGTGCCACAATGGGCATGACCCTGCATTGTCTGATCCATCATTCATTAAGATCTCAGCTGGTCTGACTGTACTCTACTTCACATTCCTAGCTACTCTCAGTAACATTTCACTCCTTTGTTGATCAAAAGTCCATCTACCGCTACCTTAAAAATACTCAAATATTCGACTTGCACTTCCATGTTTTATTCATGCATGGGATGTGGGTGCCACTGGTTCAGGCTGCTTTTGATTTGGAAGACCACTTGCAGTTGGCTGTGTTTGCCTGCATCTGCATCCATGGCGTTTTTAGGTTGCAGATGTTGCTGGATTGCAAGGTTTTGTAAAAAGAATTTTGGTGAGATACTGTAGATGGCAGTCATAATCACCACCGTGTGCAAAATTGCAGGGAGTGAATTTTGAAGATGGTGCATAGCTTGCTAATTGAGTGGGCTGTGTTTTACTGGGTTATACTTGTAGGTGATCATTAGCACTGGTGATAGGCATTTAAGAGTCCTACAGCAGGGAGACAGGCCCTTTGGCCCAAACTGGTCCATGCTGACCAAAATGTGCATCCACATTGACCCCATTTCCCTGCACATGGCCCATATCCATCTAAACCTGTCCTATCCATGAATGTGTCCAAATGCATTTTGAATGTTGTTAATGTACCTGCCTCAACCACTTCCACTAGCAGCTCGTTCCACCCTGTGTTTAAAAAACGTTGCCCCTCGAGTTCCCTTTTATTCTTTCCCCTCTCATCTTAAACTGATGCCCTCCAGTCCTCGATTCCCCAATCCTGGGAAAAAGACCGAGTGTGCATTCATCCTGTCCATGCCTCTCATACACTTCTATAAGATCCCACCTCAGCCTCCGCCACTTTAAAGAAAAGGTCCTAGTTTGTCCAATCTCTCCCTATAACTCAAACCTTTCAGTCCTGTCAACATCCTTGCAAATTTCTTCTGCACTCTTTCGAGTTTAATAACATCCTTCCTGTAGCAAGGTGACCAAAACTGAACACAATATTCCAAATGAGGTCTCACCAACGTCCTGTACAACTGCAACATAGCTTCCCAACTTGTATACTCAATGCCCTGACTGATGATGGCCACTGTCTAGATTAGAGTGGTGCTAGAAAAGCACAGCAGGTCAGGCAGCATCCAAGGAGCAGGAAAATCGATGTTTCGGGCAAATGCCCTTCATCGGGAATGAAGGTCAGTGTGCCAAAAGCCGCCCTCACCGCCCTGTCTACTTGAGAGTCCATTTTTGGATAACAGCGCACATGAACTCCCAGGTCCCTCTACTCTCCTTAAGGCCCTACCATTCACCATGAAACTCCTATTTTGATTTGACTTCACAGGCTTCACAATTATCTACTTTAAACTTCATTTACCATTTCTCAGCCCACTTCCCCAGCTGGTCAAGGTCCCACTGCAATTTCTGATAATCTTCCTCACTGTTCATGATACTGCCTATGTTAGTGTCACCTGCAAACTCACTAATCATTGAAATAGATAAAAGACAGCAATGGGCCCTGCACCGACCCATGAGGCACTCCTTTAAGTCACAGGCCTCCAGTCCGACAAGCATCCTTCCACTATCACCCTCTGCTTCCTACCATCAAGCCAACTGTGTATCTAATTTGACAGCTCCCCCTGAATTCCATGCGACCTAACCTTCCAGAGCAGCCGACTATGTGAAAGGACTTACTGATACTACGTCTACCACCCTGCCCTCATCAACCTTCCTGGGCACTTCATCAAAGAACTCCAATAAATTTGTGAGACATGATCCTCATGCACAAAGCCCTGCTGACTACTCCTAATCAAACACTGTCTTTCCAAATGCATGTACATCATACCTCAGAATCTTCTCAAGCAACTTCCCCACCACAGATATTAAGTTTATTGGTCAATAGTTCCCAGGCTTTTCTTTGCAGCTCTTCTTGAATAAAGGCACAATACTTGCTACCCTCCAGTCTTCTGGGACTTCATCCCTGGCTAATGACGATGCAAAAGTATCAGCCAGGGCACGTGCAATTTTTCTCTCGCCTCTTGCAGTACTCTTGGATATAGAGGAACTTACATTATCTAAAATGAGATGGGCGGGCACTATTTTGTTCAGTTAATTGATTATTCAATTAATTGAGCTCCAGAGGAAATCACAGCTTTCTGTGAAGTCTGCTCCCCATTCAAGAGACAAGGCAAAAGCACACTGTGCGAGACCCCGCGCCCCACAACCCTATCCAACACTGCCCGACCCCCATCCGCCCCCCCAATTCCGGTGCAGCCAGACTGTACACCAACAGTTAGACTGCTGCTGCTTTTGTGGGGTAAGTCTCCAAATAGCGCGCGCGTGCGCACACACACAACTTTTTGACAAGTTCCCACTCAGCCCTCTAGAGGTCAATGTTAGAGAGATTATCTGGGGGGGGGGGGGTTGTTAGGGTACATCCCTGTGTAGAACTCCAGGAAAAGTGTGGGGAGAGAGAAAGGGCAGGAGATCAGTCATTTAGGGACGGTTCTTTGACATATTTCTATCAGGACCTTGATATCACCTTCGGATAATCTGATATTCAGATAATTGATAGGAGATTTATCCACCTCTATACATTCTAATAAGTCCAACACCTCCTCTACTGTGATATGGATGGTCCCCAAGATAGGATCACTAACTTCCCCAAGTTCCAAGTCTTCATGTTTTTCTCCTCCATGGTAAACAGAGGAGAAATATTCATTGAGTATCTCTCCCATCTCCTGTGGTTGTACACATACATGCCCACTTTGGTCCTTGAGGGGTCCTATACTCTCTGTAGTTATTTGTTTTCCTTTAATATACTTAAAGAACCTCTTTGGGTTCACCCTAATCTTCTCAGTCACAGAAGATGGCTATCTCATGTCCCCCTTTTCACCATCCTGATTTCCTTCATCTGTAAACTCTTCTATCCCCTATATACCTCCAACGGATTCCCTTGATCCCAGCTACCTGTACCTGAGCCAAGCCTCCTCTTTTCTAGTCAAAGCCTCAATATCTCTTGTCATCCAGGGTTCCCTATTCCTGCCAACCTTGCCTTTCACCCTCACAGGAATATATAGACCTTGAACTCGAGCTATCTCACTTTTAAAGGCCTCCCATTTGCCGGAGGTCCCTTTGCCTGCAAACAAACTATTCCAATCAACTCCTGCAAGTCCCTGTCTAATTTCATCAAATTTCACCTTGCCCCAATTTAGAACTTGAACTTGTCACGAACACACTTAAATTCTACCTCCTCTAAGTCCTTAATGCTGTGGCAGTCCCGGTCTATGTTCAGAAAATTTAAATCTTCTACTATAATCAATCCTATTCCTCCTGTCCATCTCTCTATCTCCCTGCATATTTGTTCCTCTAATTCTTGTTGACTATTTGGGGGCCTTTAGTATAACCTCAATAACTATCACCATCCCCTTATTTCTTAGCTCCATCCACAAAGCCATAAAAGTAAACAGTACAGAAACAGAGATGCTTCAGACTAACTAGTCTGGGCTGAATATAATACAAAAACTTAAACTAGTCTCACCTGCCTGCTCCTGGCCTATATCCTTCCAAACCTTTTCTACTCATGTACTTATCCAAATGTCTTTAAATGTTGTAATTTTACCCACATCCACCACTTCCTTAGGAAGTTGATTCCACACACAAATCCCCCTACGTGTGTATAAAAAAAATCCCCTTGGTGCTTTTTTTAAAAAAAAACTTTAACAATGTGTCCCACAGTCTTGAAATCCCCCATTCGGAGGGAAATAAATCTACCACTAACTATCTATACCGTTCATTATTTTATAACCTTCTAGAAGGTCGCCTCCCAACCTCCTGCACTCCAGTACGAAAAAAAACCCAGCCTTTCTCTGTAACTCAAACCGATATTTTCCAGGTCTTGTTGCATTTGGATAAGGGCATGTTCCAATTCGTTTGTGCTGCTTATATTGTGTCACCAACATTCAAAACAGACCAACTAACTCTCCTGATTCAAGTTGTGCGTGTGAAGACTCCCTCTCAAAGCTCATTGCAAAGGAGCTTGCAAAATTCAGATCAATCTCCTTGCTGCTTCCCGCGCCAGGTTGGCTGCATTTGTGCCCTGTGGCATAGTGCCCCTATTAAACATGGCGGCCATGAATTGGGTCCAAGGCAGAGAGGAAACCTCGCAGTTACCATTACTATTCGCTGCAATTGTGGAAGCAGCCGGTCCTTATTTGGTGATTGGAAGCCGCAGGGAATATTTCGGAAGCTGTCCCACCTACCCACCCAGTCCGCCCGAAAGCCGCTCGTTGTCTTTGTTATAAATCTTACCGCGAACAGGTCCGAGAGCTGACCGTCATACCTGCCCGTCATCCAGAGTGCGCATGCGCCGAAACGTGATCGCAGCGCGATTGACAACGACGCAAGATAGAGGGGCGGGGCTGGAGGACGGGGCGGGTCCTCCAACCAATCGGATTGGAAGAAGTACGGGATCGGGTGTTTTGTCCTCGCGCCCTCCTGCCCCGCAGGAGCTCCCCGGGAATTCCATTGTGAAGTTTGTCTCAAAGTTCGACTTCAGTAAACTTTGAGTTGCTGCTGAGCGTTCTCGTATTGCAAACGGAGATCATTGATGTTTTCAAATAGGTTCAGCACCGAATGTCCAACTCTAGCCAATAACCAGTATGACAAGCAGAATCAAATATTGATTAGATTAGACTTACAGTGTGGAAACAGGCCCTTCGGCCCAACAAGTCCACACCGACCCGCCCATACCCCTACATTTACCCCCCACCTAACACTACGGGCAATTTAGCTTGGCCAATTCACCTGACCCGCACATCTTTGGACTGTGGGAGGAAACCGGAGCACCCGGAGGAAACCCACGCAGACACGGGGAGAACGTGCAAACTCCACACAGTCAGTCGCCTGAGTCGGGAATTGAACCCGGGTCTACAGGCGCTGTGAGGCAGCAGTGCTGACCACTGTGCCACCGTGCCGCCCACTATTAACCCAAAGTGACAGAATGAAATGTTAAAGGATTGATTTGTTCTGCTGACATGTAAGAAACTGGATGTCTGGGGAGGCGGGGTAGGGTTCTGTTTTGCAGAATGTGACAATCTAATCTTACTGTTTTGAGAAGTAACCTAATCTCACACTTGTTTCTGGAAATAATCTAATCACTTTGTTGTTGGGCGGCATAAGGGAGTGCCAGGGGGTTGGGTCTTGCGTGCATGACTGACTGTGATGTAAAACCCTGTATGATGGGAGGATGGTTCCCTTGCTCAGAGTCTCACTTGACAAGCTCTACAAGTATCACAAAGTGTGTTAAGTGATCCTCCAAAAGCTTGTACGTGCTGAAATAGATTGTGGCTGTGCACTGAAAAAAAAATACTACATGTTAAGAAATATAGTAGTAGTTCACCGATTCCAGTTTCAGGAACCCGTGCAAGTTCCCCCTCGGAGCCACTCACCTTCCTGACTTGGAAATGCATTGCCAATGTTGCTGGGTCAACAATCCCAGAATTACTTCTTTCAGCAGATGGACTACAGCGGTTCAAGAGGCAGCTAGAGACAGGCAATAAATGGGTCTGCATCCCATGATGAATAACAAAACAAAAACTTGAACTTGTTAAGGAGTGTAACAGGCAAAGCAGATGAGCTTAGAGCCTGGATTAGTCATAGAGTCATACAGAACGGTCCAACTCAGCTATGCTGGCCAGTATTCCTAAACTGAATTAGTCAAATTTTCCTCAAATCCCTCTAAATCTTGCAGATGCTGGAAATCAGATACAAAAACAGAAATTGCAAAAAAAATCTCAGCAGGTCTACCAGTATCTGTGGAGAGAAATCTAACGTTTTGGATATAGTAACCCTTCAGAACTGATGGTAGCTAGTAAAAAGTTGAAAATGGCACAACACAAGGTTGTAGTCCAACAGGTTTATTTGGAAGCACAAGCTTTCAGAGCGCTGCTCCTTCATCTGGTGGTTGTGGAATATCAGATCGTAAGACAGAATTTATATCAAAAGTTTACAGTGTGATGTAACTCAAATGATATATTGAAAAAGACCTGGATTGTTAAGAAATCACCAGACTCCACAACCACCTTATGAAGAAGCAGTGCTTTGAAAGCTAGTGCTTCCAAATAAACCTGTTGGACTATAACCTGGTGTTGTGTGATTTTTAAACTTTGTCCACCCCAGTCCAACACCGGCTCCTCCACATAAGGAAAAAGTTGTTTTTATGAGGAAGGTAGGGTGGGGATGGGGTTGGGGTCAAGAGGACATAAAGCCCAAAGAGAGAGAAGAACAGTTGGACAAAGGAGTGGATAACGATCGGAATAGTTGCTAATGGGGACTATTAGTGGCTAACAATGTACCCATTGTGTAATGGCAAGCCATGGTGGTGTGGGGTTTGGGGTAAGGACATGGGAATGGCGCCTCAAGCCTTAAAAATGTTGAACTTGAATGCAGAAGGCTGTAGAATTCCCAGGTGGAAAATGAATGCTGTTAGAATCATAGAATCCCTGCAGTGTTCAAACAGGCAATTGGCCTAACAAGTCCACACTAACTCTCTGAAGAGTATCCCACCCAGACCCATTCCCCTAACCTATTACTCTACATTTCCCATGACTAATGCATCTAACGTACACATCCCTGAACACTATGGACAATTTAGATGACCAATTCACCAAACCTGCACATCTTTGGATTGTTGGAGGAAACCAGAGCTCTTGGAGGAAACCCACGCAGACACTAGGAGTTTGCGCAAACTCCACACAGACAGTCGCCCGAGGCTGGAATCAAACCTGGGTCCCTGACACTGTGAGGCAACAGGGCTAACCACTGAGCCACCATGTCGTCCAACTTGTGGTGAACTTTGCTGGAACACTGCAACAAGCCTGAAGTCCTACAGGTTTACTTACAGGTGCACTTTCTGTGACAAAGCAAAAGCACTCTGAAAGCTTGTGATTTCAAATAAACTTGTTGGACTATAACCTGGTGTTGTGTGACTTCCGACTATGTCCACCCCAGACCTACACCATCACATCCACAACATTGCAGCAAGCTTGAGGCAAAGACGTTGACCAAGGAACAAGATGGTGTTGAAATGGCAGTCAACTGGAAGCTCAGTCTGCTTTACGTACAGAACATAGTGGTCACCCAGTCTATACGTAGTTTCCCCAATGTAGAGGAGGAGAAAGGGAGGACTGCAGATGCTGTAGATCTGAGTTGAGTCAAAATCTGCTGGAAAAGCACAGCAGGTCAGGCAACATCCAAGGAGCTGGAGAATCAATGTTTCAGGCACAATCCCTTCATCAGGAATGAGGGCTGTGGGATGGAGGGGCTGAGAGATAAATGGGAGGGGGATGGGTTTGGGGCTAAGATAGTTGAAAATGAGATAGGTAGATGAAGGTGAGGGAGAAGGTGATAGGTCGGAGAGGGGGGTTGGGGCGGATAGATGGGAAAGGTGATCGACAGGGCAGGAGGGCGGTGCTGAGTTGGAGGCTTGTGACTGGGATAATGTTGGGGGAGAGGAAATGAGGAAGCTGTTGAAATCCACATTTATCCTGTGTGGGTGCATGGTCCCAAGGTGGAATATGAGGCATTCTCCTCCAGGCATCGGGTAGTTAGGGTTTGGCAATGGAGGAGGCCCAGGACCTGCATGTCCTTGACGGAGTGGGTGGGGGAGTTGAAGTGTTCAGCCATGGGACAGTGGGATCGGTTAGTGTGGGTGTCCCAGAGGCATTCTCTGAAACGATCTGCAAGTTGGCGTCCTGTCTCCCGGACATAAGGAGAACACACTGGGTGCAACAGATACAGTAGATGACATCGGTGGAGGTACAGGTAAATTTCTGTCGAATGTGGAAGGATCCCTTGGATCCTTGGATGGAGGTGAGGGGAATGGTATGGGTGCAGTTTTGGGTTGAGGGCTGGTGGGGTCATGGACCTGACGAGGGAGTTGTGGAGGGAATGGTCTCTCCAGAACACTGATAGAGATGGGGAGTGATGTAAATCTCTGGTGGTGAGGTCTATTGTAGGTGGCGGAAGTGGCAGAGGATGATGTGATGTATGAGGAGGTGGGTGAGGTGGAAGATGAAGACTGGGGGTGGGGGGTTCTGTCCTTGTGTTCAGAGGTTGAGGTTCAAGGGCAGTGGTGCAGCAAGTGGAGAGATGCGCTGGAGGGAAATTGTGATGTTGGAAGAAGGAGGCCATCTGCAATTTTCTAAGGTGGAATTGGTCATCCTGGGAATGATGCGGCAGAGGCGGAGGAATTGGGAACAAGGGATGGCTTTTTATCAGAGGCAGGGTGGGATGAGGTGGAGCTGAAGTAGCTATGAGAGTCAGCGGGCTTGTAGTAGATGTCCGTGGTTAGTCAGTCGTTGGAGATGGAAATGTAGAGCTCCAGGAAGTGGAGGGAAATGCCTGAGATGTCCAGGTGAATTTGAGGTCAGGGTGAAAGGTGTTTGTCAAACTGATAAACTGTTCAACCTCCTCATGGGAGCATGAGGTAGCACCAATACAGCCATTGATATAGCGGAGGAACAGGCAGGGGTTGGTGCCGGTGTAGCTGCGGAAGATGGACTGTTGCACTTCCCTCCAGCGCATCTCCTCCAATTCCTGTACCACTGCCCATGAACCCCATCCCTCCCAACGACAGAACCCCCCGGTCCTCACCTTCCACCCCACCAACCTCTGCATACATCACATTATCCTCCGTCACTTCCGCCACCTACAAACAGACCCCACCACCAGAGATAAACATCCCATCCCTATCAGCGTTCTGGAGAGACCATTCCCTCTGCGACTCCCTCGTCAGGTCCTCAACCCCCACCAGAACACACCCCACTCCCGGGCATCTTGCCCTGCCACCGCAGGAAGTACAAAACCTGCACCCACACCACTCCCCTTACCTCTATCCAAGACTCCTTCCACATCCATCAGAAATTTACCTGTACCTCCACCAATGCTATCTACTGTATCAGTTGCACCCAATGTGGTCTCCTCTACATCGGGGAGATAGGACGCCTACTTGCAGATCATTTCAGAGAACATCTCTAGGACAACTGCACAAACCAACCCCACTACTGAACACTTCAACTCCCCCTCCCACTCCGTCGAGGACATGCAGGTCCTGGGCCTCCTCCATTGCCAAACCGTTACCAACCAATGCCCAGAGGAAGAAAGCCTCCTATTCTGCTTTAGGACTCTGCAACCACATGGGATAAACGCGGATTTTAACAGCTTTCTCATTTCCCCTCCCCCCACATTATCCCAGTCACAGGCCTCCAACTTGGCATCGCCCTCCTGCCCTGTCCATCACCTTTCCCATCTATCTGCTCCACCCCCTCTCTGATCTATCATCTTCTCTCTCACCTTATCATATTCTCAGCTACCTTCACCCCCATATTCACACCCCCCTCCCATTTATCTCTCAGCACCCCAGCCCACAACCCTCATTCCTGGTGAAGGACTTATGCCCAAAATGTTGATTCTCCTGCTCCTCTGATGCTGCCTGACCTACTGTGCTTTTCCAGCACCAATGTAGAGAAGACTATATTGCGAGCAGTGAATGCAGTCGATGAGATTGGATAAGGTACAGATGTTTCATCTGGAAGCTGTATTTGTGCCCTTAAATGGTGAGGAGGGAGGAAGTAAACAGGCAGGTATTACACGGGGGATGTGCTGTGGGGCTATTGGGCAGTGTTGGAAGTGAAGGGGGAATGTACCAGGGAGCCCTGGAGGGAACAGCCCTTGCAGAAAGCTGACAAGGGAGAGGAGGGGAATATATGTCAGGTGCTAGCATCCCACTAAAGGTGGCAGAAATGGCAGCTGATGATCCTCTGGATGTGGATGTTGGTGGGATGATAGGTGAGGACAATGGGGACCCTATCATTATTGTGGGAGGGAAGAGAGGCATGAGGGCTAAAGTGCGGGAAATGGCCCTGTCAAATAAGGTGCTGGGGAATCCTGAATTGAGGAAGGTGGTGGACATTCTGGAGGACCCCTTTTCAAAGTTGGCATCACAACAGATGCAATGGAGATGGGGGAACTGGAACAATGGAATAGAGTTTTTACAGGAATCATAGAATCCCTACAGTGTGGTAACAGGCCCTTTGGCCCAACATGTCCACACCGACCCCCCGAAGAGTAACCCACCCAGACCTATTCCTCTACCACTCTACGTTTACCCCCGACTCATACATCTAACCTACACATGCCTGAACACTATGGACAATTTAGCATGACCAATTCACTTCGCCTGCAGATCTTTGGATGGCGGGAGGAAACCGGCACACCCGGAGGAACCCACACGGACACAGGAAATTGTGCAAACTCCACACAGACAGTTGCCCAAGGCAGGAATCGACCCCAGGTCCCTGGTGCTGTGAGACAGCAGTGCTAACCACTGAGCCACCATGCCAAAGTATGGTGTGAGGATGTATAATCAAGGTGACTGTTTAAACCTTACTTATCCATGTGCCTGACCAAATGTCTTTTCAATGTACCACCTCTTAAACATTTCCTTTGGCACCTCATTCCATAAACACACCACCCTCTGTGTGAAAAAGCTACCCCTCAGGTTCCTTTTAAGTCTTTCCCCTTTCACCTTAAACCTAGTTTTGGACTCCCCTACCCGAGGGAAAAAACCTTGGCTATTCCCCTCATGACTTTATAAACCTCTATAAGGTCTTCTATGCTCCAGGGGAAAAATGTCTCAAAATATCCAAAGTTAAAAATCACACAACACCAGGTTATAGTCCAACAGGTTTAATTGGAAGCGCACTAGCTTTCGGAGAGTCGTTGGACTATAACCTGGTGTTGTGTGATTTTTAACTTTGTACACTCCAGTCCAACACCAGCATCTCCAAACCAAAATATCCAGGCAGCCCTCTATAATTCAAATCCTCTAGTCTCAGTAAAATTCTTGTAACTTTTTTTTGCATCCTTTCCAGTTTTTTAACAACTTTCGCATAGGAGGGTGACCAGAATTGTATGCAGTACTCCAAATGTGGCCTTATCAATATCTTGGTGCAGCGGTAATAATGATATCCTAACTACTGCATTCAATGCTCTGACCAATGAAGAATTTGTCTTCATTACTTTGTCTACCTGCCACTTTCAAGAAACTATGGACTTGCAGCCCTAGGTCTCTCAGTTCAGACAACACTATCCAGGGCACTATCATTAACACCATGTCCAGCCCTGGTTTGACTTACCAAAATGCAACTCCTCACATTTATCTAAATTAAACTCCGTCTGCCATTTCTTGGCCCACTTGATCAAGATCCCAATAGACGTTTAGATAACTTTCTTCATTGTCCACTATAAACCAATTTGGTGTCACCTGCACACTTACTAACCATGCCTCCTTTCTGCTTATCCCAATTGTTTGTATAAATAATGAACAGCAGATTCAGCATCAATTCTGTGGTGCACCGTTGGTCACAGGCCTCCATTTCGAACAACAACCCTCTACCACCATCCTCTAGCTCCTACCATCAAGCCAGTTTTGTATACAGTTGGCTAGCTGTCCCTGGATCCCATATGATCTAACCTTACTAATGCCAAACCTTGTCAAATGGCTTTACTACAGTCCACCGGTCTGCCCTCACCAATTTTTGGTTACATTCCCTGAAAACTCAATCACATAAGACATGATTTTCCATGCACAAAACCATACTGAGTATCCCTAATCAGCTTTTGCGATTCAAATGCATGTAGATCCTGTCACTCAGAATCCTCTCCAACTACGTACCTACCACTGACATCAGGCTCACCAGTCTGGAATTTCCCTGCTTTCTCTTACAGTCTTCCTCAAATAACGACACAATGTTAGCCACTCTCTAGTCTGTGGCTGTTGCAGAGTTTTACATCTCTGCTATTGGCCCCGTAATTTCTTCCCTAACTTCCTCCAATGTCCTGCGATACACTTAATCAGGTCCCCAGGATTTATCTACCTTAAGTTTTAAAACCTCCAGCACCTCCTCTTTTCAAGACATCACTATTAATTTTCCTAGCTTCCAGGTCTTTCTCCACAGCTTTAGTACACAGAACTATGACGTTATAACCATTATTTGGTTGAGAAAAGGGCTAGACTGGCAGCACAGTGCTAGAAAAGGGATGTAAAACTGGTGTGGGAGTTGCATTACTGATTTAAAGATAATAACAGCACAAAGAGAGGACATAGAGTCATAGTGTTATAGAGAAGTACAGCAGAGAAACTGTCCCTTCGGTTCAACTCATTCATGCCAACTAGATATCCTAACCTAATCTAGTCCCATTTGCCAGCACTTGAACCATATCCATCGAAACCCTTCCTATTCGTATACCCATCCAGATGCCTTTTAAATGTTGCAATGGTACCAGCCTCTACCACATCCTCTGGCACCACATTCCATACGTGCACCACCCTCTGTGTGAAAAAGTTGCCCCTCAGGTCTTTTTTATATCTTTCCACTCTCACCCTGAACCTATGCCCTCTAGTTCTGGACTCCCTCACCCCAGGGAAAAGACTTTGTCTATTTATCCTATCCATGCCCCTCATGATTTTATAATCCTCAGCCACGATGCTCCAGAAAAAACAGCCCCAGTCTGTTCAGCCTCTCCCTGTAGCTCATGTTCTCCAACCCAGCAACATGCTTGCTAATCTTTTCTGAACCCTTTCAAGTTTCACAACATTCTTGTAATAGGAAGGAGACCAGAATTGCATGCAATATTCCACAGGTGGCCTAACCAATGTCCTGTACGGCTGCAACACGACCTCCCAACTCCTATACTCAATGCTCTGACCAAAGGAATGCATACCAAACGCCTTCTTCACTATCACTTTCAAGGACCTATGAACCTGCACTCAAAGATCTCTTGATTCAGCAACACTCCTTAGGACTGTACTATTAAGTGTATAAGTCCTGCTCTGATTTGCTTTTCCAAAATGCACCTCGCATTTATCTAAATTAAATTCCATCTGCCACTCCTCAGCCCATTGGCCCATCTGATCAAGATCCGATTGTACTCTGAAGTAACCTTCTTCGCTGTCCACACTTCCAATTTTGGTCTCATCTGCAAACTTACTAACTATACCTCCTATGTTCACATCCAAATCATTTATATAAATGATGAAAAGTAGTGGACTCAGCACCGATCCTTGTGGCACTCCACTGGTCACAGACCTCCAGTCTGAAAAATAACCCTGCACCACCACCCTCCTATCTTCTACCTTCGAGCCAGTTCTGTATCCAAATGGCTAGTTCTCTCTGTATTCCATGAGATCTAACCTTGCTAACCAGTCTCCCATGGGGAACCTTGTTGAACGCCTTACTGAAGTCCATATAGATCATGTCCACTCCTCTGCCCTCATCAATCCACTTCTTCAAAAAACTCAAAAGTTTGTGAGACATGATTTCACATGCAAAAAGCTATGCTGACTATCCCTAATTGGTCCTTGCCTTTCCAAATGTGTCAATCCTATCCCTCAGGATTCCCTCCAACAACTTGCCCACCACCAATGTCAGGCTCACTGGTCTATAGTTCCCTGGCTTTTCCTTACCACCCTTTTTAAATAGTGGCACCACGTTAGCCAACTTCCAGTCTTTTGGCACCTCACCTGTGACTATCGATGATAGAAATATCTCAGGAAGGGCCCCGCAATCACTTCCCTAGCTTCCCACAGAGTTCTAGGGTACACCTGATCACATCCTGGGGATTTATCCACTTTTATGCATTTCAAGACATCCAGCACCGCCTCCTCTGTAATCTGGACATTCTTGGAGGGTTCATCCAATGAGGTCATAAGGATAGAACTCTGGAGTAAGAAAGGTGCATTCACAATGACGAGATTATATATACGCTTGCCAGATCTTGGAATAATACAGAAATGTGTATTGTAGTGGGTGACTTTAACTTTGCCAATATTGACTGGGACTCATTTAGGTTCCTGGGCTTAGATGGGGTAGAATTTGGTAGGCAGGTTTGTTCAATCAGTATGTAGACAGTCCAGCTGGGGAAGGGTCTATACAGCACCTTGTATTGGGGAATGAGTCAGTCCAGGTGATTGAAGTTTTGGTGTGGGAGCATTTTGGAAACATAATACCCCATGAGTTTTAAGATAGTTATCGATAAGGATAAGACTGGTCCTGATGTGAAAGCACTGAATTGGGGTAAGGGTAATTACAACAGTATTAGGGAGGAACTGGAGAAATTAGATTGAGGGCAGATGCTGGAGGGTAAATCCATAACTGTCATGTGGGAATCTTTTAGGGTGGCACAGTGGTTAGCACTGCAGTGTCACAGCGCCAGGACCGGGGTTTGATTCTAGTCTCGGGCAACCGTCTGTGTGGAGCTTGCACATTCTCCCACTGTCTGCGTGGGTTCCCTCCGGGTGCTCCAGTTTCTTCCCACAGTCCAAAGATGTGCAGGTTAGGTGAATTGGCTATGCTAAATTGCCCATAGCATTCAGAGTTCGTAGGTTAGGTGCATTAGTCAAGGGTAAATGTAGGGGAATAGGTCCGGATTGGTTACTCTTCAGAGGGTTGGTGTGGACTTGTCGGACCAAATGGCCTGTTTCCACACTGTAGGGATTCCATGTTATAGCCAGTTGATCAGAGTTCAGTACCAGCATATTCTTGGGAGGATGAAAGATGTTGTAGCTGCATCAGACTTCAGTTAGGCCACATTTGGTGTATGTTCTGGTCACCACATTACAGGAAGGATAGAGGGGGTGCAAAAGTGGTTTACCAAGATGTTATCTCGTTTGGGGTGTATTAGCTATAAGGCGATGTTGGGCAAGCTTGGATTGTTTTTGCTAGAGCATCGGAGGCTGTGGGGTGACTTTAATAGAAGTTATGAGGGGTATGGATTGGGTGGATAGTCAGAGTCTTGTTTCCCAGGATGGAAACCAAACGTAGTTTGAGGTGAGAGGGGGAAAGTTTAAAGGAGATGTGCAAAAATGTTTCTTTAACAGAGGGTGGTAGGTGGCTGGAATATGCTGTCAGAGGGAGATGGTAGAAGCAGATACGATAGCAATGTTTAAGAGTCATTTAGACAGACACAAAGACAGGCTGAAAATGGAGGAATATGGACCACATGCATATTAGTTTGCAATGATAGTTGGTCGACGCAGACACAGTGAACTAAATACCTGTTCCTGTGATGTATTGTTCAATGACGACACAGGAGGCTTCTCGACTTAGTGAATCTCTCCCTTCACAGCAGTAGAATTGCCTCTTCTCAGTTGGTAGCATTGTTGGATAAGTAGATTGAAAGACTTTGTGAATCTCTTCCCACACATGAAACAAGAGAACAGCGTCTCTTCATGTGTGAACTTGCTGCTATGTTTGAGGTTGGAATCCCACTCCATTTCAGGATCTTTCTACGTGTGCACTAGTGAGGAATGAGATTGCATGGGTGCTTGAACCTCTTGCCACGGACAGTGCAGCTGGCTTCTTCTTAACGTGAATCCACTGCTGCCTCAACAAGGTGGTTCAAACTGTGAACCTGACCGTACACTGGGAAAAAGTTACTGACGAAACCGCTGAAGACGGATGGGCTTAGAACACACTTGGACTGTCACTTAGCTACTCCATTTCAATCATGGGGGGGGACCTTCAATATAATGAAACATCCCTCAAACAAATTTAAAACCATAATCAGCCAATACAGATATCATGACTAGTGACCAGAGGATTGTAGCCTGATCCTACAGTCAGGTCGATGGAAGTCTGCAACTGTTGGAGGGAATTCGCTGATGGCAGGGAACAATGAGTTCCCAAAGAAACGCTATTCAGTTTATGAACTAAGGGAGTGAAATTGAAATCATTGCTTGTGAATAACATGTTCATTTTGCTGAACAGGTAAGGGAGTGAAGCCTCAATCATCACTTTAGGACAAGCAGAGAAAGGATAGGACGTGGGCACTGAATCTGAAACCGAGTGGAGGAGGGGAGGACTGTGTGGGACAGGAGCCTTTATTTCTGGAATTGAAATGAGAAGAGATCAAAACTGAAATTGCCTGCTCTGAATATCTGTTTATCTTGTACGATCAGTGATTAAATTTGAAAACTCCTTTCACAGGATAGAAGCGAGAAACAATTTGCCAGAGAACTCCAGTGAAAAGCCTTGCCATTCTCTCTCACTACGGACACTGCAATCATTGATCACAGTGTGGTCATGACACTGAGCTTATAGGCTTTGAAGCATCAATGGTCAATCATAGTGACAAAGAAGCTCTGCTTGCTGTTACAGGTGAATATGGAGAAGATAGGGGACAAGGGGGAAGTCCTTTAAACGGAACTAACTTTCATTAAAGCCATTAAAAAGATTCACCACACTACACTTAACACAGCTGATTTATTCGATTTTTATCCAGAATACTAACACCTTTATCTGGGTTGGAGCTTCAGATATCAGTAGAAACAGACCCCAAATATTAGTACTGGATGCAGAATCCAAACACAGTAGTTATTTGAGAAGTCACTGGTGTCTCAGCAGGTTGGAGGAGAGAGGAATAGATGAATGGTCTTTCCCCGGTGAGACAATTGTTTAAACCCAGTCCAACAATGAGAGCAACTGAATGGGTCTCTTTACAACGTGAACACACCAATGGTCATCAGGTTAAGATTGCGGCATGTGCTTTAAAAGTTCCTGGCAACTTTTTAAAAAATTACTCATGGGGTAAGGATGCCGTTGGCTGGGCCAGCATTTAGGACAACTAAGGATGAGCAGTAAGTCTGGACTTTTAAAACTTCCATCAGTATGAACTCATTGTTTACAAATGAAGTTAGGTTGGGTCTTGAACACAGCAAGAACATCTGATGGGCTCACGTCAATATGAATACATTAATGAGATCAGCAATGGTATCCCCTCAGTCTGGACAATTGAAAGATCTTGTATCAGTGTGAACTCGTTGGTGCCTTAACAAATGAGACAACCGAATGAATCCTTTCCCACAATCGGAGCAGATGAACGGCCTCTCCCCAGAGTGAACTCGTTGGTGTGTCAGCAAGTTGGACAAACAAGTGAATCCCTTCCCACAATCAGTGCAGATGAATGGTCTCTCTCCAGAGTGCACGCGCTGGTGTGTCAGGAGGCTGGACAAACAGGTGAACCCTTTCCCGCATTCAGAGCAGGTGAACGGCCTCTCCCCAGAGTGAACACGCTGGTGTGTCAGCAGGTTGGATGAACAAGTAAATCCCTTCCCACACTCGGCACAGATGAACGGTCTCTCTCCAGTGTGACTGCGCCAATGAATTTCCAGATGGGATGGCGAAATAAATCCCTTCCCACAGTCCCAACATTTCCACGGTTTCTCTCTGGTGTGACTGCATTTATGTTTCCACAGGTTGGATGATCGGCTGAAGCTTCGTCCACACACAGGACATGTGTATGGCTTCTCCCCACTGTCAACTGTTCTTATTTGTTCCATGTCCAAAGCCTGATGATATTCTGGTCCTGCTGGGTCAGGCGTCATGATCAGATTTTCATGTGAGCATCCTGCTTGCAAATCCTCTCTTTCCAAAACCCTGTAAAATTAATTTACAAACAGAAAAACGTGACCATGAAAGCTGCTTGATTGTCATCAAAGCCCCACTAATCTACCAATGCCCTTCAGGGAAATGAACCGGAGGCTCCACAATACTCTGGCCTGTACAGATGGAGAGGGTGAGATGCAGGAGGGGGTCAAAGGAGATAGACTTCCTCCATCCACAACTCAGTGGGAATTTTGTCAGAATATCAACCCCCACCACTAACAGATTCTTGGGAGAAGCTTCATCTCCCAGACATACAAAAGTAGTTTGCCTGTAGGCAGCATATTTTAACTGTAGACAGCGTATTCACCTGCTGAGAGAAGGGGTCTGATCTAACATCCAACTTTGAGCCATCACTAAGTTCACCACATTCTGTAGAATTGAACCCTGTTCATGAAGAGATAGGCTTATTTTTACTGATGTTAAAAATCCCCATCACTGGGATAGAATTAATTTTCAAGCAATCAACTTGCTTTATTTTGTTTCCTTCACGCATTGAATGAAGTATGTTTTGGATTGTTCTCTCAGTTTTGCGATGGAAACTGTATTTCCTGCTCACGAAGTGGTCTGCTCTACACTGGTAAAAAACACAGATTGGGTGATCATTTTAGTTAGATTATTGGGTGATCGAACCTCTACCGAGATTAGAAGCTGCACAATTAGCTTCTGGTCATTTGTCATTTTAATTCTCCACTCCAATCTCATTCTTGACCTCTGCCCTGTTCCAATGAAACTCAATGGACACTCCAGGAACAGCAACTCATCCTTAGATTTACCTTTGAGCTCAGCAGTTTCTGTAATAACAGGGATTTGACAGCATGCAATGACCAAGTTGTTTTATATTCAATCTCAACAGACCTGCCTTATTGGTGAATATCTTTAGTTAACACAATCTATCAATGTCAGGCGTAAAATACCCATTGACCTAGCATCGACTGCTATTTATGGAAGGCAGTGGCAAACTTCTAACTTTAAAAGAAGAAGGGTGTGTAATTCAATCCTGAAAAGAATAGCTTTAAGTGTTACACCGTGTCCTTTGTGCCAGATGCCCCAGCCCTTTAAAATATTTTCTCTGTCAACACCAGTTAATATTGTGAAAATTTTTAACGCAATCAATTCTTAATTTTCTAAATTCTAAAAATATAACTTTCACAGTGAGAAGGCAGAGAATGGAGAAGACAGAAATAATAGAGAGGCAATCTACACTTAGTGGGAGAGATCTAAAGAGCGTGCAGGGATTGAGGGACCTGGGTGTTCACACTGCAAGACATTTTGGAGGTACAAGGTGTACAAGTGCCGTTAGGAAAAATGCATTCAATTTCTCGCCTCATGAATAGAAGTACTGAGTCCAAGAGGAAAAGATGCTGAACCTCAAGGCAACAACAGTCTGCAGAAGGGGTTTGCCACACTGGTTCCAGGAAAGAATTTTAGCTACAGATTAGTTCCAGAAACTTAGATAAAACAAAAAACTGTGGATGCTGGAGAATTTGAAACAAACAAAAACAGAAATATCTGGAGAAACGCAGCAGGTCTGGCAAAGAAAACGGCATTAACATTCACATCCAGTGACTCTTGTCCAGAATGGTTAGAGAAACTTAAGAATTTATTTTCTTGAAATAACGGGTGGTATATTGGATAGAGGTGTGCAAGATTTTGACAGGCTTAGATAATGAGACAAAGAAATTACTGTTTCTGACACAAGAATTCTGGGACACAAATACTAAGGTTCTGAATGTGAATTAAGAGGATATTGAAGGAAAAGTTTTTTTAAGACAGTGAGAGGTAATACTCAGCAGTCTATGCCTACAAGATATTTGAAAAAGCAACTGGAGAAGTGCTGGAGGGAAATAGTTTGGAAGGCTTTGGGCATTTATAGTGGAAAGACAAAGACTTGATTGCTCAAGAGAGAGCAACTAACCTGAGGATCCGTAATGCCTCTGTTGTGATTGTAATGAGATCAGCCAGGTGTAAATAACGGGTGACAGCATACTGACCTCTGTAACGTTATTTCAGCCTCTTTCTCTGCTGTAATGATTCATTCGTTTGAAATCTTTTCAATCTAGGTATGACCAAGATAAATCTGTCCTGCATACTAACGTCAATACTTTATAAATAACAACCAATGACCCTTCTTTAGAAGTGCTCTGCTTCTGAAGAAAGGTCATTAGTGTTGAAATTTTCACTCTCCAGATGTTGCCAGACGTGCTGAGTTTCTCCAGCAATTTCCATTTTTGTTTCATAGTTCCAGCAACGTCACAGACTTGATAGAAGCCTATAAAATAATAAGATGCATAGATTGGGTTGATAGACAAATCTTTTTCCCCAGAGTTGAAATGTTTAATACTAGGGGCCATGCATTTAAAAAGAGAGAGGGGAAAAGTTTAAAGGAGATGTGAGGGGCAAGTTTTATTTTAAACAGAGTGGTAGGGGCTTGGAAGAAGCTTCTATGAGTGGTGGTGGTGGAGGCAGATACAATAGTGACCACAACTCAGTTATGTTTAATTTAGTGATGGAAAGGGATAGGTATATACCGCAGAGGAAGGTTTATGGCTGGTGTAAAGACAACAACGATGCGATTAGGCAAGATTTAGGATTAACTGGATGGAGAAGGAAACTGCAGGGGATGGGCACAACTGAAATGTGAAGCATATTCAAGGAGCAGCTACTGCGAGTCCTTGATAATTATGTACCCGTCAGGCAGGGAGGAAGTTGTCGAGCACAGGAGCCATGGTTTACTAAGGAAGTTGAATCTCTTGTCAAGAGGAAGAAGGAGGCTTATGTTAGGATGAGATGTGATAGCTCAGTTACAATTTAGCCAGGAAAGACCTAAAGAGAGAGCTAAGATGAGCCAGGAGAGGAATGAGAAGTCGTTGGTGGAGAGGATCAAGGAAAACCCTAAGGCTTTCTATAGGTATATCAGGAATAAAAGAATGACTCATGTAAGATTAGGGCCAATCAAGGTTAGTAGTGGGAAATTGTTTTGGCGTCAGAGGAGATGGGGAAGTGAATACTTTTCATTAATATTCATACTAGAAAAAGACAATGTTGTCAAGGAGAATACTGAGATACAGGCTACTAGCTGGATGGTTTTTGAGTTTCACAAGAAGGAGGTGTTAGCAATTCTGGTAAGTTTAAAAATAGATAGGTCCCCTGGGCCAGATAGGATTCTCTGGGAAACCAGGGAGGAGATTGCAGAGCCTTTGGTTTGATCTTTAGGTCGTTATTGTCTTCAGGAATAGTGACAGAAGATTGGAGGATAACAAATGTTGTTCCCTTATTCAAGAAGGGGAGTAGAGACAATCCTGGTAATTACTGACCAGCAAGCCTTACTTTGGCTGTGGGTAAAGTGTTGGAAAGGGTTATAAGAGATAATCATCCAGAAAGGTACAAGTTCATTAGGGATAATCAACACGTTTGACACCAAGAACCGTTACATAAGAATCCTACTTTGACTACAGTTCAGTCTTCAACACTATTATCCCCTCGAGACTGATTACTAAACTTAGTGATCCCGGACTAAGCCCCACTCTCTGCAACTGGATCCTCAGTTTCCTGACCCACAGGCCACAATCAGTGAAGACTGGGGACAATATTTCATCCTCACTAACACTCAACACTAGAGCACCCCCCCCCCCCCCCCCACCCCACCCCACCAGGGATGCATACTCAGCCCCCTACTGTATTCACTATATACCCATGACGGCATTGCCAAATACTAGACTAATGCCATTTACAAGTTCGCTGATGACACCACCATAATCGGTCAAATCTCAGATGGCGATGAAACAGAATACAGACAGGAGGTTGATGACCTGGAAAATGGTGCACTGAGAACAACCTAGCTCTCAATGCTGGCAAAACCAAGGAACCCATTATTGACTTTCGACGGTATGTTACTCATACCCCACCCCCCTCCCACACTAACAGCACAGAGGTGGAATGAGTGGAGAGTGGCAAGCTCCTGGGAGTGGTCATCAACAACAGGCTTTCTTGGACTCTTCATGTGGACGCACTGGTTACAAAGGCCCAACAACGTCTCTTCTTCCTCAGACAGCTGAGAAAATTTGGCATGATGGCGAATACCCTGGCCAATGTTTATAGGTGCGCCATCGAGAACGTTCTGTCTGGATGTATCACTACCTAGTATGGCAACCGTACCATTGAAGATCTGAGACGGTTACAGAGAGTGGTGAACTCGGCCCGGACAATCACAAAGGCCAACCGCCCATCTGTGGAATCCATATAGATTAGATTCCCTACAGTGTGGAAACAGGCCCTTCGGCCCAACAAGTCCACACCGACCCTCCGAAGAGTAATCCACCCAGACCCATCTCCCTCTGACTAATGAACCTAACACTATGGGCAATTTAACATAGCCAATTCACCTGACCTGCACATCTTTGTGACTGTGGGAGGACACCCACGCAGACACGTGGAGAATGTGCAAATTCCACACAGTCAGTCACCCAAGGCTGGGATCAAACCTGGGACCATGGTACTGTGAGGCAGCAGTGCTAACCACTGAGCCACTGTGCCGCCCCTTTTAAAGCAAACCGAGCCTGCTGTGTTGAGCATAAACGCTTAACACACTGACGCGCGCACGGCGACTCGCACATATATCCTGGGCCCGCTGTCACCATCAGCATTCTCAAAGATCCATCCTACCCTGGCAATGTTTTTCTACATCCTCTACCATCGGGGAGAAGGTACAGAAGCCTGAACACATGCATCAGCTGGTTTCGAAACAGTTTCTACCCTACTGTTGTTCGAGTACAGAATGGACTCACAAACGCTTAGCATTCATCTGTACCTCTGTTTTTGTTTTGCTGCTGTTATCTATGCTATTTAACTAATTTAACGATGTGATCTGCTTATATTGCTTGAAAGACAAAGCTTTTCACTGTGCCTTGGTACATGTGACAATAAATTCAATTCAAGGGTATATCGTGCCTCACAAACCTTATTGAGTTCTTTGAGAAGGTGACCAACCAGGTGGATAAGGGTGAAGCAGTTGATCTGTATATGAATTTCAGTAAGGCGTTTGATAAGGTTCCCTACGGTAGGTTATTGCACAAAATACAGAGGCATTAAGGATGACTTAGTGGTTTGGATGGGAAATTGGCTCTCTCAAAGAAGACAGAGGGTGGAGGTGGATGGGAAATGTTCATCCTGGAGTTCAGCTCCTAGTGCTATACTGCAAGGACCTGTTTTGGGGCCACTGCTGTTTGTCATTTTCATAAATTACCTGGATGAGGACATAGAAGGATGGGTTAGTAAATTTGTGGATGACACTTCGGTTGGTTGTGAATAGTGACAAAGGACATAGATAAGCTGCAGAGCTGGGCTGAGAAGTGGCAAATGGAGTTTAATGCGGAAAAGTGTGAGGTGATTCACTTTGGAAGGAGTAACAGGAATGCAGAGTAATGGCCTAATGGTAAGATTCTTGGAAGTGTAGATGTGCAGAGACGTCTCTGTGTCCAGGTACATAGATCCTTGAAAGTTGCCATCCAGGTTGATAGGGTTGTTAAGAAGGCATATGGTGTGTTAGCTTTTATTGTTAGAGGGATTGAATTTCAGAACCATGAGGTCATGCTGCAGTTGTACACAACTCTGGTGTGGCCACACCTGGCGAACTGCATACAGATCACCGTATTAGCAGAAGAACATTGAAGCTTTGGAAAGGGTTCATAGGAGATTTACTCGATGTTGCCTGGTTTAGAGGGAAGGTCTTATGAGGAAAGACTGAGGGACTTGAGGCTGTTTTCTGTAGAGAAGGTTGAGAGATGACTTAATTGACACATAAGAGGGTTAAAAAAAGGGTGGACAGTGAGAGCCTTTTTCCTCAGATGGCAATGGCTAGCATGAGGGGACATAGCTTTAAAAGATATCGGACAGAGGTAATTTCTTTACTCAGAGTAATAGGGTCATGGAAGGCACTGCCTGCAATTATAGTAGAGTCGCCAACTTTATGGGCAGTTAAATGGTCATTGGATAGGCACATGGACGAGGATGGATTAGTGTAGGTTGGATGGGCTTCAGATTGATTTCACACGTCAGCGCAACAGCAAGGGCCGAAGGGCCTGTACTGCTCTGTAATTTTCTATGTTCTATGATAGGGGCACCTAAGGGCCTTTTAGATAAGCATATAAATATGCAAGGAATGGAGAGTTATTGACCAAGGGCAGGCAGAAAGGAATAGTTTAATTTGGTGTCATTTTGGCGTAACACTTAATGCAACCTTGGAGTGCAGGTTCATAGTTCCTTGGAAGTGGAGTTGCAGGTAGACAGAGTAGTGAAGAAGGCATTTGGTACACTTGTCTTTACTGGTCAGTGCATTGAATACTGGAGTTGGGAGATCATGTTGCGGATGTACAGGACATTGGTTAGGCACTTTTGGAATATTGCGTGCAATTCTGGTCTCCTTCCTACTGGAAGGATGTTGTGAAACTTGAAAGGGTTCAGAAAAGGATGTTGTCAGGTTTGGAGGATTTGAGCTATAGGGAGGGGTTGAATAGGCTGGGGCTGTTTTCCTTGGAGTGTCGGAGGCTGAGGGGGTGACCTTATTGAGGTTTTATAAAATCATGAGGGGCACGGATAGGATGAATAGCCAAGGTCTTTTCCTGGGGTAGGGGAGTTCAAAGCTAGCGTACATAGGTTTAAGGTGAGAGGAGAAAGATTTAAAAGGGACTGAAGGGACAACTTTTTCACTCAGAGGGCGGTGCATGTATGGAATGAGTTACCAGAGAAAGTGGTGGAAGCTGGTATAGTTACAACATTTCAAAGGCATCTGGATGGGTATATGAATAGGAAGGTTTTAGAGGGAGATGGGCCAATGCTGGCAAATGGGACTAAATTAATTTCGGATATGTAGTCAGCATAGGCAAGTTGGACTGAAGGGTCCATTTCCGTGCTGTATAATTCTACGACTCTATAACATTGTGGGATGAAGTGTGCCATTCCTGTGCTGTTCTGTTCTAAATACAATTCTTTGGTTTAATTGAACACATACACTTGCTATACGACGAAGATTTTAATTGTTCTTGTGCTGAAATTTTTGTGTCTACCTCAGAACCAAGAGGCCTGGATTCAAGTATCACCTGTTCCAGCGGTGTGTAATGACAACTCTGAACAGGCAACTTAGAAAATAAAAACTGAAAGAATGGTGGATGCTGTAAATCAAAAACAAAAACAAAAGTTGCCAGAAACACACTGCAGACCTGGCAGCATCTGTAAAGACAAATCAGAGTTAACATTTCGGGTCCAGAGACCCTTCCTCAGAAGCATTGCCTAGAAAATATTCAAATCAGGGTTTTGAATATCTTGGTGATTTTGCAGTCACATCAATATCCGAAATCTGTTCCAACAAAGCAACAGACAAACCTTTTCCCTTCCACATTCAAAGGACGCTGACTGTCATGTTCTGATGATTCAAGCGACTCTGTCAGATCTTGATGTGATGCTTGGTTTGAGTTTCCCATCTTTCCACTTAATACCCTGTCAAACAAGTTACAAAAAAGTCATGACTATTGGTATAGGTAGAAGCTCAGAAAAAGTACATCTGCTTGGATTTGCTGTCTACTTCCTTCCCTGGTAATTCAGACTGACCGCGCATGTGCGCTGCTACCCATTGTCCACATAAATATGGCGGCCGTTACCTGGGCTCGAGACGACGGTTCAGGCTCGCGGCTGATGACTAGTTTGGCACAAATACGTTTCCAATTTGAGTCTAGGGGCCTGCACTACGTGGTTTTTCAGTTTTTCCAATCGACAATCAATCCATTTCTATCCGGCAGTCAGCTTGTTTATCTTCCTTAGCGGCCTCCAATCGCCCCAGCAACGACCCACACTTCCGTCAAATCACCAATGCGCCTGCGCGGAGACCTGCAGCGGTCATCTGACCTAACGAGTTTCCACCCACCATTCACTCCAATTGGTTGGCAGCCAGTCTCAGTCTGATTGACAGAAACTGCTAACCAATCAGTCGGGGTCCATTGTGAGATAAATGACATTAGTGTGTCACATCGCGCAGAGGTCGTATGCACCCCCTCAGGGCCTAGAAACACAGGTTCAAGTCCCGCCTGTTCCAAAAATGTACAATTATATCTCTGAACAGGTTGATGCAAAAATGAAATGGGGCTAAGTATTCCACACCTTCATCATCACTGGTTCCAATCGCTGGTGGGAGGGCGGGTTGTGGCTGTTTGGGAACTTGGTGGGTTGCAGGCACCTATTTATGTATCAATCCAGGTGCCTTTGAAATGTTGTAATTGTAGCAAGTCCATCACCACCTCCAGCAGCTCATTTCACACACCCACCACCTGTGGAAAGGGCCCTTTTAGACGGTTCTCCTTTCACCTTAAACCTATGCTTTCTAGATTAGATTATTTACAGTGTGGAAACAGGCCCTTCGGCCCAACAAGTCCACACCGACCCGCCGAAGCGCAACCCACCCATACCCCTACATATACCCCTTACCTAACACTACGGGCAATTTAGCATGGCCAATTCACCTGACCCGCACATCTTTGGACTGTGGGAGGAAACCGGAGCACCCGGAGGAAACCCACGCAGACATGGGGAGAACGTGCAAACTCCACACAGTCAGTCGCCTGAGGCGGGAATTGAACCCAGGTCCCTGGCGCTGTGAGGCAGCAGTGCTAACCACTGTGCCACCGTGCCGCTAGTTTTGGACTCCTCTTCCCTGGAGACAAGGCCTTGCCTATTCACTGTATCCATGCCCCTCATGATTTTATAAATATCAAAGGTCAATTCTCAGCCTTCGGGGGAAATAGCCTCAAACTATTTAGCCTCGAGGCTTTTAGCACCTAAAGAGGATCAATTTTTTGTGCGATGCTCTGGGCGCAAGTGGCAGGCTGCAGTCTGGTGCACACCCCACTGTATCTGGGAACTGGATCTGGTGGCAAAACACCCCAAGAGAGGCCACAAGAAAAAAGGTCAGATCAACATCGTGCACCCCCATTAGAAGGGGAGAGATACTGCGATTGGAATGAGGTCAGCCCAGGTGGATTTACCTGATTGGTGCTGTTAACCTGGTTCAGGAGATTCAGAATCTGGTTTCTAGCATCTGCAGTCATTGTTTTTACCTCAGGAGATTCAGAGTCTTCTCAATTTAGGGGACTGACTCTGTGCTGGCTGGGCCACAGTCAGTGTGTTACTGTTGGTTTCTGCTTTTTTTTGGAAGGGGAAACCTTATTTCTGATCTGGCTGAATTATTTAGCCAGTTTGTTAAGTGGTATTCCTTTAATGAGGACTGATTTCTAAACTCCTGGTGCACATAATGTGTTTCAGGTGTAACTCAATTCTCATTAGGGGATTGTTGTTTCACTGGGTGATTACGGCCTGTGTGTTACTCTTTTCCCTTTCACGTTTGAGAAAAGGACAATGTTGATTTTGTGGTAGGGCTTAGCCCCTGGATTCTAGTTTTTTGTATGTGTCTTCACTGTTTTTTTGGTGTTTGGACTGAGCCCTTGTGAAGAAATACATCTTACCAGAGGAGCTGTTCCTGTAGGGAGGCCTAGTCCTGGGACTGGGCTTCTGCAGATTGAACACATGTGTCTGTGTGCTGGGAGGTGAGCACTTGCTGTATCCTGGAGTTTGGGAGAAGACATTTCCTTCAGGAGTGGACCAAACCCCTGTGAGTTAACTGCACCTTTACAATATATTTTGTGTTCCTGTGAGTGGGCCTGGTTCTCCAAGGATGGGCCAGGACTCCATGGAGATTGAATACCTGTGCATTTGCTGCCCTCAATTGTGGACTCTGTTTTTAGCAACGGACTCTGCAGTTTGGAGTGGACTCCATTTCTGACAATGCACTTTGTATATTAGAGTGGACTCTGTTCCTGGAAATGGACTCTACATTTTGAAGAGAACTTTATATGCTAATGGACTCTACGTACCAGAAAGGACTCTGGTTGATAATTAACTCTGTCATGTGGTACATTGGGCTTATCACCTGCACTGTCTTGTGTGTCCCTGGGTCTGGTAGGCCTTATTGTGAGCTGGGAGGCTCAAAGGTCATCCTCAAAGCTGTCACCCTTAGAGCTAGAGGTTGGATAGGCCATCCTGTGAACCTGAAGGTTGGTAGGCTGTCCCGAAAGCTGGAGGGTGGTAGGTCACGCTGAGAGCCAGAAGATGGGTAGGCTGTTCTGAGCGCTGTCGTCCCGAGAAGGGGTAATCAGGACGGGCTGTCCTAGAGGTGGTTGGAAAGTGTCAGAGCAGTCGAGAGCCAGAAGGTGCGTGGGGTCCAGGCTGAGATACGGAAGGCTTGTGGGCTACCCTGCGTGCTGTCGTCCCTAGGGAAGGGGATGGGCTGTCCTAGAGGTGGCCGAAAGGTGTGTCAGGGTAGTTCACGGGCCAGATGGCACATCGGGATGGGTAAAAGCCCAACGGTACGTAGGGCAAACCGAGAGCTGGGAGACAGGTAGGCTGTCCTCAGCGCCGTCACCCCGGGTGGGTACCGGGGCGGGCTGTCCTAGAGGTGTTCGAAATGTGTGTCAGGGTGTACCAAGAACTGGAAGGTGGATGGGGGCGGGCTGCCTTAGAGTGGCCGGAAGGTGGGAGGGACTGGAGGGGCTTGCTGGGTTTCTGGGGGTCTGTATTGTATACACTTTTTAATGTAATTGAACTGTCTTGTATGTACAAACTGTTTTGTGGTGATTGAAACTTGGATTTGGGGTTTGTCCTCATTTCCCCGAAAACTGGTTGAATGTGACGGTTTGGGGCCTGGCTTTGCTGCCCCTCTCCCTTGTAAAATTACTGTTTCTCTGTAAACAGCTGTAAATTTTAATTGTTTTGTAAACTGTGAATTGTTTAATAAAATATTTTTCAAAACAGGCATTTTGATTTAATCCCTGCCCTCCCCTTCACTGTTTGATCACGCGGCATTGCTCTTTGATGTGAAGGGCACTGCTTGTCACTGGCCACTTGGGTGTGTCTTTTCTTCCTGGTGGTGGAAACTGAATAAAGATTCATGCACCTTGTGTCTCACACCTGAACACACACACTATGGGTGTGGGGGGAAAAATAAGCACTACCACAGTTAGGCGGTAGTGTAAAGGAGGAAAGAAAGAAACAGAAAAAAACCCAAATTAACAGTAGTGTCAGAGGAAAAAAAAATAAACAGGAGGCTTAGATACCCTGTTCACTCAGAGCTGCCTCTGAGGGAGCTGGATCAGTGTATGAAGGACTCTTCACTTTTCTATGTTAAGAACGACTTCTGAACAGCCTAGAACCACATAGTCAGTGTCTCTTATTTACTGCTGTAAACAAAAACAGGCATTTCGATTTAATCCCTGCCCTCTCCTTCACTTTTTATTTGATATCGCAGCATTGCCCTTTGATGTGAAGGGCACTAGCCACTCAGGTGTTTCCTTTCTTCCTGGTGGTGGAATACTGAAAAAAAAAAACAGGCATGTCACAGCTGCCTCTCAGGAACTGGACCAGTGTCAAGTGTGCTATGCATGTGTAAATAAAGGGTGACTTGGTGACAGGGTACCAGCCTTTCTGGAGTTATTTCATCCTGTATCTAGTTTTCTCTTCATTCTTCCAAAGGATGTGAATATTGCTGATAAAGCCACACACATTTCTCATCCGTCCTGAACAGTCCATAAACCAAGTGATTCGCTGAGCCATTTCAGATAGCAGTTACAGATCAACCACATTACTATAGTTCTGGACTCGCATGTAAACTAAACCAGATGGCAGATTATAAATACAAACAGAAAATGCTGAACAAATTCAGCAGGTCCAGCAGCATCTTTGGAGAGAGAAAAACAGCTAGTCTTTGGAGTCTAACGTGACTTGTTCAGAACTTGGGAATGGCAGATTTCCTTCCTGATGGGCTTTATACTTCTAATGCCTCTCGCTAAGTCCTTAGAGTTGTAAGCACAGAAACAGACGCTTTGATCCAACTCGTCCATGCCAACCAGACATCCTGAATTAATCTCGTCCCATTTGCCAGCAATTGGCCCATGTTCCTTGAAACCCTTATTCAAATACACATCCAGATGCCTTTTAAATCTTTAATTGTACCAGTCTCCACCACTTCCTCTGGCAGCTCATGCCACACATGCACGACTCTGTGCATGAAGAGGTTGCCCCTCTTAAATCTCCCTCCTCTCACCTTACACCTATACCCTCCAGTTTTGGACTCCCTTACCCCAGGGAAAAGACTTTTACTATTCACCCTGCCCATGCTTCCCATGATTTTATAAATTTTATAAAGGTCACCCCACAGTTTCCCATGATCCACGGAAAATAGCCCAAGCCTATTCAGCCTCTTCCTATCGTTCAAACCCTCCAGCCCTGGCACTATCCTTGTAAATCTTTTCTGAACCCTTTCAAGTTTCACAACATCCTTCCTATGGCAGGCAGACCAGAATTGCATGCAATATTCCAAAAGTGGCCTAACCAGAGTCCTGTACAGCTGCAACATGATCTCCCAACTCCTACACTCAATGCACTGACCAATAAAAGCAAGCATATCAAATGCCTTCTTCATTATCCTATCTACCTGCGATTCCACTTTCATGAACTATGAACCTGCACTCCAAGGGTTTTTTTTGTTCAACAACACACCCCAGGAACTTACGGTTAAGTGTACAAGTCCTGCCCTGATTTGTCTTTGTAGATGGGCTTCTTATGATGAATGATGATTGTGGCACTGAAATTGTCATTACAACTGGCTTTTAAATCAGAATTCCACTGCCATGGCTGGATTGGAATCTATACACTGTGGATTATATACAGTGCAGATTATCGAGCTGGATAACACAAGGATCAGCACCAACTGTTCACAATATATATCAAAGTCGAACTGTATTATTCCCGACTTGGAGATGCCGGTGTTGGACTGGGATGTACAAAGTTAAAAATCACACAACACCAAGTTATAGTCCAACAGGTTTAGTTGGAAACACACTAGCTTTCGGAGCGATGCTCCTGTGTCACCTGATGAAGGAGCATCGCTCCAAAAGCGAGTGTGCTTCCAATTAAACCTGTTGGACTATAACCTGGTGTTGTGTGATTTTTAACTTTGTATTATTCGCAAACTTGCAAATGATACAAAGCTGAGCAGGAACGCGTGTTATAAGGTTAACGCAAAACATTTTCAGGGAGGTTTGGACATGCAGAGTGATTGGGTAGGGACATGGCAAACAGAACATAATATGGGAAAATAAGAGGTCCACTTTGGTAGGAAGAACAGAAGTGCCAAGTATTTCTTAAACTGAGAGAAGTTGAGAAAGTGTGTAAAGAGATGCGGGCTGTCCGTGTCAATAAGTCACTGAGGGCTAACCTGCAGGTGCAGCATGTTATTCCGAAGGCTGATGGAACGTTAGGAGTACCATGTGCAGTCTTGGTTGCCTTATCTCAAGATAGATATTATTGCCATGGAGCAAACGCAATAAAAGGTTTGCTGAACTTGTTCTGCCAATGACAGGACTGTCCCACGAAGAAAGATTGGGCAAACTCCGCTTGGATTCCCGAGAGCTTTGAAGAACGGGGGCTCTCTGCCATTTTTAAACTCGAGAATTATTTACTGATTACAGCCAAACCTTTCAGGAGTGAATGTTTGGTCCATGTTCCCTAGTGCTAGATCCACCAAGGAAAGAAAACCATTTTCAATCTACCTTACTGTTCCAATGATATCACAAAAACATTGATCAAACTTTGTCTTTAACTTCCAAAATCCTTTTATATGTTTGTGGGATATGGGTGTTGTTGGCTAGACCAGCATTTATTGTTCATTCTTAGTCACCCTTGAGGAGGTGCTGATGAGTTGCCTTTTGAGCCATTGGGGTTAAATACACTCTCAGCACTATGAGAAAATGACAGGGAAGATAAAGCTTAAGTCAAATCTGAAACAGGAAGTGGTGGAAAATCCTTACAGGTTTGCCAGCATTAGCCGAGAGAGAATCAGGGTTAACGTTTTGAGTCGAACATGGCTTTATGAAGACCTAACCTTACAGATGTAACAAGAATGTGGCTGAGGGAGAGTTTCATCTTGTGGAATAAGGGTAGAACGCTGAATGTAGAAAGGTAATACTGAAGTAGGAAGAACAAAGAATAATACAGCACAGGAACAGACCCTACTGGCCTTCAAACCTGCTGCAACACATTCTGCCCTTCCATACTAAAACTGGCTTCACTTAGAGGACCCGTATCCCGTGGGGACAAACCATGACCCCACCTCCCACCACCAAACTATCATCTACCAGACCATACATAACCTCATCACCTCAGAGGATCTCCCATCCACCGCCTCCAACCTCAGTCCCACAACTCCGCACTGCCCGTTTCTACCTCCTGCCCAAAATCCACAAACCTGACTTACCCGGCCGACCCATTGTCTCAGCCTGCTCCTACCCCACAGAACTCATCTCTGCATACCTCGACGCGGTCCTGTACCCCTTAGTCCAAGAACTCCCCACCTACGTTCGGGACACCACCCATGCCCTCCACCTCCTCCATGATTTTCGCTTCCCCGGTCCCCAACGCCTTATCTTCACAATGGACATCCAGTCCCTGTACACCTCCATCCCCCATCCCGAAGGACTCAAAGCCCTCCACTTCTTCCTTTCCCGTCGTACCAAGCAATACCCTTCCACTGACACCCTCCTTCGACTGACTGAACTGGTCCTCACCCTGAACAACTTCTTTTTCCAATCCTCCCACTTCCTCCAAACCAAAGGAGTAGCAAACACTTTACCAACACCTTCCACCATGACTTTCAAATTTACCTGAACCGTCTCAGACTCCTCCCTCCCCTTCCTAGACCTTTCCATTTCTATCTCGGGCGACCGAATCAACATGGACATTTACTATAAACCAACCGACAGCTACCTAGACTACACCTCCTCACACCCCGCCCCCTGTAAAAACGCCATCCCATACTCCCAATTCCTTCGTCTCCGCCACATCTGCTCCCAGGAGGACCAGTTCCAATAATGTACAACCCAGATGGCCACCTTCTTCAAAGACCGCAATTTCCCCCAAGACATGATCGACGATGCCCTCCACCGCTTCCCGCTCCTCCGCCCTTGAGCCCCGCCCCTCCAATCGCCACCAGGACAGAATCCCACATGTCCTCACCTACCACCCCATCAACCTCCATATACATCGTATCAACCGTTGTCATTTCCGCCAACTCCAAACGGACCCCACCACCAAGGATATATTTCCCTCCCCTCCCCTATCAGTGTTCCGAAAAGACCACTCCCTCTGTGACTCTCTCGTCTGGTCCACACCCCACACCAATCCAATCTCCACTCCCGGCACCTTCCCCTGCAACCGCAAGAAAGGCAAAACCTGCGCCCACACCTCCTCCCTTACTTCTCTCCAAGGCCCCAAGGGATCCTTCCATATCCGCCACAAATTCACCTGCACCTCCACACACATCATTTACTGCATCCGCTGCACCCGATGTGGCCTCCTCTATATTGGGGAGACAGGCCGACTACTTGCGGAACGTTTCAGGGAACACCTCTGGGACACCCAGACCAACCAACCCAACCACCCTCAGGCTCAACACTTCAACTCCCCCTCCCACTCCACTAAGGACATGTAGGTCCTTTGACTCCTCCATCGCCAGATGATAGCAACACGACGGATGGAGGAAGAGTGCCTCATCTTCCGCCTAGGAACCCTCCAACCACAAGAGATGAACTTAGATTTCTCCAGTTTCCTCATTTCCCCTCCCCCCATCTTGTCTCAGTCAAATCCCTCGAACTCAGCACCACCTTCCTAACCTGCAATCTTCTTCCTGACCTCTCCGCCCCCACCCTAACTCCAGCCTATCACGCTCACCTTGGCCTCCTTCCACCTATCGCATTTCCAACGCCCAACACACTTTCCTCATTCCTGAAGAAGGGCTCATGCCCGAAACGTTGACTCTTCTGCTCCTTGGATGCTGCCTGACCTGCTGTGCTTTTCCAGCAACACATTTTCAGCTTGTGATCTGTAGACCTGCATACTCAGATCTCCCTGCCTAACAATATTCCGAAGGGTTCCGACATTCGCTGTATAATTTCCACCTGTACTTCACCTTCCAAAACGCATCACCTCACATTTGTCCGGATTAAACTCCACCTGCCATTTTCCTGCCCATCCCTCCAACGGATCTGTATGCTGCTGTATCCTCTAACAATCTTCTCCATTATCTGCAACTCCACTAATCTTTGTACCATCCACAAACTTGCGAATTAGACCAGCCACGTTCTCCTCCAAATCATTTATGTAGATCATGAACAGCAGAGGTCCCAGCACTGATTCCTGTGGAACACCATTCTCCACCTTCTGTCTCCCATGACTAAGCCAGTTCTGTATTCATCTTGTCAGCTGACTTCACCTTTTGTACCAGTCTGCTATGGGGGACCCTGTCAAAAGCTTTACTGAAGTCCATGTAGACAACATCAACCACTTTTTCCTCAATTATCTTTGTCACCTCCTCAAAAAACATGATCAAGATGGTGAGATATAACCTTCCCCACACAAATCATGCTGTCTATCGCTTATAAGTCTATTTACTTCGAAATACCTATCGATCTTGTCCCTGAGAATCTTTTCCAATAATTTCCTGACCACCAACATGAGACTCACAAGCCTGTAATTTCCTGGATTATCCCTGCTACCCTTCTTGAACAATGGGACAACATTGGCCACAGGTCCCAGAGGACTCAAAATAGCCAAAGAGGATCCAAAGGTGTCTGTCATTGCTTCAGCAATTTGTTTTCTTGCTTCCCTCAACATTCCAGCCTAGATCCCCTCAGGATCCAGGGACTTACCTACTTTAATACTTATTAAGATGCATAACACCTGTTCCTTTTTTTTTTAAAATAGGCACTTGGCTTAGAAATTCGACACTTCCTTCCCCAAAATCATCCTCTACCAATTCCTTCTTTTTGGTGAATTTTAATTTTGGACCATACCTACCTTTTCAGGCTCCACACATAGATTGCCTCCTTTTGGCCTTGAGTGGGCAACTCTTCCCCTGGCTACTCTCTTGCTCTTTGCATGTGTATAAAAGGTCTTTGGATTCTCCTTAATCCGGTTTGCTAATGATTTTTCATGACCCCTTTTTGCTCTTCTAATTCCTTGTTTAAGTTATTTCCTACTTTCCACGTCAAGTGCTTCATCAGTTCCCATCCTCCTCAGCCTTATGCGTGCTTCCTTTTTCTTTTTGACCAAGGTCATAACATTCCTGATCATCCAAAATTCATGTAACTTGCCGTAGCCATCCGTCATTCTCATAGGAGCATGCCACTCTTGAACTCTGTCGTTTGAAAGACAGGAGAAATATCCCAACAACCAAGGAGGGGCAAGGAGCAGAGTTGAGTATGGTAGCCATTACAAAAGAGAAAGTGCTAGAAACGCTAAAAGTTCTAAAAATTGATAGATCTCCTGGCCTTGATGGACTATGTCCTAGAGTTCTGAGGGAAGTGGCTGAGGAAAGAGCGGAGGCATTGGTTGTGAATTTTCAAAAATCACTGGAATCATGGAAAGTCCCAGATGATTGGAAAATCACGGTTGTAACCCCTTTGTTCAAGAAAGGATCAAGACTAAAGATGGAAAATTACAGACCGATTAGCCTAACTTCGATTATTGGTAAAATTCTAGAATCCCTCGTTAAGGATGAGATTTCTAAATTCTTGGAAGTGCAGGGTTGGATCAGAACAAGTCAGCACGGATTTAGTAAGGGGAGGTCGTGCCTGACAAACCTGTTAGAATTCTTTGAAAAGGTAACAAGTAAGTTAGACCAGGGAAACTCAGTGGATGTTATCTATCCAGACTTCCAAAAGGTCTTTGATAAGGTGCCTCACGGGAAGCTGCTGAGTAAGGTGAGGGCCCATGGTGTTTGAGGTGAGCTACTGGCATGGATTGAGGATTGGCTGTCTGACAGAAGGCAGAGAGTTGGGATAAAAGGTTCTTTTTTGGAATGGCACCCACAGGGTTCAGTGTTGGGCCGCAGCTGTTCACTTTGTATATTAATGATCTAGATGAAGGGACTGGGGGCATTCTGGCGAAGTTTGCCAATGATACAAAGTTAGGTGGTCAAGAGGTAGTACTGAGGAGCTGGGAAGGTTGCAAAAAGATTTAGTCAGTTTAGGAAAGTGGTCCAGGAAATGGCTGATGAAATTCAACATGAGCAAATGAGAGATCTTGCACTTTGGAAAAAAAATACAGGCATGGACTATTTTTTAAAAGGTGAGAAAATTAATAAAGCCAAAGTACAAAGGGATCTGGGAATGCTAGTCCAGCATTCTCTAAAGGTTAACTTGCAGATTGAGTCAGTGATTAAGAAATCAAATGTAATGTTGTCATTTATCTCGAGGATTGGAATATAAAAGCAGCAATGTGCTTCTGAGACTTTGTAAACCTCGAGTTAGGCCCCATTTCGAGTACTGTGTCCAGTTTTGGGCCCCACACCTCAGGAAGGACATACTGGCACTGGAGCATGTCCAGCGGAGATTCACACGGATGATCCCTGGAATGGTAGGCCTAACATACGACAAAGAGCTGAGGATTCTGGGATTGTTTCCATTAGAGTTTAGAAGGTGGAGGGGACATCTAATAGAAACTTATAAGATAATGAATGGCTTAGAAAGAGTGGACGCTGGAAAGTTGTTTCCATTAGGCAGGGAGACTAAGGCATGGTCACTGCCTTAGAATTAGAGGGGGTCAATTTAGAACAGAAATGATGAGACATTTCTTCAGCTAAAGAGTGATGGGCCTGTGAAATTCATTGCCATGGAGCGCAGTGGAGGCTGGGACGTTAAATGTCTTCAAGGCAGAGATTGATACATTCTTGATCTCGCAAGGAATTAAGGGCTATGGGGAGAGTGCGGGTAAGTGGAGTTGAAATGCCTATCAGCAATGATTGAATGGCGGAGTGGACTTTATGGGCCGAATGGCCTTACTTCCATTCCTGTCTTATGGTCTTATGGAAATGCTCCCACATGTCTGATGTGGATTTACCCTCAAACGGTCGCCTCCAATAAAAATTCTCCAGTTCCTTCCTAATATTGTTGTAGTTTGCTTTTCCCCAATTTAACACCTTCCCATGAGGACTGCTGTTATCCCAATGTGTGTGTATATTAAACTCACTGTATTATAGTTACGACTCAAATCCTTCCCCACTGAAACTTCACTCATCTGGCTGGGCTCATTTCCCATAATCAGGTCAAGTGTAAACCATTCTGGAAATCACAACAAGATGGTGCATTTTGGAAGAAGGAATAGAGAAAATAAATATACACTTAATGGTGCAGTTCGAATGTGTGTGCAGGGTCAGAAGGATCTGGGTGTTGATGTGCACAGATCTGTGATAGTGACAGGACATGCTGAGAGAGCATTTAGCAAAATATATAGGAACTTGGACTCATAAAGGAAGTTATTGTGCATACAAAAACAAACAGAAAACGCTCACATTTCTTGCAATGCTCTAGCTGTTATGTTTATGGCAGAACAACCATCCATTTCTGGTCTTCACACCTTGTCAAGGGTCCTTGAGAGGAAACAGGGAATTTTGGCTCCAAGTTTGAAAAGCTACAATTGTTGTCCATAAATCAAAGGAATTGAGGGGGGTTTCAATAGCCATGTACAAGATTTTGATCAATTTAGAAAAGGTAGTCAAGGCAAAAGTTCTTTCTATTAGGTTATGCTGCAAAGAGCAGGGGGCACACGTGTACAGTTTTGGAAAAGTAGGAAGGATGGCTAAGGACTTTGTTTATGCTACCAGTGGTGATACACAAACTGAAGGTGGGGTGGGGGGTTAGTTTGGAGATGATCAATTATCTCAAATTAGCCAAGAAAGGCACTTGATAGAGATAAATATAGAGGGCTAGGAATGTTCCACAGAGCCACTTTGGACTTGATGGGTTGACTGGCCTTAGTCTGTACTTTACCACCTCTCCTCATTATTTTCACTATTATTTAACCTCTGCTCATAATTAAACCCTTGGAGTTCAGGAATTATCCAGGTTAGTATGCATTATCCTCGAAGGACCAATACATTCTAGTTTTCTTCAAGTTATCATACCTGAAAGTGAGGATACACTTCACTTGTGGTGCAACCAGGATTTGGAGTTTAACTTCTTTACATTGATACTTGAAATATGTACCCACAAAAAGAACAAACCTTTGTCCTTCCACTGTCAAAGACCAACAATATTCAGGTCCTGGTGAATCAAAAGATTCATTCAAATCTTTCTGTGAAGCTTGGGGTGGATTTCCTGTTTGCAAAGCCTTCATATTTAATATTCTGCAAAAGGAATGTAGGAAAAAAAAAGCAAGTCAACGACAGGCAAATTCAGAACAGGCAAACAGCTCACGTGGTTCGAATTTACTCCTTCCATACTCACCACATAGAATCATAAAATCTCTACAGTGTGGGCACAGGCCATTAGGCCTAACAAGTCCACACCGACTCTCCAAAAAGCATCCCATTCAGACTCTCACCCCTCTCCCACTCTCCAAATATCTCTAACCCTGCATTTCCTGTGGCTAATCCACCCAACTTACACATCCCTGGCCACTACGGACAATTTAGCATAGCTAATCCACTAACGCCAATCCACTAACCTGCACCCAAACTTTTGGATTGTGGGAGGAAACCCACATAGACACAGGGAGAACATACAAACTCCACACTACAGGTGACCCCACTACACTATACGCTTTCACACAAACACACATGATCACAAAGACCCTCTCTCATACATGTGCTCCCCCTCTGAGACACAATCCCCACACTCACACCCAAGCATGTGCTTACAGTCCATCACACATATGCAAATATGCACTGGCTCTCTCTCTCTCTCACACACACACACACCCTCTCTCTCTCTCATGCATGGACACACACATACAAGTCTACGGGGTAAATTTGCAATTGCAGAATTATAATTGCAGATTCATTCAAAAAGCACACAATCTATATGCAGTCAATCCATGTAACACTTTATAAATTCCTATTTTCTGACTCAAGATTGGGATATAGACAGACTCTAACCTCACACCTTTAATGTACTGTCTGATCTGAGATGTCACTTTTATTTATAAAACCTTAAGTTATCTTAACAATGTGACTTGAAAAAAGTTCCAGGACTTGCATACTAATAAACCAAAACTTGCAACCCATGAAAGACAACAGTAATCTAGGTTTGTTCAATATATTGTAGCAATTGCATGACACTTTGATCTTTCACTATAAATTCTGTCTTATGATCCTGCTCCACTAGCTACCTGATGAAGGAACAGCACTCTGAAAGATAGCATTTCCAAGTACACCTGTTAGACTATAACCTGGAGTGGAGTGATTTTTAACGAGGCTGGAACTGAACTCAGGTCTCTGGTGCAATGAGGCAGGAACGCTCACAAAAATGGAAGGCTACGCATGCGCCCGACTCCATTTTGCCCCCTATTAAAATGGAGGCCGTACATGCGTCCCACTGAATATTACCCCCAATAAAAATGGCGACGGTTAATTTGGGCCGATTTGCGCGCAGAAGGACAGCAATCATTGCCCCAGCTTAGTGCAAACGAGTGATGGAAGCATTTCCTTGCAGTCTTTATCACAAATCTCAGTCTTGCGGAATCACAATTTCCCTCCTTCACTTAACTATAACTTAGCCTTTCTCGTTGCCTTCCATCTTCAACACGCAATAGCCCTCTTACGGGCTGGACAAACCTACGCCTGCGCAGAAGCTCCAGGCGGGTGGTCATGCGCGAACCAACAAACCCCACCCACACTTCATTCCTATTGGTGATAAACCGTCGCACGTCCCTACCTTCTATTGGTTCATGCTGTCGTCGATCATCCGGACCCGCCCCTTTCTGACCTGGGGCGGGCGCAGACAATGGTGAGCGTGAAACAAGGGCAATGTCAGCGAATCAAACCCACAGCGTTATTGCTGAACCTTTCTGAAGAAGAGTCACTGGACTGGAAATTTACTTTGCTTTCTCTCCACAGATGTTACCACATGCAAAGTATTCATCTGTCTCAATGCATTATTTCCCTCCTTTGTTCTTGAGTGGAGCTACCCTCTTGCCCTTTTATGCTTTAGGATTCTCCTTAATCCTTTTTGCCAAGAATATTTCATGACCCCCTTTTAACCTTCCTAATTTCTTGCTTAAGTTCTTTTCTGCTTCTTTGATACTTCTCAATGATCTTGTCTGATTTGACTCTTATGATTTCAGTTTCCTAAACGTTATGCATGTTTTCCTTTCTTTTCTGACTCGTCTTTCAATCTCTCGTCATCCAGAGTTCCCCAAATTTGCTATCCTTATCTTTCGTCCTCACAGGACTTTGCTGGTCCTGAACTCTAATCTTCAGTTTCTGCCTAACACTTTTGTAATTGAGCCTTAAAGCTTACAGAATTATTATAATTGTTCCCAAAATGCTCCCCCATTGAAACTTTGTCTACCGGTTCAGGATCATTCCCCAGTACAAGGTGTAAGAAATGGGGAAGTGTGTTGATTTTGCAGAAATAAAAAAGCAAGGGAATGTATGTGCAGAAAAGGGGTACAAGAAAAATATCAACTAGGCAAGCATTAGGGAAATGTATCTTTATCTTTAATGAATAATTGTGGATATTAAATACTAACTTTAGTGCAGAATTACTAAAGCAAATAATTCTTTTAAATAATAGTCTCAGCAAAATAGCTGAGACAGCTGAAACGCATAAACCAAGCATGAAAAGATACATTGTTAAAACGTATGTTCAAGAATGGAATGTACTTATGAACAATGGAAGATGTTATAAGCAAAGTAAAAGAACATCAAGATACAAGTTTAGCCTTACGTCAGCACTTACAGAGGGAAAGTTTGCCAACTTGGAGAAAAGGGCACAATAAGGGCAGAGCACAGCTGGGTAGTGGTAGAATACAATAAGAAAGATTGGGTAATGTAAGAGTCGGGAGAGGTGACCTCACGCAGCTCAAAAGTATAACTGTGTACTAGTTTGAATGTTCATTGCTTTTTTGCTTCTGCATTTGATGCCCTTTCTTGCAAGATCGTAGAATAAATTGTCTTGTTTCCAGTTTTGGTGGTCTCGTCTAAATTTTATTAAACTTGTTTCTAACAAAGGTCTAGCATGGTCCCATGCCCAGCTGGATTAACGACATATTGTTTCATGAAACCCTCCCAAATTATTCTAACAAATTCTGTCCCACCTACGCCTCTGGCACTAAGGGATTCCCAGTTAATATTGGGGATATTAAATCACCTGCGACATCAACCTTGTTGTTCTGACATCTCTCCATGACCAGCTTACATATCTGTTCCTCTTGAGAGACGTATCGTAGAATCTCGTCATAATGACTGCACCTTGCTTATTCCTAAGTTCTACCTATGTGGCTCCACTGGATGAGCTCTCCATGATGTCCTTTCTTACTGCAGTGTTGATATTTTCCTTAATCAGTAATTCAACTCCTCCATCCCTTTTAAATCTCTATCACACCTGAAATAGTTAAACCCTGGAACACTGAGCTGCCAAACCAGCCCTTCTCGCAAGCAAGTTTCTAGTGACAGCTACAACATCGTAGTTCCACATACTAATCCAGGTTCTATAGCTCATTTACCTTATCTATTATGCTCCTTGAAATAAACACACTTCAAATGGCCCATTCCACCTTGTTCATTAACCTAGCCTTGCCTATACCTCCTATTGGAGTGACCTAGTTCTGTTTTCTTTCAGTATTCCATCTCACTCCTGACTTGTGTTTTGTCGATGATGACAGATTCTGTGGAGTCAGGAGGTCAGTTACTCACTGCAGTGTTCCAAGACTCTGACCTGCTACATTGGTTACGGTACATGGTGAAAGTGAGGACTGCAGATGCTGGAGATTAGAGTCAAGATTATGGTGTTGCTGGAAAAGCGCAGCAGGTCAGGCAGCATCAGAGGAGCAGGAAAATTGACATTTCGGACAGGAGCCCTTCATCAGGAATCCTTAGGATTGCTTTTCCAGCATTACTCTAATCTTGACTATAGTTACAGTACATGTCTAGTCAAGTTCAGTTTTCGATCAATGGTAAATTTTTCCATCCCCCCCCCCCACCCCAAATTGGGGGATTCAGTGATTGTAATGCCATAGAATGTAAAGTCTAAACTTTATCTTTGAGTGGTTCAAATATTATCTGAGGCAATGCACAAAAGGGTAGAGACATTCAAGATCATGTAATGACTGTGTTACCCTAAAGGGAGGACAGAAACAATACAATCAGCCATAGAAACTAGAATTTTCTTCTGAATTTCAGTTCTGTTCTCACCTTTGATGTGTCAACAGCCAAATCTTCTCAGTAAAAAGCTGCTTCACAGAGTAGGAAAATAACAAAAGCTTCAAATAATTGGCAAAACAGGAGTTACTGTGATCTGGAATGCACTGCCTGAAGATGGCATGGAAGAGAATTGTGCTTAAAAATGTGTGGCTTAAAGAAGGGCTTATGCCCGAAACATCGATTCTCCTGCTCCTTTGATGCAGCCTGACCTGCTGCACTTTTCCAGCAACACATTTTTAAGCTCTGATCTCCAGCATCTGCAGTCCTCACTTTCTCCTGGAAGAGAATTGTGTTGATGTCACTGAACTGGTATTCCAGAGAAACAGGTAATTGTTCAAGGACACTGGTTTGAATTGCATCATCTCAGCTGCATCATGAATTACAGACATAATGTGCCAGAGAAACTCATCAGCCATTTGGCAAAGAGAAGAGGTCTACACATGGACAAATCTGGAGACAGTTTTTTTTTTAAATCTGGAGATTGAAAGCTGAATATTGGATTATTCAAGGATGAGTCTTTGTTTTTTTTAGTGAAGTGTTTGATTCCTTTTTAATATTTATATTTTGTTTCTTTTTTTCAAGTTTAATATTAAAATTATTACTATTATTAAGATTAAACCATGATTAAGGAAAGGTAATTTATTTTTCCATACAAAGTTTTATTGAGAGCTTTGTAGACTTAATGTCATTAAGGGCATACAAGAGTGCGATGGCTAGTAGATTTAGAGAAGTGATTACACAACAGGACCAGCCAGATAGATGATTGGAAAGGTAAGAAGGTGAATACATTCCTGGGACCTGATCAGGTGTACCATAGAATTTTGAGGGAAGCTGGATTGCTGAGCCCCTTGCTGAGATATTTCTATCGTTGATAGCCACAGGGGAGGTGTTGGAAGACTGGAAGTTGGTTATCATGGTGCCATTATTTAAGAAAGGTGATCATGCAAAACCAGGGAACAATAGACCAGTGAGCTTGATGTCAGTGGTGGATAAGTTGTTGGAGGGGATTCTGAGCGACAGGATTTTCAAATATTTGGAAAGGCAAGGACTGATTAGGGACAGCTGAAAATGTGTTGCTGGTCAAAGCACAGCAGGCCAGGCAGCATCTCAGGAATAGAGAATTCGACGTTTCGAGCATAAGCCCTTCATCAGGAATGCAGTCAGCATGGCTTTGTGTGAGGGAAATTGTGTCTCACTAATTTGATTGAGCTTTTTGAAGAAGTGACGAAGAGCATTGGTGAAGGCAGAGTGGTAGACGTTGTGTATATGGACTTCAGCAAGGCATTCAACAAGGTTCCTCATGGTAGACTGGTTAACAAGGTTGGATAACATGGAATACAGAGAGAACTAAGCATTTGGATTCAAATTGTCTAGGAGAAAGTGAGGACTGCAGATGCTGGAGATCAGAGCTGAAAAATGTGTTGCTGGAAAAGCGCAGGTCAGGCAGCATCCAAGGAGTAGAAGAATTGACGTTTCGGGCATAAGCCCTTCTTCAGGAATTCAAAATTGTCTCAATGGTACAAGAAATGGATGGTGATGGGGGATTGCTTTCCCTGCAGTTGATGTGGAGAAACCGATATTGGAGTGGGGTGAACAAAGTTAAAAATCACACAACACCAGGTTATAGTCCAACAGGTTTATTTGGAAGCACTAGCTTTCAGAGTGCTGCTCCTTCATCAGGTAGCTGTGCTATCTGTGCATTCAGCTACCCGATGAAGGAGCAGCACTCCAAAAGCATGTGCTTCTAAATAAACCTGTCAGACTATAACCTGGTGTTGTGTGATTTTTAATTTCCTTGCAGAGGGCAGTGTATTGGGAGTCTGTACTCTGCTGCTGCTGTAATGGAGGCTGATGTAGCCCGTAGAGATGTGATCTTAGGTGCTGCAGCCTGTCTGCCTGACTGAAAGCACTCCAGCTTAGGATTTGCTGCTGCTCCCCTGAGAAGCGTGGTGGCCTGCACTTCTGAGCCTCGGATTCCTGGAGCCTGAATTACTTCTTCAGTTGAGGATTCAGGCCTGGACATGAATTGCTTTGGGCCTGAACACTTGCAGTGAGAGACTGTACTTTGGAATCTGGGGGCTGGGCCATCTCCTTGTCCTGGGCCATGTAGCATTACTTTGTAACTGTGCCTTATTTACTGCCAGTGACTATTGTCTTTGGGCTTTGGGGGCTATTGTGTTGTCACCCAACTCTTAGGTGCAGGTTGGCACATGGCTGTCTGAGGTGACTAGACTGGCAAGTGAGGCCTAACGGGACTCTGTCTTGTTTCCTTTACTTGCTGTTTGTGTGAGAGGAGATGTTGGTGCTGGTTTGGGAGGGAGGGGAGCAGAGGACTTTCTAAAATAATATCCAGGGTGGGGCCCAATTGTTCCTATGTGGTGGTTGCATCTTCTCCGTCCCCTTGGGAGCCTCATCGCTCTTTTAATTATGTAACAAAACGCCTCCGGGTGTAAAATGTTGCATTCACCCCAACATGACCATTGAGGCATATACAGCGGCCTTGGTGGGGGTAGTTGATGGCCCTGTCATTGTTGCTATGTTGAAGATGTATGGGAAGGTGATGTTCTTCCTGAAGAATAAAGAACATTACAGCACAGGAACAGGCCCTCCAATCCTGCACCGATCCAGTTCCTCGATCTAAACCTGTCACCTATTTTCTAAGGATCTGTATCCCTCTGCTCCCTGTCCATTCATTTAGATTAGATTAGATTAGATTACTTACAGTGTGGAAACAGGCCCTTCGGCCCAACAAGCCCACACCGATCCGCCAAAGCGCAACCCACCCATACATATACCCCTAAGCTAACACTACGGGCAATTTAGCATGGCCAATTCACCTGACCCGCACATCTTTGGATTGTGTCTGTCTACTTACAACTTAAATGATTCTTTTGTGTCCACCTCTACCATCTCCCCGGCAACTCGTTCCAGGCACCCACTACCCACTGCGTAAATAACTTTCCATGCATATCTCCCCTCTTAAACTTATCCTCTCTCACCTTGAACTCATGGCCCTTAGTAATTGAGTCCCCTACTGTGGGAAAAAGCTTCTTACTATCCACTCTGTCTACACCCTGTATCCCCCATTATCCGAAAGTAGAGCATTCCTATGGAACCTTTCGTAAGTCGAAATGGCGTAAAGTGAAGAAGCATTAATTTATATGGGAGAAATTTCCACCTTTTTTAGTAAAAATGAAAATCCTCTTCGGAGTTCTTTCTGTTAGCAAAAACAGGTACTAATGTCAGTCTTTCGTAAAAGCGAAATGGCAAAAAGTGAAATTTGAAAAATCAGGGATACCCCTCATGATTTTGTAGACCTCAATCAGGTCCCCCTTCAACCTCGATCTTTCTAATAAAAATAATCCTAATCTACTCAATGTCTCTTCATAGCTAGCCCCCTCCATACCAGGCAACATCCTGGTGAACCTCCTCCACACCCTTTCCAAATCATCCCCATCCTTTTGGTAATGTGGCGACCAGAACTGTACCTTTTTCATATGAAACATCTTTGCAGCAAAAGACTGAAGATGACCCAGGGAGATCGTCAGCCAGAGGGAGACAGACACCGACGGTAGCCGCTGTGTGATTTTGAAATTGAGTTGATGTAATTTTAATACCGGCTTTTATGGGAACAGTATATTGTTGGAGGCAGATAGCAAAACATTTAAAAGAAAGGAGACATGGAGTTGTAAGTAGTTGTTGTGTAATATTCACTTTTAGAGTTAAAGAATAAATTGATATTTATTTCTTTAAATAGTGGAATTTGGGAGTTCACTGTCACTCACACTTTAACAGATTATAAGGCGAGGTGAGCTTTTCTGGGTGTTTTGTTTAATTAGCAGAAGGGTTCACTGCCGTGTCATAACAACAACAGAGAGAGAGTGTCTGAAGGAGAGGAACGTCTGGGGGGAAGACTGAACATTTGAGGGTGGCCTCCCAGGAGGATTCCCTGAGTGACTCCAAGACCATCGATCCCCCAGTCTGGGCGGAGCTCCCTCACAAAGGTGCACAGTCCCACGCCTATTGGGAATTGGACCCTGATCTGGGGTCCATCAGTGATGAAAGCTGGAAGGAGCAGATGGATGTCCCCAGTTTCCTTTGGCCCCGGTGTGCTTGTGAGGAACAGGAAAAATGGAGGTCATTTTGGGTGGGGAGGCAGCAAGACAGTGGAGACTTGTCTCTTGTTCTCCCCATCCCTCCTGGAAAAGGTGCTACTCTTCTTGGTTGGACGGCGGTGGGGGGGAATTCCATTACTAACAGCACGTACCCTAGAAATGAGGGAGTAGCGTCCCCCAGAAACCCCTCTCCCTCCTCACTAGTGGCAGGGAACATGAACCCACCCTCTGCAGTCCACTACAACTGTGCCAGGTGCTGAGGTGGGCAAGGGTGCTAAGGAGCTGGGGGTGCAGGTTTCCGAACCGTTGTCATCTAGGGAGCTTGGTGTTTTAGCCAATGTTTTAGTTAAGTCTGGTATACTCGCAAGACTTGGAGGTTCCTGCGAAGAATCCTCCTGCTTTTGACCCTGGTTGGGGGTGTGGGGTCACGATCGGGAGTTGTGGCCAACTGGTGGCTCCTGGTGACCGACACCCTCAGCACTCGATGGACATCTTGAGATTCAAGGAGCATGTGCCAGGCCGTCTGCTCCAACTTGTGGTTCGTTTTGAGGCGTGGTGCTTTCCATGAACACATACACGCCTTGGATGGGATCTATGCAGACGTGCTTCTTTGAGGATATGTCTACTCTTAGTTTAATCAGTGAGGGCGAACTCATCCTTCCTGGGGGAGATTTCGATAGCACCCTCGAGAGGTGGGACCATGGCAGTGACTAGGAGAGCTCAGTAGGGCAGTTGATGGACTTGGTTAAGACCTTTGCCTTGGTAAATGTCTGGTGAAATCTCCATCCTGATTCCATTGCCTTCACTTTCGTGAGGCCTGGGGTCTGGGCGTCCAGAATTGACCACTTCTGCATTTCACAGGCGCATGCCTCCTGTGTTCAGAAGGCCTGCTGGCGTGAGGGGAGCTCCTTCTGTTCCACGCCAGGGTGAGCGTAATGGCACTTTTAACAACCCGCTGCTGGAGGATGAACGGTTCTGGAACTCGTTTCATTCACTTCTAGAGACGGAAGTGGAAAGGGCTCCCCTCCTGGAGGCTGCGATGGGACGTGGACAAGGCTCACGTCCATGTTTGTTGTCAGCTGAATGCTTGGGGGGGTTGACGAAGAGGCGGAAATCCAGGATCGAGGAATTGGAGAAGGAGGTGTTTGACCTGGAGTCACGTCTCGGTCAGCGCGATGTGGACATCGCCCTACAGGGGTTGTATTAAGAGAATGGGGCTGCGCTCCAGAATCTCATTAGGTCTCAGGGCACATCCGTGAGATCGTGGATCCAGTTTCTTTGGGATCACCACTGCGGCTCTCCCTTCTTCTGCTCGCAGGGACCCGTAATCTTCGCTAGACGCTCCACAGCAGCGTACAGAGGTTGGATCTGGGGAGGGGAGAAAGTCCGTCCTGAAGCTGAAAGTTCACAGAGTCTCGTCATCCCATTCTGTCGAACGTCTTTTCCTCATCAATGAAGTAAAGGCACAAATACGGGCTACTGGGTATGGTCTTCCAGCCATTATAGAGGCATGTCTGCAAGGAGATCATAGCCACTCAATACATACTCAGGGGTATGTTAGAGAGGAAACTAAGAGTAGGAATTAATAGGTCCTTTTCAAATTTGCAGGCAGTAACTAGTGGGGTGTCACAGGGATCAGTGCTGGTTGCCCAGCTAGAAATATTAATAATTTGGATGAGGGAACAGAATGTAACATCTCAAAGTTTGCAGATGATACCAAGTTGGGTGGGAGGGTGAACTGTGATGAAGATGCAGAGATCCTTCAGCATGATCTGAACAGGTTGGGTGAGTGGGCACATCGATGGCAGTATAATTTGGATAAATGTGAGGTTATTCACTTTGGAAGCAAAACAGGAAGGCAGATTGGCTGTACATTGAGAGAGGGGAGTGTGCCATGGGACCTGGGTGTCCCTGTGCACCAGTCGCAGAAGGTAAGCATGCAGGTGCAGCAGGTGGTAAAGAAGGTAAATGGTATGTTGGCCTTCACTGTGAGAGGTTTCGAGTACAGGAGCAGGGATGTATTGTTGCAGTTATTCAGGGCCTTGGTGAGGCCACATCTAGAATATTGTGTGCAGTTCTGGTCTTCTTTTTGGAGGAAGGATGCTCTTGCTCTTGAGGGAGTGCAGCAGGCTGATCCCGGGGATGGCGGGACTGATAATAGGAGGAGAGATTGACAAAGTCAGGATGTGTTTTCGCTGGAGTTCAGATGAGTGAGATGGGATTTCATAGACACCTATAAAATTCTAACAGGACCAGACAGGGTAGATGCAGGGAGAACGTTCCTAATGATGGGTGTGTCCAGAACCAGGGGTCACAGTCTGAGGATTCGGGCCAGACAATTTAGGATGGAGATGAGGAGATATTTCTTCACCCAAAGTATGTTGAGCCTGTGGAATTCATTACCACAGGAAGTAGTTGATGCCAAAACACTGAAGGCGGCTAGACATAATACTTGGGGTGAATGGGATCAAAGGTTATGGAGAGAAAGCAAGATTAGGCGAGTGAGTTGCATGATCAGCCCTGATCGTGATGAAGGGCAGATTAGGATTGAAGGGCTGTATGACCTCATCCTGCTCCTATCTTCTATGTTTCCAAATGCTGGCCTGGAGGGTGAGAGTACATAGAACATAGAACAATACAGCACAGAGCAGGCCCTGTGGCCCACGATGTTGTGCCGAACATTTGTCCGAGCTTAAGCACCTATCCATGTACCTATCCAATTGCCGCTTAAAGGTCACCAATGATTCTGGCTCTGCCATTCCCACAGGCAGCGCATTCCATGCCCCCACCACTCTCTGGGTAAAGAACCTACCCCTGACATTCCCCCTATACCTTCCACCCTTCACCTTAAATTTATGTCCCCTTGTAACACTCTGTTGTATCTGGGGAAAAAGTCTCTGACTGTCTACTCTATCTATTCCCCCGATCATCTTATAAACCTCTATCAAGTCACCCCTCATCCTTCTCCGCTCCAATGAGAAAAGGCCTAGCACTCTCAACCTATCCTCATACAACCTATTCTCCATTCCAGGCAACATCCTGGTAAATCTCCTCTGCACCCTCTCCAAAGCTTCCACATCTTTTCTAAAATGAGGCGACCAGAACTGCACACAGTACTCCAAATGTGGCCTTACCAAGGTCCTATACAGCCGCAACATCACCTCTCGACTCTTGAATTCAATCCCTCTGCTAATGAACGCTAATACACCATAGGCCTTCTTACAAGCTCTATCCACCTGAGTGGCAACTTTCAAAGATCTATGAACATAGACCCCAAGATCCCTCTGCTCCTCCACCTTACTAAGAACCCTACCGTTAACCCTGTATTCCGCATTCTTATTTGTCCTTCCAAAATGGACAACCTCACACTTGACAGGGTTGAACTCCATCTGCCACTCCTCAGCCCAGCTCGGCATCATATCTAAGTCCCTTTTCAGCCGACAACAGCCCTCCTCACTATCCACAACTCCACCAATCTTTGTATCATCTGCAAATTTACTGACCCACCCATCGACTCCCTCTTCCAAGTCATTAATAAAAATTACAAACAGCAGAGGACCCAGAACTGATCCCTGCTGAACTCCACTTGTAACTGGGCTCCAAGATGAATATTTACCATCTACCACCACTCTCTGACTTCGACCGATTAGCCAGTTCTCTATCCAGCTGGCCAAATTTCCCACTATCCCATGCCTCCTGACTTTCCGCATAAGCCTACCATGGGGAACCTTATCAAATGCCTTACTAAAATCCATGTACACTACATCCACTGCTCTAACCTCATCCACATGCTTGGTCACCTCCTCAAAGAATTCAATAAGACTTGTAAGGCAAGACCTACCCCTCACAAATCCATGCTGGCTGTCCCTAATCAAGCAGTGTCTTTCCAGATACTCATAAATCCTATCTCTCAGTACCCTTTCCATTACTTTGCCTACAGCCAAAGTAAGACTAACTGGCCTGTAATTCCCGGGGTTATCCCTATTCCCTTTTTTGAACAGGGGCACAACATTCGCCACTCTCCAGTCCCCTGGCACCACCCCCATTGACAGTGAAGACGAAAAGATCATTGCCAACGGTTCTGAAATTTCCTCTCTTACTTCCCACATAATCCTAGGATATATCCTGTCAGGCCCGGGGGACCTGTCCATCCTCAAGTTTTTCAAAATGCCCAACACATCTTCCTTCCTAACAAGTATCTCCTCTAGCTTACCAGTCCATTTCATACTTTCCTCTTAAACAATACGGTCCCTCTCATATGTAAATACTGAAGAAAAGTACTCATTCAAGACCTCTCCTATCTCTTCCAACTCAATACATAAACTTCCACTACTGTCCTTGATCATTCTCATGTTTCTCACATATGCATAAAAGGCCTTGGGGTTATCCTTGATCCTATCCGCTGAAGATTTTTCATGCCCTCTCTTAGCTCTCCTAATCCCTTTCTTCAGCTCCCTCCTGGCTATCCTGTATCTCTCCAACAATCTGTCTGAACCTTATTTCCTCAACCTTATGTAAGCCTCCTTCTTCCTCCTTACAAGACATTCAACCTCCCTCGTCAACCAAGGTTCCGTCACACGACCATCTCTTTCCTGCCTGACAGGTACATACATATCAAGGACACGTCATCTCTGTTCCTTGAAAAAGTTCCACATTTCAACAACATCCTTCTCTGACAGCCTATGCTCCCAATTTATGCTCCTCAGATCCTGTCTTGCAGCATCCTATTTACCCTTCCCCCAAATGTAAAACCTGCCCTGTTGCACGCACCCATCTCTCTCCATAACCAAGGTGAAAGTCACAGAATTGTGGTCACCATCACCAAAATGCTCACCCACTAACAAGCCCCATCACTGGTCCTGGTTCGTTACCAAGTACCAAATCCAATATGGCCTCCCCTCTGTCGAACAATCTACATACTGAGTTAGAAAAGCTTCCTGGACACACTGCACAAACACCGGCCCGTCCAATCTACTTGATCTAAAGAGCTTCCAATCAATATCTGGGAAGTTGAAATCGCCCAAGACTACGACCCTGTGGCTTCTGCACCTTTCCAAAATCTGTTTCCCAATCTGTTTCTCCACATCTCTGCTGCTATTGGGGGGCCTATAGTAAACACCCAACAAGGTGACTGCTCCTTTCCTATTTCTGACTTCAGTCCATACTACCTCCAAAGACAGATCCCCCTCGAACTGCCTTTCTGCAGCCATTATACCATTTCTAATTAGCAACGCCACCCCCCTCCTTTTTTACCACCCCCCCCCCCCCCCCCCCATCTTACTGAAACATCTGTAACCAGGAACCTCCAACAACCATTCCTGTCCCTCTTCTATCCACGTTTCCGTGATGGCCACAACATCGTGGTCCCAAGTGCCGATCCACGCCTTAAGTTCACCCACCTTATTTCTGACACTCCTTGCATTGAAGTATACACACTTGAACCCATCTCTGTGTCCGCAAGTATTCCCTGTCAGTGCTACCTTCTCCACAGCCTCCCTACCTTCTTGGACATCCTGAAAAAACAGCTAACCTACTTGCTGGACTACAAGTCCGGATCCCATCCCCCTGCCAAATTAGTTTAAACCCCCTCCCCCCTCCCGAAGAGTGCTAGCAAACCAACTCCCAGGATATTGGTGCCCTTCTGGTTCAGCTGCAACACGTCCGGCTTGTACAGGTCCCACCTTCCCCAGAATGCAGTCCAATTGTCCAAATACCTGAAGCCCTCCTTCCCACACCATCCTTGCAGCCACGTGTTCAACTGCACTCTCTCCCTATCCCTTGCCTCACTGTCACGTGGCACCGGCAACAACCCAGAGATGACGACTCTGTCCGTCCTAGCTTTTAGCTTCCAGCCTAACTCCCTGAGCTCCTGAATGACCTCCCCACCCCTCTTCCTACCTATGTACAAGGATGTAGAAGTTACAATGTAGTTAGACAAAATCCTGATTAGATGCCATTCAGGAGAGATGTTAGGAAGCATTTCTACACATGAAGGGTGGTAGACATTTGGACCTATCTTCCACAAAAAGCAGTGGATGCTGGATCAGTCATTAATTTAAATCTAAGATTTTTCTTAAGGGATATAGGCCAAAGGCAGGTATGTGAAGTTAGGCCCCAGATCAGCCATGATCTCACTGAATGGTGGAACAAGCTTGAGGAGCTCTATGGGCGACTCCTGTTCCTCGAAGCAGAGGAAGAATTGGAAGATAATGAGGACATGTAACAATATTAATCGCCGGTGACTTTAACTTTCATGTAGATTGGGAAAGTTAGATGGGCCGAGTTAACCGAGGAACAAGTCATAGAATGTATTCAGGATAGTTTCTGACAACAATATATTGTACAGGTATCAGGCTATTTTGGATCTGGTGATGAGTAATGAGACAATTTAATGAAATGATGTCAGAGCAAAAAAATCCCAAGGAAACAGTGACCATAACGAAAACAATAACCATGGAATTTGACATTCGGTTTGAGAGGGAGGCACTTGGGTCAGAAGCAACTGTGCTAAGCTTAAATAAGGTTAATTAGCAAGGAATGAGGGCAGAGTTTATTTGCTTATCTGCCTTTTCTGTGAAGGGGGCTCGGCAATGATTAGGCTACTTTGTTGTTGTTTAATTTTGCTCTGCTAAAGTCAATGTACTGTTAATAAATTGCTAAGTCTTTTGTTTAAGCTGCAAACCAGTGTTGAGAATTGATTATTCATGGACCCTGGGATTAGTCATTCAAAAGTCTGGTTAGGGATCATTGGGGTCAATTTTGAGGATCTTTGAAAGTGTTAATTTTACTGTGTTGCAAATACAGAGGTAGAAAGACTGATTTGGTTTGGCCAGCCGTCTCCATGTCATAACAACATAAAAAGGGAGAGAAAAGCCAAAGCAAATGTCGGCCCTTTAGAGAATGAGGCTGAAGAAATACTAATGGAGAACAATGAAATGAGAGAAGAGTTGAATAAATACTTTGCATCAGTCTTTATAGTAGAAGACATGAGTACCATTCCAGAATTATGAAATAATAACAAGAGGGGAGGAAATAAATACAATAATCATCACTAAAGAAAAAGTGCCTGCGCAACTAAAGGAGCTGAATACCGATAGGTCCCCTGGATGCATCCTAGGATATTAAAGGATATTCAGAGACAGTAGATGCTCTGGTGGTAACCTTCCAAAAATCCTTAGATTCTGGAAAAAAAGTCCTACAGGATTGGAAAAGAGCTAATGCGACAACTTTATTTGAAAAGGGGCGGAGACAAAAACCAGGAATTATTGACCAGAAAGCTGGGCGGGATGCATATGCAGGTAGAAGGTGGCTGTGATTGGGGAAGGGTGGAGTGAATAGCTGGGAAGGAGGATGGACAGTTTAGGAAGTCCGGGGGTAGAGAGAGAGGGCTGGGTCTGCGATGAGGTGGGTGGGGCGGGGAGGTTTGCATGCTGGTGAATTCTATGTCGAGACCATATGATTGTAAGCTCCCGAGGTGGAAGATGAGGTGTTCCTCCTCCAGTTTGCGTGTGGCCTTGTGTTGAGGAGGCACAGGATGGACATGTCATCCGGAGAGTTGAAATGGATGGCGACTGAAAGCTGGGCTTGATTGGATGGTACACACCATAAATATTCCCTTAACTGCTCCCTGAGTTTGTGCTCAGTCTCGCCAATGTCGAGGGGACACACACACAGCAACAAACATAATAAATCAGGTTAGAGGAAATGCACATGAATCTCTGCCGGACTTGATTCATCTGAGCTCCTGCTACTGGGCTTAATATCTGCTGGTGCAGAACTGTGTCTGCAATGCCGACGGTCCCTAGGATGAGGTAGGTCATGCTGTTTGGAGTCAATGGATGAAAGATGGTGTAAATTTGCTGACAATCCAACCCTTAGTTTTCTGACCAATTTCCATTCATTCTGTTGCCTGGTCCTTCACTCCACACAGCCTGATCTGTGTAAAGTTGTAGATGGTCATCAATGGAAAACTAGCTACAAAACACAAAATTAAGATTACAATAGCTACTCAGACGGACAGATAGTGGGAAGTAATGTTTCTCAGGAAGCGATACTGGGACTACTATCATTCCCAATTTACCTCAGAAAATAGAAGGTCAATTTAAAAATGTGGAAGTAAAATTATTCTCAATTACAGAGGAGCATTCCCAAAAAGTCAACAAAGTTTTGTTGCACAGTTCACTAAATCTTTATTTCAACAGCACAACAAAACAAGGACACCAGGAAGTGAATACTTGCTTTAGAATTACTACATTAGGAGGTATAGTTAATACTGACAAAGACTACATCAAAGTCCTGCTGTTTAACATCAAACAAAGAGTTTGTGGAAACACGGTGCAGGTCCTTCTTTATCAGAGACTAAACGTTTGTTGTATAATTGTACCAGCAGTTAAGAGAGTCCTGGGAACTCATTCATCTGCATTTAAAATCGAGACAATAATCTGTTTTTCCTTCTTGACTACATTTTACTATGTTGGAGATGCTACATAAATACAGGTTTTTGTTGGTTGACTGGACTAACACACACACAACAATGACATTTTACACAATAATGACCACAATTAGAATCATAGAAGTGTTACGACACAGAAGGCGGCCATTTGATCCACTATGTCTGTGCTGCGAACAAGCATCATTTATTCCATTTACAAATCCTTTGCCCTTTTCTTGATCCTTGTGTGAAGATTTCTTCCTATCTATTCTATCCAGACCTCATGATATTGAACATTTCTATGAGGTCACCTCTTAACCTTGTTCTTTCAAAGAGGAACAGTCCAAACCTCTCCAATTTATCCTCAGAACTGAAGTTTCACATTTCTGGAAACATTTTTGTAAATCTCTGCTCCTTTCTCTACAATGTGTGTTCACATCTTTGATAGTGTAGTGTCCAGAACTGTACACAATACTCTCAGGTCTAACAAATGTCATTAAAAAAAAGAGGCTCAGTATCTCCTGCTTGTTATTGTACTCTATGCCCCTAATCAGTAATGCATGTTTGATTCATATTTTTCAGGTTGGAAACTTAATACTTCACTTGCAGATCACAGGTTGGCAACAATCTTCAATTTTTCAGCACGTTTCCATCATTCACTGTGGTTCTTTTTGACTCTAAATACTTGTAAAAAAGCATCTGCTCCATGCCTTGGCAGCTCTGAATCGTGGAAGTGGCTCAGTGTTTAGCACTACTGCCTCACAACACCAGGGACCTGGGTTCAATTCCAGCCTCGGGTGACTGTGTGGAGTTTTGCACATTCTCCCCATGTCTGTGTGGGTTTCCTCTCACAGTCCACAGATGTGCAGGTTAGGTGGTTTGGCCATGCTAAATTACTCATAGGGTTCAGGGATGTATAGGTTAAGTGCATTAGTCAGGGGAAATGTAGAGTAATATGGGTCTGGGTGGACTTGTTGGGCTGAACAGCCAGTTTGCATACTGTAGAGATTCTATGATGCTATAACAGCAGCTGAAGCACACCTCAAGATTAACCCTTTGGTCTTTCTCCTCTCTCATCATTGACAGCAAAGTGCCATTTGCCCTCTCAATGTAACCCTGAGGGACTGCTTTGTTCCTGCCATGTGACCTTCTCCCTACAAGCCTGTCCTTTCTGAGCTCCAGTCAGATTATGTCAAACACTCAGTGGAAAGTTCAGGGATAGTTAGAGCTCTACAATAATATATTTAGAACGAATCTGCTATGTGGCATTTCTCCAGAATGTTAAACAGCAATCTGCTATGGTTTAGTAATGTCAGTCGAAATAAGCCCCAATGATGAACACAATTAATAACAGCAGGAACAATCCCTTGCAATCACTTGTGAATTCGCTGGTGCGTCAGACAAGAGGATGACTGAGTGAATCCCTTCCCACAGATAGGGCAAGTGAACGGTCTCTCCCCGGTGTGAACCCGTTGGTGTGTCAGCAGATTCCTTCGACTTTTAAAGGTCTTCTCACAGTCAGAGCATTGAAAAGGTCTCTGATCGGTGTGAACAAGTTGATGAGTCAGAAGGTGGGATGATCGAGTAAATCCCTTGCCGCACGCAGAGCAGGTGAACGGCCTCTCCCCTGTGTGAACGCGCTGGTGGGTCAGCAGGTCAGATGAATTCGTGAATCCTTTGCCGCACATGGAGCAGGTGAATGGCCTCTCCCCGGTGTGAATATACTGGTGTGTGAGTAGTTTTGATGGCCGAATAAATCCCTTTCCGCAGACAGAGCAGGTGAATGGGCTGGCCCCAGTGTGGATCCGCTGGTGTTTCAGAAATCTGGACAGTCGATTAAATCCGTCCCCACAGAAGGAACAGATAAAAAGACTCTCCCTTGTGTGAATGCGCTGGTGTGTCAGCAGGTAGGAGGACTGTGTGAACCCCTTTCCGCACTCCGAGCAGGTGAATGGCCTCTCTCCGGTGTGAATTTGCTGGTGTCTCAGAAGGCTCGAGGAGTGACTGAACACTTTGCCACACAACGAGCAGATGAGTGAAATCTGCTCTGTGTGAACCCGCCGGTGTCTCAGCAGGTTGGAGGAATGAGTGAATCCCTTCCCGCACTCGGAGCAGGTGAACGGTCTCTCCCCGGTGTGACTGCGTCGATGGGTTTCCAGCTTTGAAGGGGAGCTGAACCCCTTTCCACAGTCCCCGCATTTCCACGGTTTTTCCGTGGAGCTGGTGTTCTCCTGTCTCTCCAGACTGGATGATGAGTTGAAGCCTTGGCCACACACACACACACACACACACACACACACACAAAACACGTTTACAATCTCTCCCTGTTGTGAATTTTGTGAAGGTTTATCAATTCATTCAGTTTGTCAGTACATTTCTGCATCTATATTAAAAGGCAAATTATGTTCACCTCCTCATCTACTGACTGAATCTATCAGGTTGAGACATGACGCTTGGTTTGAGTTCCAAGTCTGCACATCCTTCCATTCTTAAGAGCTGTAAAAGGAAAGAACAGAAATTCAGAACAGATGATTCTAATTGCTTTTTGTAGTTTGTTCATGGGATGTGGGCTTCACTGGCAAAACCCTGTATTTACCAAGGGTGTGCGATAGACTCTGTCTTGTTGCAGATGGTCATTGTGTAGCATGTTAGTGAATTGTTGTGAATCAGTACAAGCCTGAATGTTGCTTTGATTTTCTTTCACATGGACATGGGACTGCTTCATTATCTCATGAGCTGCAAGTGGAATTGCGCACTGTGTATTCATCATCAAACATCCTCACTTTTGATAAAGAGAGTGCAATTCATGAAGCAGTTGAAGGTGGTTGGGCCTGGGACACTGTGTGCACAACTCAGACTGAAGTCTTAAGGTTGGGATGGTTACTTTTCAACAACCACACGCATCTCCCTTTTGTTCTGGGCATCATTCCAGTCAAGAGATTACCATTAACTTCAACACTTCTCGGGCTCATCAATGATTTCTTAGATCACATTTTGCCTTCATAACAAGGGCAGAACCCACCTCATCTCTTGAACTGAGTTCAGTTTTTGAGCTCATTGGTTAGGAAGGAGCCAGAAATGGACAGGCACCACATCATAGAATGATATAGAGATGTACAGTACGGAAACAGACCATTCAGTCCAGCTCTTCCATGCCAACCCGATATCCTAAATCAATCTTGTTCCATTTGCCAGCATTTGACCCATATCCCCTCTAAACCCTTCCTATTCATATAACCATCCAGATGCCTTTTAAATGCTGTAATTGTATCAGCCTCCATCACTTCCTCTGGCAGCTCTTTCCATACACTCATGTAACAGTTGCCCCTTAGGTCTCGGTTATATCTTTCCCCTCTCACCCTAAACCTATGCCCTCTGGTTTTGGACTCCCCCACCCCGGGGAAAATATTCCATGCATTTCATGATTTTATAAACCTCTCTAAGGTCACCCCTCAGCCTCCGACGCTCCGGGGAAAACAGCCCCAGCCTACTCAGCCTCTCCCTATAGCTCAAACCCTCCAACCCTGGCAGCATCCTTGTAAATCTATTCTGAACCCTTTCAAGTTTCACAACATCTTTCCGAGAGCAGGGAGAGCAGAACTGAATGCAGTATTGCAAAAGTGGCCTAAGCAATGTCCTGTATAGCTGCAACATGACCTCCCAACGTTTACAATCAGTGCACTGACCAATAAAGGAAAGCATACCAAATGCCTTCTCCACTACCCTGTTTACCCACAACTCTGCTTTCAAGGATCTATGAACCTGTACTCCAATGTCTCTTTCTTCAGCAACACTCCCCAGGACCTTACCATGTGTTAGCCCTGTCTTAATCTGCCCAACCAAAATGTAGCACCTCACAATTATCTAGATTAAACTCCATCTGCCACTCCTCGGCCCATCTGATCAAGGTCCTGTTGTACTCTTGAGGTAACCTTCTTCGTTGTCTACTACACCATCAATTTTGGTGTCATCTGCAAAACTACTGACTGTCAAAATGTTAAAGGCATTTTGACCTGAGCAGCTCATAGAAGGGAGGGATGCAACAGAGGAAGCTGATCTCACTGTTTCAATCTTAGCGACAGAGTTAAAAATCACACATCACCAGGTTATAGTCCAACAGGTTTAATTGGAAGCACACTAGCTTTCGGAGCGTCGTTTCTTCATCTGGTGGTAGTGGAGGGCTCAATCCTAACACAGAATTTATAGCAAAACTTTACAGTGTGGTGTAACTGAAATTATACATTGAAAAATTGATTGTCTATTAAGCCTTTCATCTGCTAGAATACTGTGATAACTTCACTTCTTTCATGTGTAAATCACAAAACCTTTTTTATAAAAAGTTGCATTCTCGGGTTAGCTGTTAACAATGGTGATAGCTAAACAATATGTTGAAGGTGTTGGTCTCCTGTGTTCTCTGTGGATGCCATGATGTTTAGATTGATTCTAATCTAAAAAGTGAGATAACGGAGTTTTACATGAATTCATATAGTTTTTGATCAAAGTACAATGTAACCCTGCAAGTACAAATTCGCCCCACAAAATATATGTGCGCATGTGGGTCTTTGTCTGTCTGTGTGTGTGTGTGTGTAGTGAGTGCAGAGTGTCTTAAGTCTGTGAGGGGGTGCATGTGTGAGTGTGAGAGTGTGTGTGTGTCTGTAAGGGTGTGTGTGGGTGTCTGTGTGCGCGTCTGTGTATATGTGTGTCCGTGTGTATAGGAGTGCCTGTATATGTGTGCCTGTGTGTGCTCAGATGAGGAGGAACATGACGGACACCTGGAAGTACTCAGGGATGCCCTCACAAGAACGGGGTACAATGCCCAACTCATCGACCGCCAGTTCCGACGTGCCACAGCAAGGAACCGTAATGACCTCCTCAGGAGACAGACACGTGCTGCAACTGACAGGGTACCCTTCGTTGTTCAGTATTTCCCAGTAGCTGAAAAATTACGCCATGTTCTTCGTGACCTGCAACACATTATCAATGAGGATAATCACCAAGACCTTCCCCACACCTCCACTACTTGCCTTTAAACAACCGCCAAACCTCAAACAGATCGTTGTTCGTAGCAAGCTTCCAGGCTCTCAGGACAACTCCATTCAACCCTGTCACAGTAGGCACTGCAAGACGTGTCAGAGTGTGGACATAGATACCACCATTATACGTGGGGACACCTCCCACCATATACGTGGCAGGTACTCATGTGACTCAGCCAACGTTGTTAATCTTATACGTTGCAGGCAAGGATGCCCAGAGGCATGGTACATTGGGGAAACCGAGCAAAGCCTACGAAAACGGATGAATGGGCACCGCACAACAATCAACAGACAGGAGTGTTCCCTCCCAGTTGGGGAACACTTCAGTGGTCCAGGACACTCATCTCGGACCTTCGCGTGACCATCCTCCAAGGCGGACTTCGGGACAGGCAGCAGCGAAAAGTGGCTGAGCAGAGGCTGATAGCTAAGTTCGGTACCCATAGGGAGGGCCTCAACTGGGACCTTGGGTTCATGTCACATTACAGGTGATCACCATTGCACTATACATACACACACACACACACACACACACACACACACACACACACACACACACACACACACACACACACACACACACACACACACACACACACTCAGGCACTCCTATACACACAGACACACAGACGTGCACACAGACACCCACACACACCCTTACAGACACATACACTTCCACACTCACACATGCACCCCCTCACAGACTTAAGACACTCTGCACTCACTACACGCACACACACATACACTTTCTCACACTCACAACCCCAACCCAGACAGACACATGCACACAGACAAACAAAGACCCACATGCACACATATTTTGTGGGGTGAATTTGTACTTGCAGGGTTACATTGTACTTTGATCAAAAACTGCATGCATTCATGTAGAACTCCATTATCTCACTTTTTAGATTAGAATCAATCTAAACATCAGGTCATAGACAGAGAACACAGGGGGCCAACACCTTCAACATATTGTCCAGCTATCACCATTGTTAACAGCTAACCAGAGAATGCAACTTTTTAAAAAAAGGTTTTGTGATTTACACATGAAAGAAGTGAAATTATCATGGTATTCAAACAGATGAAAGGCTTAACAGACAATCAATTTTTCAATGTATAATTTCAATTACATCACATGGTAAATTTTTGCTATAAACTCTGTGTGTTAGGATTGAGCCCTCCACTACCACCTGATGAAGGAGCAACACTCCGAAAGCTAGTGTGCATCCAATTAAACCTGTTGGACTATAACCTGGTGTTGTGTGATTTTTAACTTTGTACACCCCAGTCCAACATCGGCAACTCCAAATTAGTGACAGAGAAACTTCATGAGCTCCTCTCCCTTGTTGGAGGTGAAGATAGAGGAGACAGGGGAGAAAGAGCCCTTCAAAATTAGCTGACTTTGTTAAAATACCCCAAAATGTATTTGACACATACAGATTTATTTGTAATTTATTAACACCAGGAGAAAAAGCCCTCAAAGAACATTGTTCAGGCATGGATATGATTCAAAGAAATATCTCATCACTAATTACTGCAAACTCGCTGATATCTCATCAGGTTTGATAACTGAGTGAATATCTTCCCACAAGGGAGCAGTTGAAAGGTCTCCTCCCCACTGTGAACCCTTTGGTGTAAAGAGAGAGATGCAACTGAACAGGAAGGAATAGAGAGATACAGATCCTGTAAATGAACACAGATGTAATATGGAAGGGCAAAATATGTCAGCGCATGCTTGGAGGACCGAAGGGCCTGTTCCTGTGCTGTACTGTTCTTTGTTCTTCCTTATATACCTCCTAAATTCACAGGCAAATCATTTATATAAATGACAAAGAGCAGTGGACCCAGCACAGAGTCCTGTGGGACACCACTGGTCACTGAGCTCCAGACCGAAAATCAAACCTCTACCATCATCCTCTGTCTCCTACCTTCTAACCAATTTTGTATCCAAATGGCTAGTTCTCCCTGTATTCCATATGATCTAACTTGTTAACCAGTCTACCATGCGGAACCTTGTTGAATGCCTTTCTAATGTTCATAAAGATAATGTCCACTACTCTGCCTTCATTAATCCTCCTCATAATTTCTTCAAAAAAAACTCAATCAAGTTAGTGAGAGACGATTTCCCATGCACGAAGCCATGCTGACTATGCTAATCAGTCCCTGCCTTTTCAAGTACATGTGAATCATGAGCCTCATAATCCCCCAACCACTTTCCCCACTACTGATATCAGACTCTCCGGTCTGCAGTTCCCTGGCTTTTCCTTACCACCTTTCTTAAATAATGGCAACATGTTAGCCAACCTCCAGTCTCTGGCACCTCAACCATAGTTATCAATGGGCGGAACGGTGGCACAGTGGGTGGCACGGTGGCACAGTGGTTAGCACTGCTGCCTCACAGTGCCAGAGACCCGAGTATGCACATTCTCCCCGTGTCTGCGTGGGTTTCCTCCGGGTGCTCCGGTTTCCTCCCACAGTCCAAAGATGTGCGGGTCAGGTGATTTGGCCATGCTAAATTGCCCGTAGTATTAGATAAGGGATAAATGTAGGGGTATGGGTGGGTTGTGCTTCAGAGGGTCGGTGTGGACTTGTTGGGCCAAAGGGCCTGTTTCCACACTGTAAGTAATCTAATCTAAATACTTCAGCAAGACGCTCAGCAATCACTTCCCTAGCTTCCCACAAAGTTCTAGGTATACCTGATCCGGTCTCAGGGATTTATCCATTTTTGTGCATTTTAAGACATGCAGCGTCTTCTCCTCTGTCATATGCACACTTTTCAAGATATTGCTGTTTATTTCCCAAGGTCTCCAGCTTCCACATCCTTCTCCACAGTAAACACTGATGCAAAATAGTCATTTAGTATCTCACCCAGCTCCTGCGCTTCACACATAACTGACTTAGCTGACCTTTCAGGGAGTCAAGATCAGAGTGGTGCTGGAAAAGCACAGCAGGTCAGGCAGCATCCAAGGAGCAGGAAAATCGATGTGTCAGGAAAAAGCCCTTCATCAGGAAGAGCTTGATCTTTAAGGGACCCCATTCTCTCGCTAGTTACTTTTTTGTCCTTAATGTTTTTTGTAGACACCCTCTGGATTCTCCTTAACCCTATTTGCCAAAGCTATCTCATGTCCCCTTTATGTCCTCCGATTTCCCTCTTAAGTATATTCTTACTGCCATTGTACTTGTCAAGACACTAACTCTATCTCTGCTGTCTAAACCTGATATATATTTCCTTCTTTTTCTTGACCAGAACCTCAATTTCTCTCATCATTCAGCATTCCCTACACCTACCAGCTTTGCCCTTCACCCCAACAGGGACATACTGTTCCCAGACTCCCATTGTCTAATTTTTGAAGGCTTCCCACATAGCAGCCATCCTTTTACCTGTGAACATCCGGCCCCAATCAACTTTTGAAAGTCCTGTCGACTGTTGTGAAAATTGGCCTTTCTTCAATCTAAAACTCTGACTTTTAGATCAAATGTATCCTTTTCTAGAACTAATTTAAAAATTAATAGAATTATGATCACTTTCCACAAAGGGCTCAGTGGTTAGCACTGTCGCCTCACAGCTCCAGATACCCAGGTTCGATTACAGCCTTGGGCGATTGTCTATGTGGAGTTTGTACAATCTCCACGTGTCTGTATGGGTTTCCTCTGGGTGCTCCAGTTTCCTTCCAAAGTCCAAAGATGTGCAGGTTAGGTTGATTGGCCATGCTAAATTGACCATAGTGTGCAGGCTAGGTGGGTTAGCTATGGGTAATGCAGGGTTATGGAGATAGGGGGTGGGTATGGGGGTGAGGACGATGTTCTTTAGAGGGTCAGTGTGGACTTGATGGACCAAATGGCCTGCTTCCACACTGTAGGGATTCCATGGAAGTGCTCCCTGGCTGACACCTCAGTCACTTGTCCAGCCTTATTTCCCAAGACTCAGTCAAGTTTTGGTTCTTCTCTAGTCGCTACATCCACATACTGAATAAAGACAATTCCTTCTACTTATAATAAATTCCTCTCCATCTGATCCCTTAACACCATGGCAATCCCAGTCTATGTTTGAAAAGTTAAAATTCCCTACCATTACCATCCTACCATTCTTATAGATAACTGAGATCGCCTCACCAATTGGCTTCTCAACTTCTTGCTGACTATTGACGATTCTATCCCAACAAGGTAATCATCCCTTTCTTATTTCTCAGTTATGTAATTTAACCCCACTTTCTTGCCTTTCCCAAAGTTCTTCATTTTTTACTAGTTAAAGTGCTCATCCATTTTGAGAGGTTTGGCTGAATTTGCTCACTGCACCTTTTTCAGGCAGCATCTTCTTTATCATCATCATAATTGGCAGTGATTTAACTGAAACTTTTCCTGTATGCTTCCAGGTCCCCCACACAATGGATACTGCCTTCTCCTTGTTGAGAGGAGAGACCTTGAGGAGATCACAGACATCACAAGTGGTGAGGTCATGGAGGGAACTGCAATAAGTGAGAATTTCAAAGGCCGAAGCCACCATTACAGAAAGGAATTCTCTTTAAACAATAAGCGTGCGGAGAAGTGAGAGGGAATTCATGCTGTTGGTGTAATTTTACACCACTGCTGACCATCTAGTCAACTCAGCTAATGGGAATGAATAACCTTTAAATCATGGTTCACTCTGTACAGAAGTATCTGAAACAAACAACAAGTGCTCCAGAAAGAAAAACAAACAAAATATCATTCAAACCTTTTGTTGAACTATTTTGTCAGCACAACAAATCTCTGGCTAAATGTTATAAGACAAATAATTTACTGGGAACTCACACTGACTGACCAACTCTGGTTTCAGCTCTCAATCTCTGCAATCCTGACAGAACTTGCTATTGCCTTGTTCCCCTGGCCTCCTCTTCCTGTGGGTTCTCAGTGAAGGCAATTTTCACCAGCTAATTGTGACCCAGTCACAGAGAGTTCAAGATGGTCAGTCCTCACATGCCAACATGACCTTGCCACAGGAGAGTTCAAGGGCTCAGAAGAAACAAATAAAACCAGGCACTGAATCTGAGTTGGGAGAAACAAGGAATGAAACAGGATCCAGGCAGCACAATGGCACAGTGGTTAGCACACATGCCTCACAGCGCCAGACACCCGGATTCAATTCCCGCCTTAGGCGACTGACTGCGTGGAGTTTGCACATTCTCCCCGTGTCTGCATGTGTTTCCTCCGGGTGCTCCGGTTTCCTCCCACAGTCCAAAAATGTTCAGGTTAGCTGAATTGGCTATGCTAAATTGCCCATAGTGTTAGGCGAAGGGGTTAATGTAGGGGAATGGGTGTGGGTGCGTTGCGCTTCGGTGGGTCGGTGTGGACTTGTTGGGCCGAAGGGCCTGTTTCCACACTGTAGGTAATCTAATCTAATCTAAGTCCCAGACAGATGGTGAGGTTTTGTCCTTGCAATGAAGAAGTAATCAGGCTAATACCCTGCCAATACAAATCTCACGGCCCGTGGAATCTGAATTCAAATAATGCATCTGGATTATAAAACTGGTCTTAATAATAAGAAACTACCATAAAGTCCTTTAAAAAAAATCTGGTTTACTGACAGCGCCTGACGATGGAAATCTGCCGTCCTTACCTGATCTGGCCTACATGTTACTGCAGATCCACAACAACGCTGTCGATCTGTTAGCTGCTCTATTAAACCGTCTGGAGTGGCACTCAGTTCAAGAGCAATCAGAGCTGGGTGACAATGTGAATGGTCCCCCCCAGTCCCAATGCAGTGTCAGGACAGCGCCTTTCTCAGCGTCGCTTCTGCCGAGACCGAGTCACAACAAAGGAACCCCCACAATGCCCTGCGCCTGGCCTGGGGAGCATGCGTATTCCAGCCTTCTGGGGGAAATGAGGGCAGGGGATAGAACCATTTCTGCCGCGTGAGGGATTGTGGGAAATTAAGTCGCCATTAGTTAAAAAAAAACCTTTTATAAGATTGCTCCAACATCCAGCCTTTCTGCAAGTAACACATTAAAGAGCAGAGACAACACAAATTTATGCGTCCACTAACCAGACATACTGGCGTGTGTACTCAGACTCACAGATACTGACCACAGAGAGGACAAAAAAAGATACAAAATAAACATGAGTGGCGTTATCAATGTGGAAATCTGCCACTTTTCTACTGCAGCAAAAATTACAGCCGGTTGTATGGAAATACGATGAAGGTATAGAGAAAGAAACTGATTGCAGAAGTATGACAAAGGTGTCACATTATCAAGTTGTGAGGTGAATCGCTCTGATTGCTATCCAAGTAGCATTAGCTTTAATGGTTTACTAGAGATTCGCCTTTGCAAATTATTTTCTGGCAATTTACTTTTTCTGATAAATTATTTAAGCTACATTAAGATGGCCATCAAGAGAAAATTTATGATTCAATGAATTCAGTTTGTAACAGGAATTATCTGTCTCCCCTGGTTATTTCACTTATTAATACAACAAATAGTAAAAGAGAATCTAGTTAAATTACCTTGCTAAAGTTTTGAATCTTATTTAAAATTGACAACATTTTTTTCTTTGAGGTTTGTTATGATGTATTTATTCTGCAGATTATCTGCCAGAAAAGTGACAGACACTGAGAGGCATAGAGATGTGCAGCATGGAAACACACCCCTTAGTCCAACTCATCTATGCCGACCAGGTATCCTAACTTAATCTAGTCCCATTTGCCAGCACTAAACCCATCCAATTCATATCCCCATCCAGATGCCTTATAAGCTCACATTTATCTAAATTAAACTCCATCTGCCATTCCTCAGCCGATTGGCCCACCTGATCAAGATCCTGTTGTACTCTGAGGTCACTTCCTTTGCTGTCCACGATACTTCTAATTGTGGTGTCATAACTCTCTTATGTTCACATCCAAACCATTTATATAAATGATGACAAGCAGTTGACCCAGCACCAATCCTCACGGTCAACCACTGATCACAGGTCTCCAGTCTGAAAAGCTACCCTCCATCACCATCTCTTTCTTCTACCTTTAAGCCAGTTCAGTATCCAAATGACTAGTCCCTCCAGTATTCCTTGTGATCTAACCTTGCTAACCAGTTTGCCATGAGGAATCTTGTTGAATGCCTTATCAGAGTCCATGGAGATCACATCCACCAATCTGCTGTCATCAATCTCTTTGACATTTCAGAACACTCAATCAGGTTAGTGACATGATTTCCCACGCACAAAGCCATGTTGACTATCCCTGCATATGTAAATTCTGTCCCTCAGGATTCTCTCCAACAATTTGCCCACCACTGATGTCAGCTCACTGGTCTAAAGTTCCCTGGCTTTTCCTTACTACTTTTCTTAAATAGTGGCACTATATTAACCTGCCTCCAGTCTTCCAGCACCTCACCTGTGACTATTGATAATCCAAATATCTCAGCAAGGGGCCCACAAATCACTTCCCTAGATTCCCACAGAGTTCTAGGATACACCAGATCAGGTCCTGGGGAATTTTCCACCCTTTATGCATTTTAAGACATCCAGCATCTCATCCCTTATAATATCGACATTTTTCAAGATGCCACCATCTATTTCCCCACATTCTGTATCTTCCATGTTCTTTTCCGCTGTAAATACTGACGCAAAATACTCATTTAGCATCTCCCCCATTTTCTGTGGTACCACACATAGGCTGCCCAGCTGATCTTTGACGATGTTCTATTCTCTTCCAAGTTACCCTTTTGTCCTTATTGTATTTGTAAAATCCCTTTGGATTCACCTAACCCTATTTGCCAAAGCTATCTCATGAACCATTTTGTCCTCCTGATTTCCCTCTTAGTATACTCTTACTGTCTAGACATTCACTCGATCTCTGCCATCTATACCTCACACATGTTTCCTTCTTTTTCTTGACCAAAACCTTAATTTGTTTAGTTATGCAATATTCCCTACACCTACCAGTTTTCTTTCCCCCACCCCCTAACAGGAACAGACTGTCTCTGGACTCTTATCTCCTTTCTGTTGGCTTCTCATTTTCCAGCCATTCCTTTACCTGCGAACATCTGCCCCCAGGTGGCTTTTGGAAGTTCTTGCCTAATACCATCAAAATTGGCCTTCCTCCGAATTAGATCTTCAGCTTTTAGATCATGTCTATCCCATACCATCACTATTTAAAAATTGTTAGAATTATGGTCACTGGCTCCTAAGTGCTCCTCCACTGACACTTCAGTCACTTGCCCTGCCTTATTTCCAAGAGTAGGTCAAGTTTTGCACCTTCTCTAGTAGGTACATCCACATACTGAATCAGAAAATTTTCTTGTACACATTTAACAAATTCCTCTCCATCTAAACCTGAATACTACCCTGCCATTACGACCCTATTATTCTTACAGAGAATTCCTTACAAATTTGTTTCTCAGTTTCCTGCTGGCTATCCACACATAAGCTGTGTGGATAGCCTATCCACACAGAGCCTGCTGACAATCTCAATAAGGTGATCCACCCATTCTTCTTTCTCAGTTCCACCCAGCTAACTTTCCTGGATGTATTCCCAGGAATATCCTCTCTAAGTACAGCTGTAATGCTGTCCCTTATCAAAAATGCCACTCCCTCTTCTCTCATCCCCCTCCCCCTTTCTATCTTTCCTATAGTATTTGTATGCTGGAACATTAAGCTAACAGTCATTTCCATCCATGCGCCACGTCTCTGTAATTGCTATGATATCTCAGTCCTATGTTACAAACCATGCCCTGAGTACATCTGCCTTCTGTGTTGGGCTTCTTGCATTGAAATAAATGGAGTTCAATTTATCAGTCCTACCTTATTCTCTGCTTTGTCCCTGCCTGCCCTGACTGTTTGACTTGCTCCTTTTCCCAGCTGTACCAGTCTCAGACTGATTGCTTTCCTCACTATCTCCCTGGTAGCATGGAAATTCTCCCTAATCCTCCACATTCAACAGGAAGAGCATATCACTCTACTAAGGGTCATCTTTGCACCTTAACATTATGGCAGTTCAATTTTGCATATTTGGGGGGGAAAATGTCATCCATGAGGTATGGACATAGTTGGGTCAGTGTTTGTTTCCCATCCCTAGATGGCCCTGAGAAGACGATGGTAGCCTATTTTGTTGTAGTACATTCTGCAAGGGTAGATACAAAAAGCAAAGGCAATAATCTGGTGCTATTATCCCCAGACTGCTCTGAGAACGTTGTGATATTCTGGTGCACCTGAATTTGAATCCTGCCATGATGCAGGTGAAATAAAAATGTGGAGTTAAAGCAGTAATCATTGTCAGGGAAAAGCCCACCAGGGTTACAAAGGAGGCTGTTATCCTTACTTGATCTGGCATATGACTTCAGAACCATTGCAATGTGGCTGACTTTGAACTGCCCTCTGGGATGGGCAATAGTTGCTGGCCTACACATTACCCACAAATTAACAATAAAAATGTCATGGGATTCAAATAACAGACCTCCAACAAACACACCCAAATTCCATGACTCCAACCAAAAAGTTTCTTACAGTGTCTATTGACCCTGTTTTACTAGTGCTCCTGGTAACTGTTAGAAACAAAATTCAATAAATTTAGATGAGACCACCAAAACTGGAAACAAGACAATTTATTACGAACTTGCATCAGCAAATGAAAGCAAATTAGAACTTAGGTTAGTATACAGTTATACCCTTTGAGCTGAGTGAGGTCATCTCTCCAGACTCCTAATTACCCAATCTCTCTTACTGTTTCACTTCTACCCATCGATGCTCCACGCCCATTGCCCCTTTCTTTCCAAGTTGGCAATTTCCCCCTTGCACGTGCTGTCATAAGGCTAAACTCTTATCTCGATGTTCCCCTTTGTAACTTCTTTCATTATCCATAGGTACATTTCATTCTTGTACATACATCTTAACAATGTATCTTTTTCATGCTTCGCTTATATATTTCAGTAATCTTAGCTTTTTGCTGAAACTGTTGTTTTAAACATTCTGGTAAAAGGAATTATTTATTTAATAAATCTACATTAAAGTTAGTACTTAATTATCCATAATTAGGCACTGAAAAGTAGAGATACTCTTCCCTAAATATCTGCAGAGTTAATAGTTCTCTTGCTGTATCCCTTTTCTGTATGCTTTTTCTATATCTGCAAAACAACACTTTTCCCCATTTCTAACATAACCATTACCATTCAACAGCAACAGAGCTGTAATTGATTGCTGAATGGGATTTTCACTTTTATCTGACAGCACATATTAATACATGTAATAAACTTCTTCATCTTACCGACTGCTTCATTGCTGATACTGAGGTAACATATTTCTTGAGACTTGTCAGCAACTGTCATGAAAATTTAGTTCTCCAGATTGCTTATAATCCAGTTTGGTTTCATGCCAATTTCTGTTGATACCATTTGGTTGTATAAATATCTGCCAACAACATCTCTTACTGCAGGGAGAGCAAGCACATTGTGACTTCACTCAATTCAGGAGGACAGACCGATTATGACCTCACTCACTGCAGGGGGACAATCCCAGTGTGACCTTACTCACTGCACTGTGACACACCTACTGTGACTTTATCCCCTTCATTGGGACAGTCTCATTGTGACCTCACTCACTGCAGAGAGACAGTCTCATTGAGACATTACTCACTGCAGAGGGATATTCTCATTGTGACCTCATATACTGTAGAGTGACAGTCTCATTGTGACCTTACTCACTGTAAGGGGACAGTCTTATTATGACATCACTCACTGTAGAGGGACAGTCCCATTGTGACCTCAATCATTGCAGGGGAACAGTCTCATTGTGACCTCAGTCACTGCAGAGGGGCAGTTCCAAGTGACCTCGATCACTGCAGAGGGATACTCCCATTGTGACCTTACTCACTGCAGGGGGACAATCCCAGTGTGCAGAGGGACAGTCCCATTGTGTCCTCACTTGCTGCAGAGGGACAGTCTCATTGTGACATTACTCACCGCAGAGGGACAGTCTCATTGTGATCTTACCTGCTGCAGGGGGACCGTTCCATTGTGACATAACTCACCGCAGGATGACAGTCTCATTATGGCCCCACTCAATGCAGAGGGACAGTACCATTGTGACCTTACTCACTGCAGGGCGTCAGTTCCATTGTGACATTACTAATGAAGGGGGACAGTCCCATTGTGACCTCACTCACTGTAGATGGACCATCTAATTGTGACATTGTCCCCCTGCAGTGAGTAGTCTCATTGTGACCTCATTCATTGCAGAAGGACTGTCTCATTGTGACCTCACTCACTGCAGAGGGAACATCTCATTATGACTTACTCACTGCAGAGGGACTGTCCCATTGTGACATTACTCACCACAGGAGTACAGTCCCATTGTGACATGACTCACTTCAGGGGTACAATCCCATTGGACCTTATTCTCTGGAGAGGGACAGTCCCATTCTGACCTTACTGACTGCAGAGGGACAGTCTCATTGTGACCTTACTCACTGCAGGGAGACAGTCCATTGTGACCTTACCCACTGTAGTGGGACAGTCCCCTTGTAATCTTACTCACTACTGAGGTACAGTCCCACTTTGACCTTACTCATTACAGTGGGACAGTTCCCCCCATTGTGACCTTACTCACTGCAGGGGGACAGTTTCATTGTGACCTTACTCACTGCAGGAGGGACAGTCCCATTATGACCTTGCTCAAAGCAGGGGGGACAGTCCCATTGTGACCTTACCCACTATCATGGGACAGTCCCATTGTGACTTATTCATTGCCAAGGGACAGTCCCATTGTGACCTTACTCACTGCAGTGAGATTGTCCCATTGTGACCTTACTCACTGCAGTGAGATTGTCCCATTGTGACCTTACTCACTGCAGAGCGACTATCCCATTGTGACATTACTCACCACAGGAGTACAGTCCCATTGTGAAATGACTCACTTCAGGGGTACGATCACATTGGACCTTATTCTCTGGAGAGGGACAGTCCCATTGTGACCTTACTGACTGCAGGGGGGAACAGTCTCATTATGACCTTACTTGCTGCAGTGGGACAGTCCCATTGTGACCTTACCCACTATCATGGGACAGTCCCATTGTGACTTATTCACTGCCAAGGGACAGTCACATTGTGACCTTACCCACTATCATGGGACAGTCCCATTGTGACTTAATCACTGCCAAGGGACTGTCCCATTCTGACTTATTCACTGCCAAGGGACAGTCCCATTGTGCTGGGACAGTCTCATTGCGATCTCACTCAGAGGATAATAAAGAGAGAAATAAGGAAGGATAGGATCAAACATGAAGGTAAGCTAGCCAGTAATATTAGAAATGATCATAATAGTTCATTTCAATACATAAGCAACAAACGAGAGGCAAAAATAGGAATTAGGCCGGTTCAAGTTGTTGCAGGAAGGCTAGTGATGGAAGATAAGGAAATAACTGAAAAACTTAATCAATACTTTGTGTCAGTCTTCACAATGGAAGATATGAGTAATATCCCAACAATTAAGGAGAGACAAGGAGCAGAGTTGAGTATGGTAGCCATTACAAAAGAGGAAGTGCTAGAAAAGCTAAAAGGTCTAAAACTTGATAAATCTCCTGGCCCCGATGGGCTACATCCTAGAGTTCTGAGGGAGGTGGCTGAAGAAATAGCAGAGGTGCTGGTTGTAATCTTTCAAAAATCACTGGAGTCAGGGAAAGACTCAGCTGATTGGAAAATCACTGTTTGTAGCACCCTTCTTCAAGAAAGGATCAAGACAAAATATGGAAAATTATAGGCCGATTAGCCTAACCTCGGCTGTTGGCAAAATTCTAGAATCCATTGTTAAGGATGGAAGTGCAGGGTCAGATTAGAACAAGTCAGCATGGATTTAGTAAGGGGAGGTTGTGCCTGATAAAACTGTTAGAATTCTTTGAAGAGGTAGCAACTAGGCTAGATCAATGAAACCCAGTTGATGCTATCTATCTAGACTTCCAAAAGGTCTCTGATAAGGTGCCTCACGGGAGGCTGCTGAGTAAGATGAGGGCCCATGGTGTTCGAGGTGAGCTACTGGCATAGATTGAGGATTGGCTGTCTGACAGAAGGCAGACAGTTGGGATGAAAGGTTCTTTTTCAGAATGGCAGCTAGTGACAAGTAGCATTCCGCAGGGTTCAGTGTTTTGGGCTGCAGATGTCCACTTTATATATTAATGTTTAAAATCACACAACACCAGGTTATAGTCCAACAGGTTTAATTGGAAGCACACTAGCTTTCAGAGCAACAGTCCTTCATCAGGTGATTCTGGAGGGCTTGATTGTAACAGAATTTATAGCAAAAATTTGCAGTGTGATGTAACTGAAATTATACATTGAAAAATTGATTGTCTGTTAAGCCTTTCATCTGTTAGAATAACGTGATAGTTTCACTTCTTTCATGTGTAAATCACAAAACCATTCTTTTTAAAGTTGCATTCTCGGATTAGTTGCTAACAATGGTGATAGCTAGACAATATGTTGAAGGTGTTAGCCCCCGTGTTCTCTGTCTATGACCTGATGTTTAGATTGATTCTAATCTAAAAAGTGAGATAACAGTGTTTTACATAAATTCCTGCAGTTTTTGAGCTCAGAGTTCTACATGAATGTATGCAGTTTTTGAGGTTGTGAGTGTGAGAGTGTGTGTAGTGCAATGGTGATCACCTGTAATGTGACATGAACCCAAGGTCACACACACACACTTTCTCACACTCACAACCCCCACCCCAGACAGACAGACACACACAGACAGACAAAGACCCACGTGCACACATATATTTTGTGTGGTGAATTAATATTGCAGAGTTACACTGCACTTTACTCCAAAACTGCATACATTCATGTAGAACTCTGAGCTCAAAAACTGCAGAAGTTTATGTAAAACACTGTTATCTCACTTATTAGATTAGAATCAATCTAAACATCAGGTCATAGACAGAGAACACAGGGGGCTAACACCTTCAACATATTGTCTAGCTATCACCATTGTTAGCAGCTAACCTGAGAATGCAACTTTAAAAAGAAGGGTTTTGTGATTTACACATGAAAGAAGTGAAACTATCACGTTATTCTAACAGATGAAAGGCTTAACAGACAATCAATGTTTCAATGTATAATTTCAGTTACATCACACTGCAACTTTTTGCTATAAATTCTGTGTTACGATTGAGCCCTCCACTACCACCTGATGAAGGAGCGTCGCTCCGAAAGCTAGTGTGCTTCCAATTAAACCTGTTGGACTATAACCTGGTGTTGTGTGATTTTTAACTGTGTATACCCCAGTCCAACCCGGCATCTCCAAATCATTATATATTAATAATCTTGATGAAGGGATTGGAGCATTCTGGTGAAGTTCATCGATGATACAAAGTTAGGTGGACAGGCAGGTAGTTCTGAGGAGGTGGGAAGGCTGCAGAAAGATTTAAACAGTTCAGGAGAGTGGTCAATTTCGAATGGAAATGAGGAGACATTTCTTCAGCCAGAGAGTGGTGGGCCTGTGGAATTCATTGCCATGGAGCGCAGTGGAGGCTGGGACTTTGGGTGTCTTCAAGGCAGAGATTGGTAAATTCTTAATCTCACAAGGAATTAAGGGATACAGGGAGAGTGTGGGAAAGTGGAGTTGAAATGCCCATCAGCCATGATTGAATGGCGGAGTTCACTCAATGGGCCAAATGACCTTACTTCCACCCCTATGTCTTATTATCTTATGCTCTTATTGCAGTGGGTCAATCACATTGTGACCTTACTCACTTTAGGACAACTGTACCATTGAGACCTCGCTCACTGTAGAAGAACTGTACCATTGAGACCTCACTCATTGCAACTAGATGTGGACCTTGTGACCTCATTCAGTGTGCTATCCCCATTGGCTATATCAGTCATATTTGATACATTTTAAGGTAGGACTTAGCTCACTGAATGTTTTCCCTTAGCTTTTGATGCTCTCATGAAAATAATCCTCATTTGTCCAAACTCTCTTTAAAGCTAATACACTCCAAATCCAAGCAACATTCTGGTAAACCTCTTTAAACTCTTCTCCAAAGACTCCACAACCTTCCTCTAGTGTGGTGACCAGCTTTCAGACATTATTCCTTATGTGGCCTATCTAAAGTTTTATTCAGCTGCAACATGACTTGCCAACTTTTATACTCAACCGATGAAGGCAAGCATTCCATATGCATTCTTTGCCACCTTAGCCTCCTGTGTCATCCCTTTCAGGGAGCTATGATTTTGCACCTTAGAAGCATCTATATACAGTTGTATGTAGATGCTTCTAAGGGCCCTTCTATTTACTGTAAGGCTTTACTCTTGCACTTGACCTCCCAAAATGTATCATCGCACATTTGTCCAGATTAAACTCATCTGCCATTTCTCTGCCAAACTTTCCAACTGATCTATATCCTGTTATATCTTTTGACAACATTCCCCACCAGTTTTCATGTCGTCTGCAAACTTGCTAATCATACTTGCATTTTCATCCAAATCATCTGTATTTATTACAAACAAAAGAGGTCCCAGTACTGATCCTTGCTGAGCACCACTGGTCACAGACGTCCAGTAAGAAGAAAAATATCCCTCCACAATTACCCACTGTTTTCTATGGTCAAGTAAATTTTGTATTCAACTTAGCAACTCACCATGAATCCAATGTGCTTAATCTTCTAGACATGCCAACCATGACAAATTTTGCTATGTGCTTTAGTAAAATCTACGTAGATAACACCCACTCTACCCTCATCAATCATCGTCGTCACTTCTTCAAAATCTCAATCAAATTTGTGAGACAAGACCTCACCCACATAAAGCCATGCTGACTATCTTTAATAAATTCATTACTTTCCAAAATCTAAGTAAATTCTGTTCCTAAGGATCTTCTCCAATAATTCATGGTCTATAATCTCCTGGATTATACCTCTTGCTTGTCTTGATCTAAGGAATGACATTGGCTATTCTCCAGTTTTTTGGGACCTCACCTGTGGCTAAAAAAGATACAAACATCTCTGTCAAGGCCTGGCAATCTCCTTGCTTTCCTCCCTCAGTATCCTGGGATAGATCACATCTGGCCCTGGGGATTTATCTACTTTACTGTTTTTCAAGACACCTAACCCCTCCTCCTTCTTAATATCAGCATGCCCTAGAATGACAACATACACCTCCCTAATCTTACCATCATCCATGTCATTCTCCATGGTGAATATTGATTTGATTAAGGACTTCACCTCCTTCCTCTGGCTCCATGAATATGTTTCCTCCTTTACCCTGCAGTTGAGCTACACTTTGAACACCATGGTAGATAGGTAATCCCTATGTATAACATGGCCTGAACACCATGGTAGATAGGTCATCGCAATGTATAACCTGGCCTGAACACCATGGTAGACAGGTAATCCCAATGTATAACATGGCCTGAACACCATGGTAGATAGGTAATCCCAATGTATAACACAGGCTGAACACCATGCTAGCTAACCTCTTGCTCCTAATATATATATGAAATGCCTCCTTCATTCAACTTGCTCAGAATATTTCATGGACCCTTTTAGTCTTCCTAATTCCTTGTTTAGGTTCTTTCTGATCCTTTTATATGGGCGGCACGGTGGCACAGTGGTTAGCACTGCTGCCTCACAGCGCCAGAGACCTGGGTTCAATTCCCGACTCAGGCGACTGACTGTGTGGAGTTTGCACATTCTCCCTGTGTCTGCGTGGGTTTCCTCCGGGTGCTGCAATTTCCTCCCACAGTCCAAAGATGTGCAGGTTAGGTGAATTGGCCATGCTAATTGCCCGTAGTGTTAGGTAAAGGGGCAAATGTAGGGGAATGGGTGGGTTGTGCTTCGGCGGACTTGTTGGGCCGAAGGGCCTGTTTCCACACTGTAAGTAATCTAATCTAATCTTACCCGGCGCCAGGTTGACCTCCGGGGGGGGAGGCACGGGCGCCAGTCGGCCGGTGGACAGTCAGTCCTCTTGGGTTCAGTTTTGGGCGGCACGGTGGCACAGTGGTTAGCACTGCTGCCTCACAGCGCCTGTAGACCTGGGTTCAATTCCTGACTCAGGCGACTGACTGTGTGGAGTTTGCACATTCTCCCCGTGTCTGCGTGGGTTTCCTCCGGGTGCTCCGGTTTCCTCCCACAGTCACAAAGATGTGCGGGTCAGGTGAATTGGCCAAGCTAAATTGCCCGTAGTGTTAGGTAAGGGGTAAATGTAGGGGTATGGGTGGGTTGCGCTTCGGCGGGTCGGTGTGGACTTGTTGGGCCGAAGGGCCTGTTTCCACACTGTAAGTCTAATCTAATCTAATTCCTGGAGGACCTTGTCTAATTTGACTTTCCTAAACATTATTTTTCTTTTTGATTACTCTTTCAAGAGGTCTTGTCATCAAGGTTCCTGGCTCTTCCATTATTACCTTTCATCGTCACAGGAACATGCTGGTCCTGAATTCTGATCAACTTCCCAACTGTCAGATATGAATTTGCCCTCAAACAGCCGCTCCCAATCAAATTTCTCCAGCTCCTACCTAATACTGTTGTGACTGGCCTTCCTCAGTTTAGCACTTTCAACTGTCTAAACACTTACAGAATTATCATCACTGTTCCTAAAATGCACCTCAGCTGTAACTTCAATAATCTGGACAGACTCTTTCTATAATACTAGATCTAGTATGACCCCTTCCCTCACTAGAATACATACACATTGTTTCATCAAACCCTCCTGTATGCACCAAACTAATTCTGCCCCTTTTATGCCCAAAGAAATAAGGAAGCCCCAGGCAGTATTGGGGAAGATAAAATCACCCAGTGCAATAAGCCTGTTGATTTTACATCTTTCCATAATCTGCATACATATTTGTTACTCTATGTCCTGCTGCCTTTTGGGAATCTGATAGTATAGCCTAATCATAGTTATTGAATTTCCTAATTCCTGAGTTCTACCCATATATTCAAGCTGGACGAGAACTCCAAGATGTCCTCTCTTAATGTAGTTGTGACATTCTTCTTCATCAGTAAAGCAACTCCCCCCACACCCTTTTTAATTCTTCTGCTGTCAGGAGGGTATAAACTAGTGTGGCAGGGAAATGGGAACCACAGCAGGAGGTAAGTGTGTGGAGTGATTGAGGAGAAGGGTGACATTAAATCAAGCAGGAAGAACAAGGAGGACCAGGTAAATGAAAATGGAGGAGCTGACAGTCTGAACTGTATTTCTATGCAAAAAAAGTATAATGGGTAGGGCAAATGAGCTGACAGCCTTTATTGTTACATTGAAGTACCATGTTGTAGCCATTACAGAAACTTAGTTGAGAGAAGATCAAGGCTAGCATCTCAACTTTCCAGGGTTTAGATGTTTCAGGATTCTTTGCCAACTTAGCCTTCTGTGATCCTGGGTGGCAAGAGCAAACCTCCCTGCTAAGAACTGGGATGATCCTCCAATTTAGTTGCAATCGGCCTTTCCTATACAGGTCCATCCTGCCCAGGAGGATATCCCCATGATCCTGATATTAGTAGCCCTCCCTCCTGTACCAACCCTTCAGCAATGCATTCAACTATATTCTCCAAGCGGCATGGAGACCAATCCCAAGATTGAACCCGAAAGGTCCTGCTTTTCAAAATACGACCTCATTTCCCTTTGCTTCTCTCAGTCTGCCTATTTTGTTAATACTAATATTTATTTTTAAGACACTCATAGAATGAGGGCATCTCTGGCTAGGCCAGCATTTGTAGCCCATCCCTAATTGCCCAGAGGACAGTTAAGAGTCAACCACATTGCTATGTGTCTGGAGTCTCAACGGCTAGACCAGGTAAGGGTAACAGATTTCCTTCCCTAAAGGACATTAGTGGATGGATTTTTCTGACAACTGACTATGGTTTCAATGTAATCATTAGACACTTAATTCCAAATAATTTATTGAATTCAAATTCCACATCTGTCAAGCCAGGTCCCTAGAGCATAAACAGAGTTTCTGGATTAATAGTCAAGATTAGAGTGGTACTGGAAAAGCACAGCAAGTCAGGAAACATCTGAGGAGCAGGAAAATCGATGTTTCGTGCAAAAGTCCTTCATCTTTTGCACAAAAAAGTCGATTTTCCTGCTCTTCAGATGCTGCTTGACCTGCTGTGCTTTTCCAGCGTCACTCTAATCTTGACTCCAATCTCCAGCTTCTGCAGTACTTTCTTTCACCTTTCTGGATTAATAGGCTAGTGACAGTACCGCTAAGGCTATTGCTTCCCCACAATCTCTGGCTACTCATCCTCCTCTTTCAGAATGTCCTGTCCCAGTGAAAGACATCATTGACCCTGGCATGAAGGAAGCAACACATCATCCTGGAGTCTCATTTGCAACCACAGAAAGGCCTACCTACACCCCAGACAATACAGACCCTGAGCACTACCACTCACCAATACGTTGACCGTCCCTGCTGTACAACAGAGGCAAGAGCCAGTTGCCAGTGATTTAGCTGCTGTGGTTGCTTTCCCCTGAGAGGCTGTCCCACTCCCAACACTATCTGAAATGGTAAATTGCTTTGAGAGGAGGTTGGTCCAAGGTGGCTCCTTGTACTGCCTGTTACTCATCTTCCTGCTCGTCATCCAATACTTTTCTTCCTGTGTATCCCTGACCTGTGGCGCACTAAATGTGTTATCCATAAGGTCCTCAACATTGTCGATGCTCCAAAGTGAGTCCATCCATAACTCCAGCTCCACTATAAGTGCTCCAGATTTCCGATGTACTACAGAAGAAGCACTCCACAGGGCCGGGTTCCCCTGCCACTGTGAACCTTAGCAACTGCAAATAATCAATGAGGAACTTACACAACCTTACCCACTACTCACCAAATCAGATTCCTCAACCTCACTCTCTATCCCTCCAAACCACAAAAGAAGGATTTTATACTCCATCTCCCTTGTGGTATTGCTCACTTCCTCTCTGAATCTGGTTCCCAAGCAGCCAATACTACACAACACCTTGTTTCACAGTGTCACACTGGAGCTTCTCCCACACCTGCATTCAGCCCCACCACTGCTTTTCGCCCCTGACTCACTCTGCTCTCCTCCTGCTGCCAAGGCTGCTCCATCTGAGCTCATTTCGGGTCCTACTTTTCTTGTTTTTGTTGGTGGAACTGTAAGTGAGATGGAGGGTTGAACAGCTGAGTATTTTGAAGTGAAGAAAAAAAAATGTTCAGCTGTTTGCTATTGAGAACCTGCCTTGAAGACAATGCATCTTAATTCCTGATATTACAAAATGGAGTAAACCTCTCTGCTAACTTAAACAGAGAAGCTCACTTTGCACGTAATCTGTCAAATTTCAAGAGGCAAAGAACTATCCCAGAATCCACTATTTAAAGTAAAAATTGACAATTTTATTCTTTAAGTCAAATAGAGAACATTAGAACCACTATTTTCATTCCTTTCTTTTAAACTGATCTTTTACCTCCCACTCCACAATACTGGCCTGATTAAAAGAAACTCGACCAAGATTTACAAAAAAAACCCCCGTGTTTCAAAGCCAGGCAAGCTTTGTCGATTCTCCTTTGTAGATGTTCCTCTGTAGATTTTTCTTCAGGTTGGCTTCGATCTTATGGACGGGTACCTTTCAGAGAGCTATTTGGCTAGCAGCCTATACTTATTGGTTTGCTTGGCAGATCTCCCCACAGCTGTCAAAATGTCCGGTTTTATACCTCAAATATCGGATCATTTCATTGGTTTGATGACATCAAATGTCATCGAAACATTAAATTCAAATGTGGTTGGATTTTGGTCTCTGGGCTGAATTGGCTGAATTTGAATTTGTTTTTGTTCCATGGCAACACAGCTCTACTCATTTGTTTCAACCAAATGTTACATTTTTAAATTGTTCAGTACACACTGTGCTTCCAATCAGTTCTTCCTAGCTCCCTCTCTCTCTTAAAGGTATGGTACACCTCTACAACTTCATAACACTGATCTAAGAAACACCGTGGATGACCAGGCACCGAGTGTTGCTATACTAAGTGCTGACAGATGTTTGGATGTTGAGTTGATCAATCAAAAGTGGATTGATACATAGAATATTACAATGTGGAACCAACCTGAAGTCCATCTAACCTACACTATTCCATTTTCATTCATATGTTTATTCAACGATCATTTAAATGCCCTTAAAGTTGGCGAGTCCACTACTGTTGCAGGCACTGCATTCCAAGCCCCTACTACTCTGAGTAAAGAAACTACCTCTGACATCTGTTCTATATCTGTCACCCCTCAATTTAAAGCTATGTCCCCTCATGCTAGCCATCACCATCCAAGGAAAAAGGCCCTCACTGTCCACCCATCTAACCCTCTGATTACCTTACGTGTCTCAATTAAGTCATGTCTCAACCATCTTCTCTCCAACGAAAACAGCCTCAAGTTCCTCAGCCTTTCCTCATAACACCTTCCTTCCATACCAGGCAACATTCTAGTAAATCTCCTCTGAAGTCTTTCTAAAGCTTCCACATCTTACCAATGATGCAGTGACCAAAATTGTATGCAATACTCCAAACGTGGTTGCACCAGAATTTTGTACATCTGCAGCATGACCTTGTGGCTCCAAAACTCATTTCCTCTACCAATAAAAGCTAACACACGTGTACCTTCTTATCCCTATCAACCTGAGTGACAACTTTCAGGGATCTATGTGCATAGTCACCGAGATCTCTCTCTTAATCTACATTACCAAGAATCTTACCATTATCCAGTGCTCTGCATTCCTGTTACTCCTTCCAAAGTGAATCACCTCACATATTTCCACATTAAACATCATTTGCCACCTCTCAGCCCAGGTCTGCAGCTTATCTATGTCCTTCTGTAACCTACAACATCCTTTGGCACTATCCACAACTCCACTGATCTTAGTGTCATCCGCAAATTTACTAACCCATCCTTCTATGCCCTCATCCAGGTCATTTATGAAAATGACAAACAACAGTGGACCCAAAACAGATCCTTGCAGCACCCCACTAGTAACTGAACTCCAGAATGAATATTTCCCATCAACCACCAACCCCTGTCTTCTTTCAGCTAGCCAATTTCTTATCTAAAATGCTAAATCATCCTTAATGCCATGCTTCTGTATTGTGTGCAATAGCCTACTGTGGGGAGCCTTATCAAATGCCTTAGTAAATTTATCCACATCAGCAACTTCACCCTCATCCACCTGTTTGATCACCTTCTCAAAGAACTCAATAAGGTTTGTGAGGCACAACCTACCCTTCACAACAATGTGAACCATGTGATGTGAACCAGCCAACCACAGAGAAGATTTGTTGAAAGGAAATAGGATAAAACTGGTTCTGATTGATCGTGGCAAGTGCCCGAGTAATTTTGGAAGTCTTAGGACTGGCTTTTTAAAAGAACTCTGTCTGGGTTTCTAGCTGATCATTGAATTGTTGAATATTCTGTGAAAATAAATATATAAATATTTCTGGAAGTCCACCAAAACTGTTTGCATTCACTGGTGACTTCATTGTTTGATATACTGTAATGTGCCTGTCAATAATTCATTATCCAAGGATTGCAAGAAATCTTGGCATCCATCTTTTGAAACTGTTTAATTGTACCAGCAAATTACAATTCATTTGTTTTCTTTTTAATTCATCCCTTAGCTGTGTCTGTCTGTCTGTGAGAGTGGGGGATATGATTAAAGAAGATTGGGTTGAAATCTCAGATATTAATTAATTAAACCTTGTTTAACCCTGTCCTGCTAAAGTTACAGTATGAATAAATCATTAATTTTTGTTTAAGTCACAAACTTGGTGTCCAAGATATGTTATTTGCACCAATTGGTTAGGAACAAGTGGATAATTTTGAGGGTCATTGTTTATTACATTTTCACTGCAGTGCAAATCCAGTGTCAGTGAAGCTGATTTGGTTTGGCTTTCTATTCCTCTGTGGTATAACAATGAAGATTGGATAGGAAATTGGAGGGGAGGCTGGTGATCCTCCATGTTGTAATGAAGAAGGGCAATAGACTCTGGATGTCTTTCCAGTATTAGCACAAACAGTTAGGATCAAATGGCTTTCTGCTGGATGAATCACTGATTTGACAGGAGTAACACTGATTTCAGCAGTGGGAGGTATCAGTGTTATTATTATTGGATTGTTAATCCACAGACCCATCTTACATTCTGGGGACCTGGGTTCGAATCCCACCATGTCAAATGGTGGAATTTGAATTCAATAAGTATCAGGAATTAAGAATCTAATGAGGACGATAAATCCATTATCGATAGTTGGAAAAGCCCATCTGATTCGCCAATGTCCTTTACAGAAGGAAACCGCTGTCCTTACCTGGCCTGACCTACCTGTGACTCCAGACCCACAGCAATGTGGTTGATTCCTAACTGCCATCTGGGCCATTAGGGATGGGCAATAAATGGTGCCTAGTCAGTGACGTACGCATCCTGTGAATGAATGAAAATAAAAACAGTGGTGGGCTTGTTGATGTTGCTGAGTGCTGAAGTAAGCAAACTCAAATTTGACATTTCCCACTGCAAGTTAGATTGTCATCGAGAACACTTGTTACAGTGAACCTTTTCTGACAGAGTTAATGAACGGTACCCGAAATACAACCCTGCCTCATTTTCTAAGCCCCATTTGCTGTCAGCGTCAGGAAATTTGTAGTCAGAGATGGAACAAAATGTGATGTTGGTGACATTGTTGCTCTGTGGCGGCTTGTATCTCCTCAGTCTCTCTCAGCCTTGACGAATATGTCTATATGTCTATATTATGCTCCCTCTTGGTACCAGACCAAAGTTTCTTCTCAACATTGGTGTTGGCTCGCATTAAAATTGTATGGAGAAACAAATTGGAAGTTCTGAAAGGCAGAAGAGCATGTTCAGCTGCTAAGTGCCTGGTTGCTAAAGAAAAACAGAGAATGATTTAAATTTTCATGCAGTGACGTTTAAGCAGACACCCAATCGCTGCGGATTTGGCCCGACAATATTCTCCCAACCAGTCAGCTTCACAGGGTCAGAAAGGACAGATCACATGTGGAGTGAGATAGCATGTGAGTGAACATACAGTTCAGGGAATTTGAAGATGGTGTGGGAATTTGGCGCAGAGGAAAGAGCTGACTTTTCCTTCCATTTTTGGATCATAGTTTGTAAGGTCTTTCACAGGATAAATTGAAGCCCAGAATTGGGGGGGACCAATTACGGAATAAAGAATGACACCACAGGAAAATCATTAGTTCATTGGACGGTAACAGCTATCAGTTACTTTCAGATTGAAGCTAAAGAGGGAAAATATTTACAGGTTATGAACAAAAATGCCAGTAGGAAATAAAACAAGAACTAAGTAAATTAAAGGAAGGTGCAGGACCAAGCCATGTGTATGATATGGGAGCTGGTGGACCTTATTGTTGTTCATGGTGGCCACTTCGAGACCAAGTGGTGGTTGCTTGAGGATCTTTCGTGCAGAGCCAGTGAATTGGAGTCTGATCTTTGAATACTGTGACACATCAGGAAGGGGACAGTTAGCTGGACACTGTATTTCCAAAAGGCAGTCTCACCCCTTACAGTAATTATCTCAAATTTGGTCAGTGGTCAGGGACAGGAGGGAATGACTATGAATGAGGCAGGTAGGGGGATGCAGGAGGTGGTGGTGAAAGAGCCTCAGTCCTTGAGCTTGCTAACTGGTTTGAGATTCTTGCTACCTGTGTGGATGAGCATATGGGCTGTGGGACAGACGAACCATTGCACTATAGTACACGGAGTCATTCATGGATAGTATAGTCAGTGGACTATACACTCTACTCTGTAGCTAGGATTGAGAGTCTCAAGGGGTGTTGTTGCGTGCCAGGTTTAGGATATCTCATCTACACTGCAGAGCAATTTGGAGTTGGTGGGGAAAGATCCAGTGGTTATGGTCTGCATAAAGTACCAACGATATAGGTGTGAAGAGGCAAGAGGCTCTGCTGAGGGAATATGAGCAGCTAGGGTTAGAAAGCAGAAACAACAAGGGTAATGACCTCTGGATTACAACATAAGCCACAAGCTCATTGGAATAGCGCTAATAATATTAAAGAGATTGATGTAGGAGAAACAGGTTCAAATTCATGGGACTTTGGCATCAGTACTAGGGAAGGAAAGAGCTCTTTGAATGGGATCTGCTCCATCTGAATCAAGCTGGGACCAGAGACCTTGCGAATCATGGAACTAAGGCTGTGGATCGGGCTTTCATCATAGAATCCCTACTGTGTGGAAACAGGCCATTTGGCCCAACAAGTCCACACTGGCCATCTGAAGAGTAACCCACCTCGACCTATTCCCCTACCCTATACTCCACATTAACCACTGACTTAACCTACGCATCCCTGAACACTATAAGCAATTTAGCATGGCCAATTCACCCTAACCTGCACATCCTTGGATTGTGGGAGGAAACCAAGGAAGACAAAACATACTGAGGGGGTAAGGCAAGGGAAGGCAGGGACAGCATAAGAGCAACAGAAAAAGCATATAAAGTGGTAAAGATTAGTGGGAAGCCTTAAAACAAAAGCAGAGGAAAAAGTAAATGCAATAAGGGGAAGAAGATGAAATATGAGCCAAAGTAATATCAAGGAAAATGACAAGTATTTCTGAGAGGCAGGAGTGGACATTGGACTGCTGGACGATGAGGCTGGAGAAAAAGGAACAAGGAACAAAGATACGGCAGGGGAACAGAATAGATATTTTGCATCAGTTTTCATGGTGGAAGACACCAGTACCATTCCAGAACTTCAAGACAGTCAAGGAGGCAGTGGTGCTTGTAGTTGTCATCTCTATGGTCAAAGTGATAGGGAATCTGAAAGGTCAGAAGGTGGATAAATCACCTAGACCAGAAGTACTACAGTCCTCGCTCTTGATACAGATAGAGAGGAGATTGTGGAGGCATTGGTTGTACTGGAAAATGACTGGTGTAATACCCCTGTTTAAGAAGGGAGGGAGGCAAAAGACGTCAAATTATCGGCTAGATAGCCTGACATCAGTCGTTGGTAATATTTTAGAGTCCATTGTGAAGGGTGACATTGCAAACTACTTGTAGGTGCACCTCAAAATAGGGCTCAGTCAGCACGGCTTCATCAAGTGTATTATCCTCCACATTAATCCAGTCCCAAGCCTCCTATTTGGCACTGCCCTCTTTACCTGTCCACCACCTTTCCCATTTATCTGCTCCACCCTCCTCCCTGACCTATCACCTTCCCCCTCACCTTCAAACCGCCCATAGCTGAACACTTCAATGCCCCCAACCCACTCCACCAAGGACATGCAGGTTCGGGGCCTCCTCCACCACCAAACCCTTACCACTAGAGGAAGAACGCCTCCTTTTCCACCTTGGGACCCTGCAACCACACGGGATCAATGTGGATTTCACCAGTCTCCCCATTTCCCCTTCCAACTCGGCCTTTCTGACCTGTCCATCACCTTTCCCATCTATCCGTTCCACCTCCTGCGACCTATCACCTTCTCCCTCACCTTCACCTATCTATCCCATTCTTAGCTACCTTAGTCCCCAACCCCACCCCACCCCCTCCCATTTATATCTCAGAACCTCAAGCCTCATTCCTGATGAAGGGCTGATGCCTGAAACGTCAAATCTCCTGCTCCTTGGATGCTGCCTGACTAGCATCATACTCTCAACTCTTTATCAAGTGCATACATGACAAAACCTGTTCAAATTCTTTCTGGAGGTAATGAGCAAGCAAAACAAAGGACAGCCAGGTGGACATGATGGATTTGGATTTCCAGAAAGACTTTGGAAAGGTATTGCACAGAATGAGCTAAATAAGATAAGAGCCTATTAGGGACGAGGAAGTAGCGCGGATAGAGATTGGTTGATTAGCAGAAAGCAGAGCATTGGAATAAAGGGATCTTTTTCAGGATGGCAGCTGGTGACTCGTGGAGTTCCACGATGGTCAGTTTTGGGACCATATTATTCACCTTCTATATTAACGATGTGGGTGAAGGAACTTGTGGGCGGCACGGTGGCAGTGGGCAGCACGGTGGTAGTGGGCGGCATGGTGGCATAGTGGTCAGCACTGCTGCCTCACAGCGCCTGAGACCCGGGTTCAATTCCTGACTCAGGCGACTGACTGTGTGGAGTTTGCACGTTCTCCCCGTGTCTGCGGGGGTTTCCTCCGGGTGTTCCGGTTTCCTCCCACAGTCCAAAGATGTGCGGGTCAGGTGAATTGGCCATGCTAAATTGCCCATAGTGTTAGGTAAGGGGTAAATGTAGAGGTATGGGTGGGTTGTGCTTCGGCGGGTCGGTGTGGACTTGTTGGGCCGAAGGGCTTGTTTCCACACTAAGTAATCTAATCTAATCTAATCATTATTGATAATTTAACAAACGACATAAATATAGGTGGAGGGGCAGGTTGAGGAAGAGGAGAGGCTGAAAAAGGTATTAATTAGGCTAGGTCAATGGGCAAAGGAGTAGCAAATGTAATACAATGTAGGAAAATATGAGGCTATGCACTTTGATAGAATAGATAGAGACGTAAACTGTTTTCCAAAAGGGGAAAGGCTTCAGATGTCTGAAACACAAAGGGACTTGGGAGTCCTGGTTCATGATTCTCTTAAGATTAAAATAATGACTTCATTGCTCAGACCTTTGAGTATAGGAGTTTAGAGAAGTGGGTGGCACGGTGGCACAGTGGTTAGCACTGCTGCCTCACAGCGCCTGAGACCTGGGTTCTATTCCCGACTCAGGCGACTGACTGTGTGGAGTTTGCACGTTCTCCCCGTGTCTGCGTGGGTTTCCTCCGGGTGCTCCGGTTTCCTCCCACAGTCCAAAGATGTGTGGGTCAGGTGAATTGGCCATGCTAAATTGCCCATAGTGTCCAGGGTTGTGCAAGCCCAAAGGGTTAACTATGATAAATTCGAGGACATGCAAATAGGCTGGGTCTGGGTTGGATTCATTTTGTGGGCGGCATGGTGGCACAGTGGTTAGCACTGCTGCCTCACAGCGCCTGAGACCTGGGTTCCATTCCCGACTCAGGCGACTGACTGTGTGGAGTTTGCACGTTCTCCCCGTGTCTGCGTGGGTTTCCTCCGGGTGCTCCGGTTTCCTCCCACAGTCCAAAGATGTGTGGGTCAGGTGAATTGGCCATGCTAAATTGCCCATAGTGTCCAGGGTTGTGCAAGCCCAAAGGGTTAACTATGATAAATTCGAGGACATGCAAATAGGCTGGGTCTGGGTTGGATTCATTTTGTGGGCGGCATGGTGGCACAGTGGTTAGCACTGCTGCCTCACAGCGCCTGAGACCCGGGTTCAATTCCCGACTCAGGCGGCTGACTGTGTGGAGTTTGCACGTTCTCCCCGTGTCTGCGTGGGTTTCCTCCGGGTGCTCCGGTTTCCTCCCACAGTCCAAAGATGTGCGGGTCAGGTGAATTGGCCATGCTAAATTGCCCGTAGTGTTAGGTAAGGGGTAAATGTAGGGGTATGGGTGGGTTGCGCTTCGGCGGGTCGGTGTGGACTTGTTGGGCCGAAGGGCCTATTTCCACACTGTAAGTCTAATCTAATCTAAACGTCATATTGAGGTTGTATAGGACATTTGTAAGGCCTCTCTGGAGTATTGTTTGCAGCTCAGGTCACTGTTATAAGAAAGATACTATTAAACTAGAGAGAGTTCTGAAAAGATTTATCAGAAAGTTGTCAGGAGCAGAAGGTTAGGATATTGAGGGGGACTTTATTGAAGCTTAAAATATAATGAGGGGCATAAATAAAGTGAAAAGCAAAGTATTTTCCCTAAAGTAGGGGAGGTCAAAACTAGGTTTAGGATATCTTGTCGGCGTGGACAAGTTGGACCGAAGGGTCTGTTTCAGTGCAGTATAACTCAATGACTCTGACTAACCTGTGTTGTATTCTATCTGCCAATGATATGCCCACTATCTTAGAGTGTCGAAGTCCTCCTGCTTCCTTTCTGGAGGTAATGAACAAGCAAAACAAAGGTCAGCCAGATGGACATGATCGATTTGGATTTCCAGAAAGACTTTCTTAAAATGACCTGTCCCTCCACCTCTCTGTGTCACCTGCAAATTTAGCAACAATGCTCTTATTTTCTTTGTCTAGATCATCAATGTAGAATGGAAATAACTGTCACCCAATACTGACCCCTGAAGAGCTCTACTAATCACTGGCTGCCATTCTGGAAAGATCCCTTTATCTTTATTCTCTGCCTTCTGCCAGTCAACCTTTCTTGTATCCACACCAATACATTGCCCCTAACAACACTGGACTCTTACCTGACTTAGCAGCCTCCTGTGTGGTACCTTGTCAAAAGCCTTCTGGGAATGCAAATGGATCACACCCACTGGCTACCCTCTATCTAATTTGTACCTTAAGGAATTCTAACAGATTTGTGAGATTTAGACCTCACCTTGATGAAGCTGTGCTGATCTGCCCTATTTTTCCATACACTTCCAAGCATCCTGTAATCCCATTAACAGTGGATTCTAAAATGTTACCAACAATCAAAGTCAAGCTAATTGCTCTATAAGTTTCCATCTTCTGCTTCTCTCCCTTCTTAAACAGGAGGCAGTTTCAAGTCCTCTGTGACTGCAATGATTCCTGAAAGAATTACCATTGATGCTGCCACAACCTGCTCAGCTATCTCCTTCAGAACCGAGGGACGTAATTTATCGTGGTCGATGTGATTTATCCACCTTCTAACCTTTCAACATCCTCAGCACCTTCTCTTTAGTGACGGCCACTGCTCACACTTCTGACCCCCCGATCCTCCAGTATGCCGTTGGTGTCAACCATTGTGAAGACTAATGTCAAGTACCTATTCAATTCTTGTGCCATTTCTTTGATCCCATTATGAATTCTCCAGCCTAATTTTCTAGCAATCCAAGGTCTTCCCTTTCTCTTTTATATATCTAAAAAAAGCTCTTGCAGTTTTATTTTAATTTACCAGTTGGCTGACTCGTATTTTCATTTCATTCCCCACAACCACCTGTTTTTAAATTATCCTCAGTTGGTTTCTAAAGGCTCCCCAATATCTTCACCACATTGTATGCTTTGTCGTTTGGTTTTATACTGTCCCTGTCTTCCCTTGTCAGCCTTATCCTCTCCTTACTATGTTTCTTCTTCCTTGGGATAACTTGCTACTGTGTCTCCTGATTTATCCCCAGAAACCCCTACCATTGGTGTTCCACAATTTCCCCGCTAGGCTCCCCTTCCAATTAATTCTGGCCAGCTTCTCCCTCATGTCTTTGTAGTTATTGTTGCTATAGGGAGCAGTTGAACAGGTTAGGGCTGTTTTCCTGGGAGCATTGGAGGCTGAAGGGTGACCTTATAGAGGTCTATAAAATCATGAGGGGCATGGATAGGATAAATAGACAAAGTCTTTTCCTTGGACTGGGGGAGTCCAGAACTAGAGGACCTAGATTTAAGGTAAGAGAGGAAAGATATAAAAGCGACTTAAAAGACAACTTTTTCACTCAAAGGGTGGTACGTATATGGAATGAGCTGCCAGAGGACGTGGTGGAGGCTGATACAATTGCAACATTTAAAAGGCATCTGCATGGGTACATGAATAGGAAGGGTTTGGAGGGATATGGGCGAGGTGCTGGCAGGTGGGACTAGGTTGGCTTGGAATATCTGGTCGGCATGGATGAGTTGGACTGAAGGGTCTGTTTCCGTGCTGTACATCTCTAGGACTCTATGATTCTATAAATGGAATATGCACACCTGGTTCCAGCTTTTCCATTTCAAACCACAGGATGAATTCTATTATGTTGTAGTCTCCACCTCCTTTGGATCCCTTCACCTTGTACTCCCTAATCAATTCTGTCTCATTAAACATCACCAGCTACAGAATTGCCTGTTCCCTTATCGGGTCTATCACAAGCTGCTCCAAAAAGCCATCTTGAAGACAATCCACAACGTCTTTGTTGCAATTCTCTGCCAATGTGATTTTCCCAGTCCATCTGCATATTAAATACCCCCGTGACTATTGTAATAATGCCTTTCTGACACACCTTTTCTATCTTCTGGTTTACATTCTGTCCTGCATCCTGACTCCTGCTTGTAGGCCTGTACATAACTCCCACTGAGGCCTTTGTAGTTCCTCAACCGACTCACACATATTCTATGCTTTCCAACCTTTATTGATTCTTGTGATTGATTTATTTTCATGTGTTACCAACAAGGCAACCCTGCCTCCTCTGTCCATCCTTTGGATAGGATAGGATGGGTACCCTTGGATATTTAATTCCCAGCCCTATTCCCCTTCCAACCATTCTTGTGTAATTGATTCACAGGATGTGGGCATCGCTGGGTAGGCCTGCAGTCACTGCCCTTTCCTCATTGACTATAGTTGAGAATCAGCCACATTCCATTGGTCATGTAGGGCAGGTCAGATAAGGACAGCAGATTTCCTTCCCGAAAGACCATTAGTGAATCACGTGGGGTTTTCCTGCCAATTGACAATGGTTTCATGGTCATCATTAGATTTTTAATTCCAGATTTTTATTGAATTCAAATTTCACCATCTGCCATGGTGGGAACCCAACCCAGGTCCCCTGACAATAGACAATAGGTGATGGAGTAGGCCATTCTGCCCTTTGAGCCTGCACCACCATTCAATATGATTAAGGCTGCTCATCCTTAATCAGTATCCTGTTCCTGCCTTATCTCCATAACCCTTGATTCCACTATCCTTGAGAATTCTATCCAACTCTTTCTTAAATGAATCCAGAGACTGGGCCTCCACTGCCCTCTGGGGTAGAGCATTCCACACAGCCACCATTCTCTGGGTGAAGAAGTTTCTCCTCGTCTCTGTCCTAAATGGTCTACCCCGTATTTTTAAGCTGTGGCCTCTGGTTCAGCACTCACCCATCAGCGGAAACATGTTTCCTGCATCCAAAGTGTCCAATCCTTTAATAATCTTATATGTCTCAATCAGATCCCCTCTCAGTCTTCTAAATTCAAGAGTATACAAGCCCAGTTGCTCCAGTCTTTCAGTGTAAGGTAATCCTGCCATTCCAGGAATTGACCTCGTGAACCTACGCTGCACTCCCTCAATAGCCACAATGTCTTTCCTCAAATTTGGAGACCAGAACTGCACACAGTGCTCCAGGTGTGGTCTCACCAGGGCCCTGTACAGCTGCAGAAGAATCTCCTTACTTCTATACTCAATATCTCTTGTTATGAAGGCCAGCATGCTATTAGCCTTCTTCACTACCTGCATGCTTACCTTCATTGACTGGTGTACAAGAACGTCCAGATCTCTCTGTACTGCCTCTTTATGTAAATTGATTCCATTTAGGTAGTAATCTGCCTTCCTGTTCTTGCCACCAAAGTGGATAACCATACATTTATCCACATTAAACTGCATCCGCCATGCATCTGACCACTCACCTAACTTGTCCAGGTCACCCTGTAATCTCCTAATATCCTCATCACATTTCACCCTGCCACCCAACTTAGTATCATCAGCAAATTTGCTAATGTTATTGCTAATACCATCTTCTGCATCATTAACATATCATTCATAGTCTTGTAATAACACACCTAGGCTATTGTCTCCCCAGATCTCTGTGATATCTACAATGTTGTATCCGCCAATTTCAATCTGCACTCCAAGATCCTTGTTGTGTATATTATGTACACTTATGTAGAGCAGCCTCATCTTGCATTGACTATCCCCCACTTCTCATAGTTGTCCCCTTATCTGCTATGCCTAAGGTTAGGTTTGTCCCTTTCCATTGTCACTGTCCAATAATTGTTGTGGAAACTTTAATAACCTCTCCTCAGCCCTCCTCTCTTTAATATTTCCTATCATTTTCCATGCAGAAGGACCCCATTGCTTAGTTTAAAGCCCTATCCAACTCGTCAAGCTCATAAAAGAAAGCTTCTGTTTCAATAAGATCTCCTCTCATTCTTCTCCAAGTAACATGCCAAACCTCCTCAGCTTCTCCTGATTAGAAACAAAATCTCCATACCTGGGATTGTTAGCATGTGAAACCTTCAATGTGTCACGTGGTTACCAGCTTTCAAGCTGTTCGAACTGAAAAGAGATTTTGACCATCAGAACTAGTAAGATCTCTTCAAATTATTTCAGCAATCCACGGAAAAAGATAGGAAAGAATCTGTTGGGCAAGAAATTAAAGAGTATGGTAATGTTGTTAAGTTCTTTTACTCCTGAGGTTCTTACACATTTGATGCAACTGCAAAATGCCAACTTCTTTGACCAAGCAACCAAATCTATTGAAGAGAGTATAGTACAGGCTTTCTGGAGGAACCTTTAACACACACCTCTCAGAGATTATGGGGTCGTGGCAAAAGCTCTCCCTAAACAAAGGAAACAGACTTTCCTTTATACAAAACTCTCAGCTTCACAGTTAGTATTGCACACAAGATAACCCTCAGCCGTCCCCTCATAGTCACATGCCACTTAAGATACAATGCAATGATCATCCCACCTCCAGAAACAATGTAATGTAAATCATCCTTTAATGGTCAAATCTGTTGCAAGTTGCTTTAGTAACTATAGGGGAGGAGTCAAATTCCAACTGTAATGTTCTTATTACTAGTCCATGCAGTAATTACTAGTCCGTGCAGTAATTACTAGTCCGTGCAGTAAATAGAATTTCTAGGATCCTCCCACGTGGAAAAAAAGTACACCAGTAAATTTCTTAAATCCATAGTTCTGAGTAACCACTCCATTCGCTCCAAGTCGAGTGGAAATGAGCCAGTTATCCAAAGTCTCCTTCAATAAAGTGCAACCTGAAAACAAAATTCACTCTGTCGTTGCACACCACTCCACAGAGAAATCTGAATTCTTGGATAAGGGCAGTTAAATACATAACAAAACTGACGAGACTTCCATCCTCGCGGAGATGCTTCAGATGGAGGATCCCAGCACACCTGAGTGTGCAGTGCAGCAGCTACAACCGCTGGCTAGATGAACGCAGCATTCTTTGCTGCTTCTGCTCCCACTCCACTGTCAAATGTAACCAAGGCTGTTGTGATGTTAGCTTGATCAGTGAACTTTCATATCCCTTAAATGATTGAAAGACAAGGTAAAGTTCATGTGGTTTAATGGCTGTAGGAAGGCCACTGATGAAAAGCATCCTGATCTCCTCTTCATTGTTGTTAACTTCTTCACTTTTTGTGCTCATAACTGGGGAGCTGATTGAATTCGTTGGGGAGAGGTAGGCGGTGGTCTGAAGGCATGTTTTACCTGTGAACGGAGATACTGAAGAGAAGATGTTAGCTGCTGAAAGCATCTCTGCATTTCCTCTCCCATTCCTTCCTTGCCAAGGTGGTAATCAGTGTGAAGACAGTCACATATTCAACTACTAAGTTTTGTCTGCCTATTTCAACATTCTCAGTCGCCTTGAAGTCTGTTACTCTGTTCACTATTTAAGACATCATCATGTTTTATATAATCCATAAACTTCTAAATTGTACGACCTGAACAATTCAGTCATTCATAAACAACAATCAATGGTCCTAAAGTCAAACCCTTGGGTACCTCATTCAGGTTATTCAAAAATTAGTTCCCTTTAACAAATTGATACTTGGCTAATGTGAAAGCTCTCAGGAAAAGTATTTCCAAAACCTAGAACAGCAAGAAAACAATAAAATGTTTCCTGTGCTCTTGCCATTTAAAATGCAGTTTCATTTCAGATTTAAATCTCAAATATTCATGGGAAACAAATGCTGAATATTTTAAAATATGTTCTCCAAATGAAACAGTTGGAATTACAGTGGAAACTTTGGTAGACATCACCATTTTTGAATTTGAAATATGAAAGGGACCAATGAAGTCTTAACAATAATTAACAGAATTTAAACAGCTCAGCCTCAAGTTCTAATATTCTCTAAAATCTTAACACACATTAAATTCAAAATGCACTCTTCTTTTTGTTAACATTCTGCATTAAAAACACAACAGCAAAGATATTATAATCCAATACTCTCACCTGGCTAAAGCATGGCCACTGACCCAACTGTTCCTTTTTAAACAGGCATTGTAGAAGTTCAAACAAATTAGGGTCTCAAGGCACTCCGACAATTTGTTTTCAGGTTGCAAGTATGATTATTTTAAAAAAGGACATACTGTTGTACAATTTCAATGTAAAAACGTCCACAAAACACATTGAATTGAATCCTGATTCAAACAAGGCCGAACAGTTATTTAAAAGAATTTTCTAAACCACTATTTTAACAACCCTAAATATTTAAATGTAAAACACCTTCAGCAGAGCACAATTTACATTGACACCTCCCTACCCCCGACCCTTAGTTTCAGCATTTCTCGTTTTTTGTTTGCATCCTCTCAATGAAATTACACTTATAAAAAGAGGAAGCCCTCACAGCAGACCACATGGTGTGATAGCCCATGCCACTCCCTACCCCAAGAAGAAAGTCAGAACAGTCTACAGCCCAGAAACTGAGATTCCCACAACAAAAACCCGAACAAAGCTTCCCTGACAGTCAATGTACTCTACTGTCAGGATCCAAGCAGACTGGCTCCATGTTCTCCCCCTTTTTCCAGTGATACCATGTTGTCCTAAAACTACTTCTCAGGGAAGGTATGGCGGACAAAGGCAACAATTTTAAGAAGTACCAAATTCTAACTTTTTCTTTACTCCGGAGCCTCAAATCTCGCCACTAGAGGACTCTAACCCCTTTTTAACTCTGGGAATCTAACCCAGATTTTAACCGTGGGACTATAACACTGATTCACCCCTGTGACTCTAACCCAGGTTTAACGGTGAGGACTCGAACCCAGATTCATCCCTTTGTACAACCCAGCTTCGCTGGTGTGCAGGTGTGTGAGGTACCTCCCAGATTCCGTCACCACCAAGTCCCAGGAGACGAGGGGTTGTCTGAGTGGTAGGTTTAGAGAGAGATCATGTTGAAGCTTACCTTGTGGCGTCCATCTGTCTCATGCAACCAACACTCAGACGATCGCTTATTCAGTCCTCCTGCAAGCTCTGTGTATGTTGAAATCCTTCTGCTGCCACCATCTGTTAGCTTCTTTTACTCCTGAGGTTCTTGCACACTTGATGTATGTGCAACACACCAACTTCTGTGAACAAGCAACCAAAATTATTAAACAGAATACAATACAGGCTTTCTCAATGAACCTTTAACATACACCTGGCAGGGCTTATGGGGTTGTGGCAAAAGCTCTCCCTGAACAAAGGAAACAGTCTTTCCTTGGTACAAAACTCTCAACATCACTTAGTACTGCCCAGGAGACAACCCTCAGCCATCCCTTCATAGTCACATGTCCTTATGGTGCAATGCAGTGACCACCCCATCTCCAGAAACCATGTAATGTAAATCATCCCTTAACAGTCACATCTGTTACATAGAACATAGAACATAGAAAATTACAGCGCAGTACAGGCCCTTCGGCCCTCAGTGTTGCGCCAATCCAAGCCCACCTAACCTACACTAGCCCACTTTCCTCCATATGCCTATCCAATGCCCGTTTAAATGCCCATAAAGAGGGAGAGTCCACCACTGTTACTGGCAGGGCATTCCATGAACTCACGACTCACTGAGTAAAGAATCTACCCCTAACATCAGTCCTATACCTACCGCCCCTTAATTTAAAGCCATGCCCCCTCATAATAGCTGACTCCATACGTGGAAAAAGGTTCTCATGGTCAACCCTATCTAAACCCCTAAACATCTTGTACACCTCTATCAAGTCACCCCTAAACCTTCTTTTCTCCAATGAAAACAACCCCAAGAACCTCAGCCTTTCCTCATATGATCTTCCTACCATACCAGGCAACATCCTGGTAAACCTCCTCTGCACCCGTTCCAGTGCCTCCACATCCTTCCTATAGGATAGCGACCAAAACTGCACACAATACTCCAGATGCGGCTGCACCAGAGTCTTATACAACTGCAACATTACCTCAGGACTCCGGAACTCAATTCCTCTACCAATAAAAGCCAGTACGCCATATGCCTTCTTCACAGCACTATTTACCTGGGTGGCAACTTTCAGAGATCTGTGTACATGGACACCAAGATCCCTCTGCTCATCCACACTACCAAGTATCCGACCACTAGCCCAGTACTCCACCTTCTTGTTACTCTTACCAAAATGAATCACTTCACACTTAGCTACATTGAACTCCATTTGCCACCTTTCTGCCCAGCTCTGCAGCTTATCTATATCCCGCTGTAACCTGCCACATCCTTCCTCACTGTCAATGACCCCACCGACTTTCGTATCATCCGCAAACTTGCTCACCCAACCTTCTAGCCCCTACCGCTTTACCCTCATCCACCTCCTTTGTCACCTTCTCAAAGAATTCAATAAGGTTTGTGAGGCACGACCTGCCCTTCACAAAACCATGATGACTATCCTTGATCACATTATTCCTATCCAGATGTTCATAAATCCTATACCTTACAATTCTCTCTAAGACTTTGCCCACAACAGAGGTAAGACTCACCGGCCTATAGTTACTAGGGTTATCCCTACTCCCCTTCTTGAACAAGGGAACCACATTTGCTGTCTTCCAGTCTTCTGGCACTATTCCTGTAGACAACGACGACATAAAAATCAAGGCCAATGGCTCTGCAATCTCCTCCCTTGCTTCCCAGAGATTCCTAGGATAAATGCCATCAGGCCCAGGGGAATTATCTATTTTCACCCTTTCCAGAATTTCCAACACCTCTTCCCTAGATATCGCAAAGCCATCCATTCTAATTAATTGTGACTCAATATTCACATCGGCAACAATGTCCTGTTCCTGAGTGAATACTGACAAAAAGTATTCATTCAGTGTCTCCCCAATTTCTTCAGCCTCCACACGCAACTTTCCACTACTATCCTTGACTAGACCTATTCCTACCCTAGTCATTCTTTTATTCCTGACATACCTATAGAAAGCCTTTGGGTTTTCCCTAATCCTACCAACCAAGGACTTTTCATGTCTCCTCCTTGCTGCTCTTAGCTTTCTCTTTAGTTACTTCCTGGCTACCTTATAACTCTCAATCGCCCCAATTGAACCTTCACGCCTCATCTTTACATAGGTCGCTCTCTTCCCTTTAACAAGGGATTCCAATTCTTTATTAAACCACGGCTCCCTCACACGACCTTTTCTTCCCTGCCTGACAGGTACATACATATCAAGGACACTCAATAGTTGCTCCTTGAATAAGCTCCACATATCAATTGCACCCTTCCCTTGAAGCCTACTTTTCCAAGCCACACATCCTAAGTCATGCCTCACCGCATCATAATTTCCCTGCCCCCAGCTATAACTCTTGCCCTGTAGTGCACACTTATCCCTCTCCATTACTAAAGTAAAAGTCACTGAATTGTGGGATTTTTTTGTGGGAGTAGTCAAATTCCAACTGTAATGTTCTTATTGATTTCTGGATGAAAATGTAAATCATCCCTGAATGGCAAGGAAATGGCCATGTGAACCTCCCACATTCCACCTATAAGACAAAGACACACCACCCTACCCCCCAGGGCATTCAATTTCTTGCAGGTCAGCAGAGAAAATTAACTCTTCAATATCTCAATGTTTCCCTGGGATTAAGGATTTGAAATGGATATTATTGGGAAGAATAGTGGGTCTATGTTTTTGCTGTTTGTTAAGAGTTTTGAAACTTGATTTATGTATTTTGTTTTCTTTTGTGTAATAGCTTGTGTTCTTGTATTTAAAGAGTATTGGCAGTGAACATTTCACTAGCTGACCACCATGGTAACCAAATGAGAGAAAAAGGGAATTATGCTCGATTATGTCATGTTTCATTCTGGGATCTGACTTTTCCAGTATTGTTCTCAGCTGGGACCATAACAACATCAAGATCTGACAGAGTCACTCGAATCACCAGGACCCTGGTTGGATTCTCACTGAGAAACAAAAAGGTTTGTCCATTCTGTTTTGGGGAAACGATTTTAGGTATTGGTGTGTCTGGAAAAGCAGATGAAGAACTGTGTTCAGGTGTGTGCGCTCCAACCTGGAAAGGATGGACTCTCACATCTCTCCTTCCCTCCAATCCCTCCACTACCAACACCATCACAACCCACTCCCAGGTCCATGCCAACTCTGCAGAGCAATCAGCATTTACCTCTTCTATCCCCAAAGCCCTACAAGTTTATTTCCCTTGAGTGTCGCTTTAAATAATGTTTTTTTTTTGGTAGATATTTTTATTGAAATTTAACATTTTTGCAAATTTACAAAAATAAACAAAACTCTCAAATACAAACATTGATGTACAATTAAATCATATATACAATA